>NW_006408676.1:6875746-6884726 GCF_000296735.1 Chrysochloris asiatica | reverse complement strand
AAAAGTGCAGCCAGAGTCTCTGCTCCTTGGAGGCCAGGATGGCCAAACTTCGTCTCTCATACTTCAGACATATTGTCAGGAAGGACTAGTCACTGGAGAAGGATATCATGTTTGGTAAGGTGGAGGGTCAGAGAAGAAGAGCAAGGCCCTCAGTGAGATGGATTGGCAAAGTGGCAGCATCAGTGGGCTGAAGCATGACAACAATTGTGAGGTTGGCCCAGGACAGGGCAGTGTTTCATTCTGTTTTAGATAGGGTCACTAAGAGTCAGTACTGATTAGATGGCACCTAACAATAATAATCCTCTTGTTGATTTATCACATCAAATTACATCATTGGAAATAGCTACATCTCAACTGTAAAATCACTGAGAATTCTGGCCAGCCAAGTTAACACAAAACCTTAACTATCACATAGATTATTAACTATTCATGTCCATCATTCACAATTATGTAAAATGAGTATCCCTGTATATCTATTTTATAGATTAAAAAATTGAGATTATCCTCGTGCCCTCTCATGTTATTGGCAGGCAGCGACTTCTAAGCGGGACGCAGATAATCGCTGCCCTCACGGGGCACTTTCTGTCTTCCGCTTTATACTCGCTGTCAGTGCCGAAGCTCGCCAGCATATCTGTGGTGCCGCCCAATCGTTGGCAGACCGGTTGGCCTGTGGGCGTCAACCAGTTCGGCAATAAGTACATCCACAGATGAAGTCCCTCATCCTGGAGCTCACCATCAATCTGTATACTCTTATCAATTATACTTTTGGTACAAAAGAGCCCCTCTATGAAGAGGAGTCCTAGTGTGGCTCTGTGAGTTAATGCGCCAGACTGCACTGCTTTTGAACTGCAAGGTCAGCGGTTCAAGCTCATCAGCTGCTCCTCGGAAACCCTATACGGTTCTCTATGGGTCAGAACCGACTGGACAGCACTTTACAACAATGTGAAGGACAGCTCTGTTGCAGCCAGATTTCAGAGAATGAGGGAAAATTTTGATAAAAATGGAATGAAAGAACTGTAGAAGGGGTTCTGATTGTACATGAGCAGCTGCTACCCTTCAGCTGGGAACAACTTTCTTCAAATTACCTGGTGGTGAACTTAATCCAGAAGAAAATGAAGCTGCAGGACTAAAAACTTTAACAACAGAGATACTAGGTCGTCAAGATGGAGACCATCAAGACTGGGTCATTGATGACTACATTGGTAACTGGTGGAGACCAGTTTTGAACCTCTTTAGTATCCCTATATTCCAGCACATATTACAAAGCCTAAGGAACATAAGGAGCTCTGATAGCGTAGTGGTTACAAATTGGGTTGCGAATCGCAAGGTCATCAGTTCAAAACTACCTGATGTTCCATGGGAGAAAGATGAGGCTTTCTGTTCCCATAAAGATTTACAGCTTTGGAAACCCTGTACAGGGTTGCTATGAGTCGGAACCGACTCCACAGCCAGGGCACATAACAACAACAAGGAACATAAGAAGTTGTTTCTGGTTCAACTTCAAGAGAAAACTTTGTTTGCAGTTCCCCAAAAGTACAAACTGGTAGCTGCATCTTTATTTGAATTGTATGACAATGCACCAGAATCTGGACCCATCATTTCTAGACTCCCTCAACTCTTGAGCAGGTTCAATTTTATATACAACTGAATTCCTGTGCAGTGGAGAAGTAAAAGAAACCATCTCTATGAGCACAGCTATCCACAGTGTAGAAAAATAAACATGGCAGACAAAGTTCTTGGTTTTAACTTTCCCAATCCCTAAATTACTCCCAACTTTCTATGGTTTGAATAGTAAAGTTAATAGGAATAACTAGATAATGGGGTAAACAAATGTGATAATGTTAAGTTGACTTTGGGTTCTACTCATACTTTTTTGTACAAACTTCTATTTGTTTGTTTGTTTTTACTTCACATTAAACTTTTTTAAATGTTTAAAAAAAGATATTTAGACTGGTTAATTAGAATGGCAGAGGTCACAAAGCAGTTATCCAGACCAAGATTTAACATTGCAAAGCCCATCTTTCTCCCACTACAATTTTCTGTCCTACATCTTTGTCCCACTTCTGGGAGAAGCCCACTATTGACCACATCCCAACCACCAGCACTCCTCTGTGTGCAGGTTTCTCTAAGTGGATTAGTAACTCTCCATCCTTTCCTTTCACAGGACCCTCTACATACCTCTATCATGGCCTTTTCCTCCTTAAATGGTATTTATTGATATGTATGTCCCTTCTACCATCAGAGCCCTTGAAGACCAGATTCTGGACTTTAAATAGTTTTATAACCCCAAACCTAGAAGAGTGGTGAACTCATGAAATATCCTCAGAGGCCTGAAATGAATGCTGCAGACTTAAGCCCTTGGAACTCGGAATCCCATGGACTTAAGAGAATGGTTTCATCAACTGAAAATGGTTTCACCAGCTATTTCTCTTGCCTCTATAAGATCTTTTGCTAGTTTCACCAGAACTGTGCCAAGGAGGAGATAGGGTGTTAGGTTCCCAAGCTCAAATTCAACCCAGAGCCCACCCCTCAAAGGATCTGAAACCCACAGAAATCTGAAGAGTAGTTCTTTTCAAATTGTCTCTGCTGACATATATTTTTCATATTTATCTTTTAAAAATATCAATAAACAGTTTATGATGACTTTGATGGAGAATAAATAAATAGAATCAAGCCTTACCTCATTATGGCACTTAGCTATACTCAACATTTATGGTAGAAAGAAGCATGGGTCACTAAAGCACTGCATTAGAGGGCCAGCCATTGAATTCTATGTTGGTTCCTGAATCACAAACCACATAATTGAACAGCCATAAGAGCCACAAAATCAAGCATGGAAGGAAAGGGGAAGACATAACACTATGGTAATTTCTCCTCCAGTGACTGGTGTTAGCAGGAAAGGAGGAGAATTGAAAGGAGGTTGACAAACTAGCACGACAGTCTGGGTGGCACCTGACATTTCCGGAAGCTGTCAAATTCAGAAGAGTACACAGGCATCATTAATCCAGCAAAGGGCAGCTCATGTAGCTGGCAGTCTTTTTTGCTTCTCAGCTTCCCCTGTGTCTCTTGATACTTGCCAGAATTTCATTACCATTAACAGCTTTATAACTTGCACCATCAGCAAAATGCCCAGAAAGTTAATAAAATACTCCACAAGCACCTCTTGGTAGGGGACTCCTGTCTCTCCTATTAAAATGTTCAACTCCCTGGCATTTCTTCTGGGTGTGAAGAAATGTGAATAAAGTTTCTGGTGTAAGAGACAAATTCATCCTGATGCTCAGGCAAGAGCTTGGGTATTGGACCATCTCACTAGGCTAGCTAGAATCCATTCAATTTGGAGCCAAAAGACTTAAGTTCTATCCCAGGCTCCAATGCCTATTAGCTATATGACCTTGGAAAACTCAATCTCCATCATTTCCATTTTCTCACATGTAAAATGAGAATAATAGTATCTTCCTCTGAGTTTTATTATGGTAAGTGAATGAAATGATTTGTATAAAGTAATTTATAAAATAATAGGGCAAAAAAAGGACTCAAACAATGTTATCTAGCCAAATCCAAGATTGTGGAATAAGTAGACATACTACGCAGACCCTCTACAACTAAGATGTGAGTAGTCAAGTGAAACGGATATGATAACAATCTTGGAATGCAGAACTTCAAAGGAAAAGATAAATTAGGCAAAATATTGATTATAGGAATAGATTGAATGAAAACAGTAAACAAGGAGGCATACCAACTGGTGAATTGCCAACTGGTCAGGCACAATATGATCATTTTGAATTATTGCAAGCAACATTCTGATTAGGGCAGGAATCAGATTATCGACTCTGTTGGCCCAGCACTATACTATTACTCACATTGGTGACCAGAGAGGTGTGATCTCCTCCCTTTCCCCTCACAACCTTCTAGTGACCAGAGGCACAGCACCCCAACCCCCAACCCCCCCCCATACATACAGCCACCAATCAAACCCCTGAACCTCTCTGGAAGCACTACATCACTTTTATTTTTTTTTAATTTTTCAATCTTAGTTTTTCCCTCTCCTCACTTTTTCACTCTTTTTCCTTCTGCAGTCAGCAATATGCACACGCACAAGGCAAGTACCACATTCTCACCACAGAAGTGTTTGGCAGCTAATGCTTGTGCCAATACTATGCCACCTTTATTTATTTTTTTTCCCTCATTTTTCTCTTTATCTTTCTTCTTATTTCTTCCCTTTTTGCCTTTTCTTATAATTCTTTATTTTTATTTCTTGCTTTTCCCTTTCCTTTATCCCCTTGATCCCATAAAACAGGTACCCTACTCCCAGTGTCACCATGGTTGGCAGTGCCTGTATCCACCTTCTTCACAGACATCGGTGCATGATCCCAGCAGCGGGCACCCCCATAGCCCATCATCTCTGCTGTCAGCATTGCCTGCCATGCCCATCTGCAGTAGGCAGTGTATGTTCCCACGGAATGAGTGTTGCATTCCCTCACAGCAGTGCTTTCAGCAGTATTGTGCTGTTTTTCATTTCTTTCTTCCTTTCTTTTTCTTTCTCTCTTTCTTTCTCTTCTTCTTAAATCTTTCCTCTTCTACCCACATTTCTTTCTTTCTTTTGTTTTCTTTTTTCCTTCCTCTTTCTCTGCTTTTTTTCATCCATCACTGGGGAGCCAGCAACACAGTGCAGCAATGTCCACCTCATATGCTCTTTCACACACTAGGCGAGTGCCACTACCCAATCCAGCACCACTGGATCAGTGACAGACAGTGGCCAAAACCCATCCAGCCTGCCCACTACAGCTCTACACAACCAGCAATTAGAAATGCATCTACACTACCACCCACTACCAAATTTATAGAGTGGCCCAATGGCTCCAAACTCGTTACCACAGTAGGATCTCCACCCCATTGCCGGGATATATTAAAACAAACAAAAATCAGGGTAAGGCAATCTAACATTTAATCAACAGATTTATATAATAACACCACTATCACTGAGACAACAAGTCCTACACACATATACAGAGGCACACTTACACACAAACAGAACAAGATGGCTCAAGCAAGTGACCAAAATACAGGGCAAGAAAATCTTTCAGAGGATGAAATGGTTTTAGGGAAAGAAAATCTTTTAGAGGATGAAATGGTATTGAAACTACCTGATAAGGAACTCCATAGACTTATACTTAGGATCCTTCAACAGATTAGGAAAGACATAAATAAAATCAAATACAACATGAATGGAAGCATAGGCAAAATCAAGGAAAACAGAAACAAAATTCTAGAGAACTCAGGAAAACAATATAAGAATAAATTGATGATATAAATGGAAACTTAAAAATTATACAAAACTATCAAATAACAGTCCAGAAGATTAATGCTAAAATTTCAGAAGGAAATAATGCATTGGAAGAGTGAAGTAGTATTAAAAGACAGAATTAGCAAAATTGAAGATAAATCTCTTAATGCTAATCTGTTATGATAAGAAAATCCATAAGCAAAATGAAATCAGTACCAAAAACCACATGGAACAAAGGCTCTATCAGCACCACACACAAAAACCAGCATAATGATAGCAATAAAAACATATCTATGGATAGTTGCACTGAGTGCAAATGCATTAAAACTCCCAGTCTATATACAGACAGTGCTAAAATAGATTAATTTTTTTTAGATCATGAACCATCAATATCTACAGGAGAAATAAAAATAAACTAAAATTCAAAGTCTGGAAAACATGCACTAAGCACACAGAAACCAAAAAGAGTAGGAGTGGCAATATTAATAGACTTTAAGAAAAAAAATCATCAAGGATGAACATTATGTAATGAGCTAAGGTCAATCCAGCAAGAGGACCTAACTACAGTAGATATCTACAAGCCCAGTGAAAGAATCCCAAAACTCATAAGCCAAATATTAACAGAATTGACATGAGCAATCCACAACTTCACAATAATAGTTCAAGACTTTAATACACCACTTTCAATGGTGGACAGAATAAGTAGTAAGAAGCTCAACAAAGATGTAGAAGATTTAAACATCACAATCAGTCAATTTGACTTCATAGATATATAGAGAACTCTCTATCCAACCACAGTACAATATACAGACTTCTCCAGAGCTCATGGAACATTCTCCTGAATAGACCAAATTTTAGACCGTAAGGCAAGCCTCAATAAGTTTTAAAACATCAAACAATACTCCCTTCTTAGATCACAATGCTACAAAAAAGTAGAGAAAGATGGAAATAACACAAACTAGAAATGAAATGTGTAATATCACTACGGAATCAACTGAAATAAAACGAAGAATAACAGAGTACTATGAAAAACTATACTCAAACAATTTTGAAAATCTAGAAGAAATAAACAAAGAAACACACTACCTATTCAAACTACCTCAATTTGAGATTAAAAAAAAAAAAGTTTGAACATACCCATCACAAAAGGAAAAACTGAAAAAGACATAAAAATGTATTAAATGGCTGGCTCTACTAAACATTCATATAGAATTGACACCAATTCTATTCAAACTATTCAAGAACACAGAAAGGTAAGGAATACTTCCCAATTCATTCTGTGAGACAAGCATAACCCTGATACCACAGCCAAGCAAAGATACCAGAAAAAAAAGAAATATCCTTCATGTACATAGACACAAAAATTCTCAACAAAATCCTAGCCAATACAATTCAACAATATATTAAAAACATAATATATCATGACCAAATGCGATTCATATCAAGTGTGCAAGGATAGTTCAGCATAAGACAATCAACATAATTTACCACATAAATGAAACAAAGAAAAAGAATCATATGATCATATCAATCAATGCAGAAAAGCCATTTGACAAAATCCAATATCCATGTCTGATAAAAATGCTCAATAAAATAGTAATATTTTTGTTAAGTGCCATCAAGTTGGTTCCAACCCATAGAGACCCTGTATAGGGTTTCTAAGGAGCAGCTGGTGGGTTTAAACAACCAACTTTGTAATTAGGAGTCTAATGCTTATCCTACAGTGCCACACTAGTTCTCAACATAATTAAACATTTTATATGCAAAATCAACATTAGTCTTAAGGGAAAGAAACTGAAAGCATTCCCCAGGCAAACAGGCAATAGACAATGATGGCTTTTATCACCTCATCTACTCAATATTATGGACTCTTGGTGTGGCACTGTGGGTTAATGTGCTAGACTGCAAAGTTGGTTTGAACCACAAGGTCAGCGATTCAAGGTCACAAGCTGCTCCTCGGAAACCCTATATAGGGTAGCTGTGGGTCTAAACTGACTTGATGGCACTTAACAACAACAACAACTCAATATTGTATTGTAATTCCTAGCCAGAGTAATAGGGCAAGAAAGGGATATAAAGCTATCTATATTTGCATATGATCCTATGCTTGGAAAATCCCAAAGACTCAATAAGAAAACTATTGAAGTTAATAGACTGGTAAGGTGTATGATAAGCATACAAAAATCAGTGAGATTCTACACTAAAAAAAGAAAACTCTGAAAAGGAAAACAAAATCATTTATAAAGTCACCCAAAAGACAAGTGCTTAGTAATAAATCTAACCAGAAATACAAAAGATCTATACAAAGAAAATTACATAACACTACTACAAGAAACCGAAAGAGACCTACAGAAATGAAAGAAAATAATATTGTTCTCATGGGGAGGAAGACTTCACATTGTAAAAATGCCAATACTACCCAAAGCAATCTACAGATATAATGCAAAACCTACCCAGATTCCATCATCATTCTTTAAAGAAATGGAAAAACTAATCACCAACTTTATATGAAAAGGAAAGAGAGCCCATGTAATAAAAGCACTTCTTAAAAAAATAAATAGGAGACCTAACACTTCCCGATCTCAAAACCTACTACACAGCCACCAAAGTCAAAAGAGCCTACTACTGACATATTGACAGATACACAGACCACTGGAACAGAAATGAAAACCCAGAAATAAATCCACCAACCTTTGGACCCCTGATATTTGACAAAGGACTGAAATGCAATAAATACAGAGGACATAGTCCCTTTAATAAATGGTGCTGGCAGAACTGGATATCCAATTGCAGAAAGATAAAACAAGACCCTTCTCTTCATATACAAAAATTAACTCAGGATGGACAACAACCTAACTATAAAACTAAATCTATAAAGATCATAAAAATAAAGATAGGGACAAACTTAGGGGCATTGATACATGGTATGAATACACTGACATTGCTTAAAATACACAAAAAGCAGAACACAAAGTAGACAACTGGGACTTCCTAAAACCAAAACTCATATCACGAAAATTTATAGAAAACTTCATCATCTCAAAAATAATTAAGCCAGTTTTAAAATGGGCCGAGGATATGAACAGATGCTTTACCAAAGAAGACATCCAAGTAGTCAAAAACACAAGAAATGCTTGCAGTTATCAGCTATTGTAATGTTGCTGTTGTTAGGCACTGTTGAGTGTACTCTGAATTACAGGGTCCCCTATCCATAACAAAACAATACATGGCCTGACCTGCCTGCCATCCTCACAATTGTTATATTTGAGTTCATTGCTGCTGCCACTGGGTCAATCCATCTCACTGGGAGTCTGTCTCTTTTTCACTGGCCTTCCACTTTATCAAGACTGATCCCTCCTGAAAATATGTCCAAAGTAAAAGAGACAAAGTTCTGGCTGTACTTCTTCAAGACAGATTTGTTTGTTCTTCTGGCAGTCCATGGTGCTTTTATCGTTCTTTGCCAATACCATAATTCAAATGCATAGATTCTTCTACAGGCTTCCTTATTTATTACCTAACTTTCACAAGCATATGAGGTCATTGAAAATACCATAGCTTGAGTCAAGAACGCCTTAGTCCTCAAACTGACATCTTTGCTCTTTTACACTTTAAAGAGATCTTTTGGAACAGGTTTGCTTAATGCATTATATCCTTTTATATTTTGATTGTTGATTCCATGAACATTGTGGAACCAAA
>NW_006408676.1:6855880-6865816 GCF_000296735.1 Chrysochloris asiatica | reverse complement strand
GGTGATCCTGCCAGGATTCAAAATACCAGCAGCATAGCTTCCAGCATCACAGCAACATGCAAGCCATCACAGTAGGACAGACTGATAGGTGAGTGATTGAGCCAAACAATAAAAAGGATAATACAGTAAAAACTAACATCAGGGAATGACAAACTATATAAGATCAAAGAGGCAGAATTTTCACAAGGATAAAACTTAGAAATCAGCAAAGGTTAGGAATGTAGGATAAATGGAAAACATAAGCAGGAAGGAAGTGGGAAGAGCGTTGTTACATTGTGGAGACTGCAAGCATTGTTACAAAACAAAATGTGTATGAATTGTTAAATGGAAAATCTATTTGCTCTTAAACTTTTACCCAAATCACAATAAAAAAGTTTTTTTTTTTTAATGTTGCCCATTTTTATTGCCACCTGTCAGATGTACATTATTACAATGACCCAGTTTGTGCCATGGGTTATTGCGAGATTTCAATGAGTGCTATGAAAACACAGATATGAGGTGATACTATCATTATTATTATTTATTAAAACAAGGTTATTCTAAGGACAGCTTTATTATTATTACTGTTCTGGAATCAATCTCTCCCATTCTCGTAAGTCTAAATTCTCTCCATTTCATACATGTCTCCCCATCTGTGTCGCCTCTCTGTCTCCTCCTCATCTCCATCCCTCCTCAATTTCATTCTAAATCCTGGAGGCAGATGATGCTCACTGGATGTCCCTGGAATTTTCCAAAGCAGTGTTTTCCCAGCTGCAGGGGACCTTGAATATGTCCCCATCTGTGAACACCAGAGGGTGAAAAGTGAGCCATAATCCAGCTGTGTCCCTCCCAATTATTTTTGAATCTGGATCGAGTCAAATAATCAGTGAGGCCATGTGATCCATTTATATGAGTCCAAGCCACCTGGAAGTTATGACATTCTGTTTGAAAGGAACAAGTAGGACCATACCACCAACCCACATCTCCCTCAAACCATGGATCTATAACACTAGACCAGAAAGAATTGAGCTAAATCTAAAAAAAGGCACTGTCCTCCAGGGACCCATTGCCCTGGCCAATCCTGCAGTATGGAGATGGCTGGTGTTGTCAGATGCATCTGTGCTGAGAACTGAATTAGGGTGGGATTGATTTTTCAGAGCCTGGTTGTCTTTTGATAAATAGTGTGATGAGATGAGAGATATAAATCACCACCCTTTGCAATCAGTGATGCTGTCACTGCCATAGTTATCCTCTACCTGGAATAAGAGAATGTGGGAGGGCAGGGTCTGGATAGTACTGTAAGGGAACCCACCCCAATAGCGTCAGTGCATCTGGCCAGTACTCTAGAGGACTTTTCCTTGTCTTCACCCTCAGTGAGGTGATCACCTGCAGCTGTGTTAGATGGTATGGCCACCAGGGAAAAAGTCATGGGTACTCTGAAGCTCTCTACAGCCAGACTGGAAGCATGCCCTTGGGCAAGTCACTGGACCACTCTGAGCATTAATTTTTCCATCAGAGAATGGAATGCATACAAAGTAATGCTACTTCATAACTCATTAGCTATGGAATAAATGCACAGAAACTTTGGGAATAAAATATTCAATCTAACAAGCCTATTCCAATAGGGTAATTTATTACCTCAAAAAATGAACTGTGTACAGGAGGAAATTTCAAGGTTATTTTATCTGAGTGACTCAACGGTATCAACAAGAACCTAGGTTCTTTCCATATTTTCACTTTGCCATCCTTGTATGTGTTGGGTCTGTCCTAACACTAAGTTTCCCTGTGGTCACAGTAGGACTCCTACAGTTCTGGTCTCACACATGGAGTAACAGTTGAATTTTACCTGAGCTCTTTGTTAAAGAAGCCCTTTCTTGCCCCATTTTTAGGTTCTGTAAAACAGCAGGGCTAATTGCAAGTAGAATTGACTGGACAGAAACTGGTTTGGTTTTTTGGTTTGCTACAAATAATTAGACTTAATTAATTACTCTATGTCTTAGTTATTATGATATTTAAGGTTTTGTGTTAATTTCACAGGGCCAGGATTCCCAGTGGTTTGCCAGTTGAGATTTGGTGAATTCTAATACAGTATGTAGCACTGTAGGCTAATGCATCAGACTGCAAAGTCATTTGAACTGCAAGGTCGGTGATTCAAGCTCACCAGCTGCTCCTTGGAAACCCTATACAGGGTCGCTATAGGTTAGAATCGACTCCACGACACTTAAAAACAACAATACAGTGTAGTTGACTATATGATGATTCACTATGAGTAGGTATAGTTAACTCTATGATAATTAGGTATGAAGAGCCAATCAACTAAAGAAATGTTTCCTTAGGGGTATGTTCTGTTTCCAATATAATGGACATTCATGCCAAGTTTGTTTGCTTTTTGCTGAAAAGTGGATCTTGCAGCTGTCTCATCCTCCAACCTCTGGTTTTTTGGTTCTGAGTCAGTGACCTGCTTTATTACCTGCCTGCCTGTCTCCTGCCAGACCTGCCTGCCTTCCTGCCTGCTGATCTTGGTTTATCTGACACAGACTTGGAACTCTACCCCCTATACAATTGTGAGCCATTCCCTTGATCTAAATGTCTCTTCATATATAGTTTTATAGAGAGACACATATTCATATGTGTCATTGTTTTTTCTTCTCTAGACAACAAGAGAACCAACCCTAAAACAGTTCTCTAGTGCTGCTATAACAGAACTAACATAAGTGGAGGGCTTTAACAAAGAGAAATTTATTCTCACAGTTTGGGAGGCTAGAAGTCCAAAGCCAAAGCACAAGCTCTGGAAAAAGATCTCTTTTCAGCATCTGTAGACCTAGAATTCCTGAAGATCTCCGTGTGTCTGTTGTTGTTAAGTGCTATTGAGTTGGTTGTGATTCATAGCAGCCCTGTATATGGCTTCCAAAGAGCAGTTGGTGGGTTTGAACCACGGACCCTGTGGTTAGCAGTCCAATGCTTATCCTACAGCCCTACACCAAGACACTGTCACCTAGGTATCAACTTTTCCCTGGATTTAGGAACTTCATGGTGCAGGAACCCTGGTCCAAAGAATGCATTCCACTCCTGGATTTTCTGTCTTGATGGTAGTAAATCCTCCTTCTCTGTTCACTTCTCTCTCCTTTTTCTCTTGTAGGATAAACAATGTTGCATGCCACAACCCTAGGAAATCTCCCTTTTATCAATCAGATCAGGGCCATAATGGAATTAAGGGGTAACTTCTGGTGTGGCAATATAGGATAAGCACTGGACTTTAAACTACAAGGTTGGAATTTCAAATCCACCAACTATTCCTCAGAAACCCTCTACAGGGTCACTGTGAGTTGGAACTGACTTGATGGCACTTAACAATAACAACAACAGTCCTCCTTTAATTCTCTTATTCATTTATCACTTAAGATCACATCATGGGGGATCATGAGACGTAACTGCCAAACCACTGAGAATCATGGGCCAGACAAACTGACACATATTTTGGGAAGGACACAATTCAATCTATAACACTCTTTTAATCATTTTCATTTTCCCTTCCTGATCTCCCTTCTCCTTCCTCCTGGATCTCTTAGTCTTCCCATAAAAAAAGTCTAAAAACATTCTGAGAAAATCAATCCTAATTGTATCCTTAGTACTTTACTCATTTGCCCCTTTGACTTTCTTTAAAAAATTCAGTCTTGTGTCTCGGGGTGGAATCTGATACAGTCGTGGTTTTTCTCCCCACTACAGTGATCCTCCTCTCTCCCTTACATGGTTCCTGCCTTCCCTGCCTTTAGTCATTTCCCATTCCTTAAACTTCCTTTTGAATAAAATTCATCCTTGTTTGTTTTCTCAGTGCCTGGTACAACATTTTCTTTGACACCACCTCTTGTTTATGTCTCATTTCAAGAATATTTTCTCAGATGCCTCTCATCTCCACTTACATATATATCATTGGTCAAAATGTTGTCATAGGCCCTTATTTACCCTCGCCTACTTGCCTACACCAATAATAAGGAGCTCTGGTATGAATTGGGCTGTAAACCTCAGGGTCAGCAGTTCGAAACTACCAGCTGTTCCATGGGAGAAAGATGAGGTTTTCTGCTCCCGTAAAGATTTACAGCCTCGGAAACCCTGTACAGGGTCGTTATGAGTTGGAACTGACTCCATGGCACATTACAACAACAACAACAATAATTGTTAGAGAAATGATTAAGTTACATCCTTGATAACTTGTCCCATGGGTGAAGTCAACTTTCCCTAAAACAGATGACACAGAGGAGGCCATATACTTGGCCAGAATAGGAAATAGAGATGGTAGAATGTGGGTAGGTAACCATGAGTCCCTGTTACAGCCAGTGAGGTACTGAGTGAATGGAAGAGATTTAGTAAGCGTACATTAAATGTTAGCTTTTCATTTATGCTGGTAACTTAGTTATAACTTTTTAATATGAACTGCTGGATTTTCATAGACAAGATTTAAAAATTCCAACAAGTTTTTTTTTTAGTTGAATATACTTGCTTTATAAAAGTATATTCAACTAAAAAACTTTTATCTAACTTTACAGATAGATAAAACATCAATGATGACTATATAGGATTTTTGTTACTTATTCCTAAAATCAAATTGAGGTTGTTGGGTTGCGTTTCTGAGAACACCAGGTGGGTTTGAACTGCTGAACTTACAGTTAGCAGTACAGTGCTTATCCTGCAGTTTTCATTCTCTTTCATGGAGGATAAAATTATTATTATTAAGTACCATGGAGTCGGTTTTGACTCATAGTGACCCTGCACAGGTTTCTGAGGCTATAAATCTTTACAGGAGCAGAAAGCCTCATCTTTCTCCCATGGAACTGCTGGTAGTTTTGAACTGCTGACAGTGAGATTAACAGCCCAATCCATAACCACTTTGCTGCCAGAGCTCCTTGAAGGATAAAATACCAGGGCCCAAACTGAAGTAGTTAATTAAATACAGTTAAAGGATGCTATATATATAGCAGCTCTGGTGTAGTGTTATATGGTATAAACTAGACTGCTAGCCACAGGTTGGCAGTTCAGACCCCTCAGAAACCCAATACAGGATTGCTATAAGTTGGAAAGAATCAACAGCACTTAGCAACAGCAACAACAACACACACACACACGTATGTATATGATATACCATTTAAATAATTTTTTAAAATCATATAAGTACATTTAAATGCATAATCATACTATTTTTCAACGTTTACGACTTGCAGTATTTTAGCCAAGGTTCTATTTACAGAATTGCAAAGAACCCTTCATTTTAATCCATCTTAAAACGTACTGAATTATGTTTCATTTGGCTTGTTCCTGCTGCAGTGCCTGCTCTCTTAACTCTGCCAGATTTCCATTAAATTCCTTGGGGCAGTTTTCATTTACCCTAGTTAGAGAGACAGCCTTGCCAGTTTCTCTGTCTTTTCATTCACTTTGGGTTTGCTTAGAAATAAACAGCCAGATGGAAACTTTTCTCACTGCTATGGGTTGTTTCCTGTAAGTTCCATTTTATTGGCCTCCTCAAATGTTTTTGAAATGAAATAAGTATACATAATTATAAAACATATTATTAAAATGTTTCTTTTCATTCAACCCCATACACCTCCCTGATAAATCAAGTTGGGTGTATTAATTTTTGTTTTGGGTTGTTCTTCCAGATCCAAGGACAAAATGAAGATTACAGCTAATGATTGATGTGGGTGCCAGGACAATTTCTCAGTAGTCATTCTCTACTCCTCTGAGATGTAGCAAAGCTAAGGGAGGTGATGATAAGAAGGGAATAGGAAGAGGAGTCAACACTAGGCCCTGGACAGTGCAGTTGGACTTGCTATGTGGGTATGGTCCAGCATGTCTCCACTCCCATACTCCAAAGATATGAGTGTCAGGTATGTATGCAGTGACCTGCCAAGGTATGCAGAGGATCATTTTGGAAGCACAGTACTTCACCTCACATTTGCCCTGTATAGACACATGAACACTGGATTAGGTAGCCACAGTAGGTAGTCACTGAACAGAAGTGACAATCTGTAGAATTTACTCTTTTAAAAGTAGCACATTCTCTCCTTCCACATCTCTCTGGCACCATCCCTCAACCTGGGTCTGAGTGGACCCTTCCAGAACCAAGCTTATTAAACCAGGAGGTGAAATTTTATGAATCCGCTTAATTTTATTTTTAATTGTATACAGATTCAAATTGCATTAATTGATTTCATAATTGATGTTTCCATTCTCTTTCACAGAGGATACAATAGCCCAGGTCCCAGGGGCAGCATGAAGGGAGGAGCACCTTGTACTCAGGCAGATTGGCAACCTTATGAAACTGGAGTTTAGGGGTCTTTTAGTCCAGCCTCTTAATTTCTTCCAGAAAAGATCACTACTCTCCAGTAAGGGCAGGTCCAAACCTCATTCCTCACCCAATACAGTGCACCAGTGGGCCACCATTCTTGACACCAGGTACTTCCTATGAATATAATCTAAATTTCTCCTGCTGCAATAGATTATCATTCTTGCATTTCAGTAGGAGGGAATTGGCCCCAAATTTTACTTGATACATAATGATATGAAAGCGTGGGCTCAACTCTTATGAAAAGTCTCCAGCAATAAAGGACAAAAGGAAACCATTTTGATTGCCATCGCTATTATAAAAGGCCTTTGTCTTATCTAGAGACTACTTTTCTAAAAGCTCACCCCACTGCCTCCCTCAACTTCTAGGTGGGAGGGGAATAAGGAGCTCATTGTAGGAAACTGAAACTTAGGCCAGAAATAGCCTAAGGTTTTTTGCTGGTGGGGATATTAATTAGATCTCATTTTAGCATACAATCATCCTCCTAAACTAGCCTAAGTGTGAAAGAAGGAAGCTGTGAATTACAGATTCTTGACCTTTTAACCAGTACCAATTGTCCATTGGAGTCCTGGTGTGACACTGTGGGTTAATGCGCCAGACTGCAAAGCCATTTGAACTGCAAAGTTCAAGCTCACCAGTGACTCCTTGGAAACCCTATACAGGTTCGCTATGGGTCAGAATCGACTCAACGGCACTTAACAACAACAAGTTGTCCATTAAGTAGAGTCCAATTCATGGTGACCCCATGAGTGTCACAGTAGAACTATTTTCTATAGCTATTTTATTATTTTATTGCTGTTGTTGAAGATCGTCTGGCTTTTTATTCCAAGTCACCTCTGAATGGACTTGAACCTCTAACCTTTTAGTAAGCAGGCAAGTTAACGTTAACATGTGCAGGTAATTCATGCTCAGTTAATGGGGCTAAGAAATTAGAAAGCAAGTCATATCTAACCAAGAATGAAAAATTGAATAGTTAAGTTTGAGTAAAGATGTCGATATCATGGGAAGTTAGACAATGAAGACTTACTGGAACAAATGAGCTCCAAGGAGGTTCCACACTAGGAAGGAAAGAGGTTTTGATGTGTGACACAGTCTCAGGAGACCAGCCCCAAATCCATGGATTGTAGAGTGGGAACACAATAGTGCAGGGGCTCTGAACTTCCCTGGAAAGCAGCAATCCAAATGAAGAAAACTGGTACCCCAATGGGAAGTCAAACACAACTTGTCTAATTTCAGCCTTCTGCCATGAATGGTCCCACCTCCAAGTAATAATGAATTGATGGGATAGGCTGGTCAGAAAGGGGAAAGAGTAGGCTCAGCACACTCTAGTTGCTCCTTTTAGCTCAGCCTCTTTGTCTTGACCAGAGAATTGTGGTCACAGAATAGCATCTCCTCAGAAACCAGGCAAAGACAGGGGTTATTTGAGCATTTGCTTAATTAGGGACTTTCCTTTTTCTAATTATAAAACGTCTTCCTCTCTTCCCCTGTTTCTGCCCCTTCCTCTTCCAAACTGTGCTCAGTTCTCTTGCACCAGATGAAATTCCAAACCCACAGCTTGCACTGGTGCCAGGGAAGCATGTGGACCTCTACATTGCCTTGTTTTCAGTCTCCTTCCATATCTGTTTCTTCTTCTCTCCACTTCTTCTCCTCCTCCTCCCCTTCCTCAATTGTCTTTTTCCCTTTCCTCCTCCTCTCCTTGTCCCTCTCTTTCACCACTCTCTCTGACTACTCTTTCCAAAAATTGTAAATCTCTTTCTGATGATGCCATCCCTTCTATTTAAAATTCCATAAGTATGTCATTAAATTTCATTAATTCTTAATTTAACTCTACTTGAAATCCCAACCCCTTTCAATTGTTCAATGCTTACTTTCTTCTCTGTCTTCTAACTCTTACACTATTGTCATTTTTATTAGCAGAGTATCAAAAAAATCCAGAACATATGCTAAAACTTCCTAATTGGAATGTAGGCATCTTAAGGACAAAGTCAAAATTTGTTAGTATTCCTCCTTGATATCTGGCACACTGCTGAGCAGGGTTAAAATACCCAGTCCTGGTCAAACTGAATGTTCTCTGATAGTTTTCAGGAGCTTTTGCTGCTGGACAGATCCCTGCCCCTTTGGCCAATTTTGTCATTGGGCATAATCCCTTAGAATTGCATATTCATTGCAATTCTGAGAGAATATAAATATAACTAAATGAAAGTCTAAGGAGCTCTCGGAGCATAGTAGTTACAAATCAGGCTGCTAGTAGTTACAAATTAGGGTCAGCAGTTCAAAACTACCAGCTGTCCCGGCAGAGAAAGAAGAGGCTTTCTGCTCCCATAAAGATTTACAGTCTCAGAAACCCTATACAGGGTCTCTATGAGTCAGAACTGACTCCATGGCACATAACCACTACCACAAAATGAAAGTCTCCCCAGATCCTTGGGATCACAGGGGGCCAATTTGACTCAATTTTCCACTAGCTTTTCAATTTTTTCACTGAACTGGTTCCTCTTATTTCTATGTTGTCAAGTGCCATTGAGTCCATTCCAACTCAGAGACCCCGTATCAGGTTTCTGAGACTGTAAATCTTTATGGGAGCAGAAAACCTCACCTTTCTCCTATGGAACAATTGGTGGACTCAAACCACCAACTTTTTGATTCACAGCCCATTACTCAGCCATCTCTCTTTTAATAACTGCAATCTCTCCAATTGGAAAAGATCAAATATAATAAAATGATAAATAGAAGATGTTTCTTTTTCCCTTAAGGTTTTCAGGACCCAGAATTTCAGAATTGTAAAATCTCCAGATATCATTTAGTCAAATTTTTATGATTTATAGACAAGAAAACTGAAACACAAAAAGGCCAATCTAGGATCCCTAGCATGATGGTGGACATGAACAACACACTACATGGACCTTCTACAACAAAGAAATGAGAGATAAAATACAGCAGACACAGATGAAAAGTCTGGCATCCTGAACTTCAGAAGAAAGGTAAGAGATGTAAATGGACTGCTTGCTGGGCATAGAAACTGATCAGGGATTGTGAAAGAGTGAGATTGACTAATGAACAGCTGACTAGGTGCATCTGACTATATCATGAGCAGCTTTAGCAATAGAAAGAGACCTACGAAAGCAGATTCAGGAAGGTGACCAAAAAGATGTGATTTCTTCTTTTACTCATGTTTCCCTGATGACTAGAAGTGTGGCCAGCTCCCACCTTTATCCAAGCCCAGCAGAGACTGTGCTCTCTAGGAGTTCATAGCCACATGATTGGGAACTATGCCAGCGATGCCTCTTTAGTGTGCTTCTTTGGTGCCTACATTCAGGGTGAGCTCGGCTCCAAACCTACAAAATCCATAAAGATCGACCAGATCAGCATTTAGCCAGTCAATATTCCCCCACCTTCTCTGTGGTCCTAATAGACACTGAAAGCAGCTTCATCAAGGGCCCTCACAAAATACTTCTAGATAATACCATATCCAATATAGATAACATAGATAACACCAAATCAAATAGAAATTTCAACTAGGACCAGGAACACTTCTGTCACATCCCTTCCACAAACACCTTGTGAGCTCTTTGGATTACAGGATTCCCCCTGAGATTTCTCACCTCCATGTCCAACAACTG
>NW_006408676.1:6845606-6847516 GCF_000296735.1 Chrysochloris asiatica | reverse complement strand
AAAAAAATTTTTTTTTCTTGATAAAAGAAACAAGGGTAAATTGTTACAATTTGATGAACCTGACCTATACTCAGAGAGGTAGTTACTCTAAACACCAACAGAGAGGGAAGGAGTCTTCACATCAAGTATCAGTGCTATCCCCTCTGTACACAGGTACACAGGGTAGATAGGGATGGGCAACTTAGACACTGGCTACCTAAAATGAGGGGGCGATAAAAGCATGAAGTGACTGGCTTACAAGGTTTCGAAAGGGAGTTTACTTTAAGAGTATGTGGGGGGAAACGTGTCCCCACTGAATAGATTTCATCTTGTCTAGATGGGTCTGGTGAAAAGAGATGGGGATAAGATTTGTATGATTCAATAGTGAATAATTGTTATCATGACTAGTTGTGACTGTCACAATTATAAAAGTAGAAGTTTTGTAATAAAAACAGGGAGTGGTTAATCTTACATTCCAGAAATAGAGGGCCCAAGGACCATCAAGGGAGAAGCACACAAGCAGAATGCAGGACCTTATCCAGAGAAGTAGTGACCCAGAGACGGAGGCATGGAGATTGGGAGTGGCTGAGGACTCTAGATTCACTGGAAGAGAGAGCCTAAGAGCTGGTGGCCAGGAGGCAGTCTTGTAGAATGTGCCCTTTGGAAATGTAAATTATTATATATATGCCTGAGTGGTTTTTTTGTTTTTTTCAAAAAAAAGCTAAAGTGGATAGAGAGAAATACGGTTAACTGACGGTACATGGAAGGGATTATAATCATTGTAATGAAACCAGGTATATGATTTGTTGAATGTAAAACTGATAATCTGCCCTGTAAACTTTCACTCAATCAACAATAAAAACCTTAAAAAAAAAACCCACCACACTGAACAATCAACAGGATTATTCAGGGCATTGAAAAGGTAGAATGCCTTCACAGTAGCAGCAATAGGCATGTTTTCCATCAATTTATGACATGTTTGGACCTTATAACAGCGCAGTAGCTCTGGTAGTGTAGTGGTTATGAATCAGGCTGTGACCGCAAGGTCAGCAGTTTGAAACTACCAGCTGTCCCATGAGAGAAAGATGAGGCTTTCTGCTCCCGCAAAGATTTACAGCCTTGGAAACCCTGTACAGGGTCGCTATGAGTTGGAACTGACTCCACGGCACATAACCACCAAAGGTCATCCCCAACGAGGATTTAACTGCTCAGTTTAGTAAACTTTACCCAGAAGATGCAAATGCCTCAGTTTGACCACTAATCAAGGAGTCCAGAGAGGCTGAGTCTTGCCATATGCCAGCATGGCATTGTCTTCATGAAATGAGAAGTCAGCTTGTTACTTCTAGGCCTTCCCTGCATAGACCTCTTTTACTATTTCAGCCCTGTGTTTTAAGGGATTGTTTACCACACTCTCTTTATTGCTTTTTAAATAAGTCATTGAAAACAACAAACCCACTGCCATTGAGTTGATTCTACTCAGAAACCCTAAGGGGCAATTCTACTCTGTCCTATAGGGTTACTACAAAATAGTCAAGGATTCCATAAATGCCCATCAGAACTACTCAACAGGATAAAATGACTGCACTGTGCTGATATAATCCAAGCTGAATTTAAAGACCATTGACATTTTACTTCTCTTTTGCATCCTTAACATGGATCCAGGCACAATTTTTATCAGACTTTTTGGAAATGTTGAAAAGAGGCCCAGAATTACCATTGCTATTTTTATATTAGCCGAGGAGTCTAGAGCCCCTGAGTTAACCATTTCTTGTTGTTGTTGTTAAGTGCCGTCGAGTCGGTTCCGACCCATAGCGACCCTGTACAGGGTTTCCGAGAGTGTAAATCTTTACGGGAGTAGAAAGCCTCATCTTTCTCCCGCGGAGCAGCTGGTAGTTTCGAACCGCTGACCTTAAGGTTCGCAGCCCGATTCG
>NW_006408676.1:6839168-6845506 GCF_000296735.1 Chrysochloris asiatica | reverse complement strand
AGACAAAGTAAGTGCAAATTTCAAAACAACACAAAACCTGCAATTAGAAATCCAGATGTTTAATACTAGGATCACAGAAATGGACAATACATTGAGAGGGCAAAAGAGTATATATGAAGCTGTTGAAGTCTTAATTAGTGAGCTTGAAGATAAATCTCTCAATACTCAATGATAGAAGAAAAATCAGAGAAAAGAATGTAAAAATCCAAAGGAAGTCTAAGAGTTATGTGGAACACAATGAAAAGGAATAGCTTAGAGGTGATCAGAATTGCAGAACAGAAAGAGACAAGCACAGATAAAATTGTTGAAGAGTTGTTGGAAGAAAATTTCCTTAACATCATGAAAGATGAGAAGATAAGTACACAAGAAGCTGTACGAACCCCAAACATGATAGATCCTAAAAGAAAATCACCAATATATATTATGATCAAACTTTCCAAAATCAAAGACAAGAAAAGAATCTTCAGAGCAGGTAGGTAAAAATAAAAAACAATACAAAGAGAAACAATAAGAGTAAGCTCTGATTTCTCAGCAGAAACCATGCAAGCAAGAAGGCAATGGAATGACATATACAAAATGCTGAAAGAAAAAATTGCCAGCCAAGAATCATATACCCAGCAAAGCTCACCTTCAAATATGGCAGTGAAATTAGGACATTTCCTGATAAACAGAAATTAAAAGAATTTGTAATGATCATACCAACCTTACAAAAAAATGCTAAAGGAAATTCTTGAACAGAGACCAACAACAGCAAATAACAATCCCAGATTGCTATTGATTACAACACCACCCAGAATCAATCAAGATATAGAAGTATTTATAGCAGATAACAACCTGAGATTACCATTCATGACAACACCACCTAGAATCAATCCAAATATAGAAGTATTTAAACCTACAAGATTGGAAACAGGAAACCAGACATCAATGTATAATGAAGTCAACTACAAAGCAAAAAGAGGGGATAGTGTAGATACAAAAGTTACAAATGGCAAGGAAGTCGAGTAGATTTCAAGATAAGACAGACTATTTAATCAGGTAAAAATTAATGAATTACAGAGCAACCTCAAAGAAAAATAATATTCCTAAACATACAAATGAAAAAAGAGGAAAATCAGAAAGATTTAGAAAGCATTGTTGTTAAGTGCCTTTGAGTCAGTTCAGACTCATGGAAACCCTGATAGGGTTTTCCAAAGAGTGGTTGGTGAGTTTGAACTACCGACCTTGTGGTTCAAACTGGCCTTGTGGTCCAGTGCTTATCCTACAGCATCCTTCAATCAAAATTAAAATGCCAAGAAAATCCACAAATAAAATGAATTCATGATAGAAAATTATGTGGAATAAAGAATTCATCAGCACTACAAACACACACACACACACATACATAGAAAAAATGGCAACAATCAATTCATACTTATTTTAATTACACTGAGTATAAATGGATTAAGTGTACCAGTCAAGAGATGTAAAGAGCAGAATGAACAAGAAAACAGGATCCTTCAATATGCTCTCTACAAAAGATCTATCAAAAAGATGGAGATAGCCTAAATGCCCATCAGCAAAAGAATGGTTAAACAAATTTTGTTACATACACACAATGGAATTCTACAAAACATTGAAAAATAATGAATCTAGGGAGCACCTCACAACATTGTTGAACCTGGAGGACAGTATGCTAAATGAAATTAGTCAATTACAAAAGGAAAAATATTGTATGAGAACAATGTTGTAAAAATTAAAAAACAAAAGGTTTTCTTAATAAAAGAAACAGTCTATGATGGTTATGGGTGGAGAGGGAAGGGAAAAGATTCGTGGCTAGAGGATAGACACACATTAGCATGGGTGACAATGCAGGCTATATACAACAATAGACAGGTTAGCATAGGAAAGATGAAGGTAGCAGGAGACACAGGGAGGAATGCAATATTTTAAGTGAACAGGGGTAAATGCTGTTAATTGTCAGTACATGGAGAGGATTGCAAGCATATAGTAAAGCAAAGTGTATTGTTTGTTGAGTGTAAAACTGATCTGCTCTGTAAACCTTCACTCAATTCACAATCAAAAGTTAAAAAAACAAAAAAAGCTAATCTACTTACCCAAAATCCCATGAGTGGTTGGTACGGTTGTTGCTGATGCTGGCAAACACCACGTATGGTTATGTCTTTGTGTCTAGAATGTTCTCTCATGCTATAACCTGTTATTGGGACATGGTGTCCCCTGGGGCTGCCTTTGGTCAGCTTTACTCTTTACCATACCTTTGACTCCTAACTCACAGTCCCTTAATAAGCACAAGGATTCTTCATTCTCACTAAGCCTAATACTGACAGAAAATGATTCCTAGTAGCCCTTGCTAAGTGAGATTGGGTTTTAATGAGAGTGGATGTGTAAACAATGGAAAAACTCATCAGGCTGTGATCCAATCCCTGAAGCTTCTCTGCAGAGATGTTTCTGAGCAGGAGTTTCCTTGGATGCATTTAATGTACAAAGTTAATGGTACTGAACGTACCCACTGTCTCCTTCTCCAATGAAATGAGACAGAGATTGCCCTGGGCACTAAGGGCACCGGGAGGCCATAGACTTATGGATAATATAGCCTCTTTGGCAAGGAAGCCAACTAAATCATGAAAATACATAAATTGCTAGGGCTGCCTCCTCATGTGGCTGAGAGCAGGTAGACAGTGCTTGCTGTAGCAAGAGTCAAAGGAGGATAAAGCACCTAAGCCTCAGCCTCTGAACCCAGTGTAGAGTCATCATTGGGATTGTTGTTGTTGGTACCAACTCATAGAGACCTTATGCACAGCAGAACGAAAGACTGCCCGATCCTGGGCTAATCTCACTACCATTGTCACACTTGAGTCCATCAATGCTGCCACTTGACCAGTCCATCTCATTGGGGGTCTTCCTCTTTTTCTCTGACCCTCCACCCTGCCAAACATAATGTCCGTCTCCAGAAACTGGTCCCTTCTGACAATATGTCCAAAGTATGAGAGACAAAGTTTGGCCATCTTGGCCTCCAAGGAGCACTCTGGCTCCACTTCTTCCAAAATGGATTAATGGTTCTTTTGGCAGCCCATGGCACTTTCATATTTCTGTGTTCTAACTCCCATTTGGTTCACCAGGAAGCTATGTGTAGAACCATTCAGGCATTGGTGGGGGAAAGGTTGAGTCCTCTCCAGTAGGAGAGACCACTCGTCATGAATTCCAAAGAACAATCAGAATTAGCCCCAAAACTCAGCCCATGAAGAAAGATGAATTCACCAAATTCCCACCTCAGACTTGGTGTGCTGTGTCCTCTCTGCCTCCTCACTTCCACATGCATCCGCCCTCTCTACAGAATCAATAGTCACTCAGCTGGGCTGAGAATAGCACAAGGCTAACTTCATATGGGACAAGAGAGAAGAAACTGCCTGAAATTTTGACATGGTACATGAGAGAGGGAAAAGGGAGCAACAGCAGTGACCTAAACTCATTCATTCTGATAAGTAGCTATCTTCTTTAAAAGAACCATCAGGCTGGGAGATGGGGCTGGGAATGAAGTCGTCAAGCTTTTCATATGCCTTGGGGAAATCTCCTGGGGTTGTCATACATGATTCCAAGTGGAATTCCATTGAAGGGGAGAAGGAACAGGAAGTTCATTGAAGTTAGAAGCTTGAAATCCAACACATAACAGCAGTGCAATTTTTGACAACTTTGTTAATCACTCTAAACCTTAATATTTCTGTAAAATGGGACAAATAATGTACAGTTTGCTATAGGTAGTAAATAAAATAGCCTGCTTCAAACTGCTCCATCCAGTGCCTGGCTCTATGTAACACTCAACAAACACGTGTGCCTTTCCATCTCACTGAGAGGATGTCTGCACTGTGGTTATCTCCCAGCTGACAAGCAAAGTCCTCCATGCTCAGCAGCTCACTGCAAACTAGCCCCCAAGGAGCACTTTCCAGACTGGCATCCCTGACCCAGGCTAACAGCCAAACTGACGATAAATTGGTAGTACTATGGCTTCATGCTCAACTACACAATCTCCCAACATCCTCATGCTATGAGTCTTCACTCCAAAATTAAGAAGGGACTCAGACGCATTGTGCCTCTACATTCCAAGATAGGCCATTTTTTTCATAATCAAGCATGAAGAATGGATTTGAAAGCCAAGAACAGAGTTCCAGACAGGCTGTCCTCCTCCTTTCTCTTCCTTAGCACTGAACCAGTTAAAAACAGATCTGTGTGAATCTCTCCATAGACTCCATATCGCTCAAGGAAGGGGATCAAAGTCCTCACCTGGCAGTCAGTGTCTCTATAACCCAGAGCCTGCCTTGGTTTCCCATCAACATGGCCCAGTTGCCTCACATATAGACAGGGACACTAATACAGCAGACCTCATGCCCCATGTTGTCTTAATGCTCTGTCTTTGCCTGGCTGCATCTTCAACCTGGGGAAATGTCCTAGCTTCTCTATCTATTGAAATTCTTAATGCCTGTTGGCATGTTCCTCTCTCTTTCATGGTCCCCAATAAAACATGATGGCACTTCCCTGAGCACTCAAATACTGCAGGGTGCTGCAAATTTAATATTCTCTTGTTTCTATTTCATCATTCATGCATTAATAATTTCTAAATATTTATTATGTACTAGTTCTACCTTAGTTGTGCATATATCTTTTTATAGTTCCCATATATAAACAGGCATATCTTATTTTTCTCTGCACCCTCACCACTCAGCATATTGCCCATTATCTAAAAGGTGTTCAGTGAGATGATAAAATGTTTTTACTCCAGTCAGTCCCTAATACTAGTCTGGACCATTCCTGTATTTGGTGGAAGAGTCTCTTTATATTTAGACTGTTCCATGGTTCCTAAAAATAACAATCCTGATGTGTTAAAACAATGCACTGGATATAGAACAAACAAGATGGCAGATTGGGTGGAAGTGCAGTGAAGAGCTCTATCAGCAACAACACAGAATACAGGACCAAGCAGGCTCAGGGGATAGTTCCAGAAGTCTGAACCACATATAAAGGAATATTTAGAAGGCTGGAAGGCTTACAGCTAGGGAAATTTGTAGCAGAATCGAGAAATCCATTGCTTTCTAATTCAAGATACTCAGCTGCTCCCAGAGCTGCCATCTTAGGTGAGACCAAGCTGGGTAAGGATCAGAGCAGCCATAGATGCCTGACAGAACCACGGAGATAAAGGTGTGGACATTCTTTTTTTTTTTTTTTTTTTTTTTTTTTTTTTTTTTTTTTTTTTTGGTATCTGTTCATTGGTCTCTCGCTGTCTGCGCACCTCCATTCTTGTGACTAGAGGGAGTGCCTGAGCAAGTGGAAACCCCACCCCGACCCCCGGAGGGTTCTACTATGCATGCGCACAGATCTCAAAATTTAAAGTGAGAGTTTCCAATTAAAACCAAACAGCCACAGCTGGCCCTGAACTGTTTATCACTAGGAAAAGGCCAGAATGGGGAGTGTGGAGCGGGACAGACAGACTAAAAAGGAAATAGGCCCAAAATTAAATACTGAGTTACATTACAATGACCAACAGTGGCATCTTGAAATTTCTTAAGAAGAAGAGTGAAAAAGGAAGCCCATCTCCTGATCACATCTACCTGGAGGCAATCAGAAAGCATAAAAATACCAAAATACACACCCATCTAAGTATTAAGGCCACAGATAACTCCTGAATATTCCCAAAAAACAAGAGCAGATGACCATATCAGCACATGTCCAGAAATGAGATAAAGTGACTGAGGCAAAAGAGCTGGAAGTAGACCTACACTCCATACTGGGAGATGGGCAGGCTTTGGAAATGCCTAAGAAGGAATTCAGAAAAATGATTATAAAATGTATCAAAACACTATACAATGGAGTTGAGGAAAATAAGGGAGAAGTCAGGAAAGCACCACAGGAACAATAAAATAAAATAGATACAGCATTGGAAACAATTCAAAACCTACAGAAAGAGGTCCAAATGATTAATAATAGAATATCAGAAATGCACAATACATTGAAAGGGCAAAGGAGTAGAATTGAAGAGATAGAAGCTAGAACTAGTGAGCTAGAAGATAAATCTCTCAATACTACTAAGATAGAAAAGCAAACACAAAAAAGGATAAAAAAAAAATCTGAAGAAGGCCTAAGATTCATGTTGGACAACATGAAAAGGACTAACTTAAGAATTATCAGCATTCGGAACAGAAAGAATCACACAAGTCCACAGAGGAGATAGTTGAAGAACTTCTGGAAGAAAATTTTCCTAACATCCTGAACAGTGAAAAGATAAGCATTCAAGAAGCTCCACGAACCCCAGGAAGGATAGACCCTAAAAGGCAATCACCAAGACATAT
>NW_006408676.1:6837482-6839068 GCF_000296735.1 Chrysochloris asiatica | reverse complement strand
CAATCACCAAGACATATAATAATCAAGCTCTCCAAAATCAAAGATAAGGGCAGAATCCTGAAAGCAGCTAAGGAAAGGAGAAGAAAGCAGCTAGGGAAAAGAGAAAAACATACAAAGGCAAGCAAATCAGATTATGCTCGGATTTCTCAACAGAAACCATGCAGGCAAGAAGGCAATGGGGAGACATATAAAACCTTGAAAGAAAAAACTGCCACTCAAGAATCCTCTACCCAGCAAAGCTGTCAATCGAATATGATGGTGTAATCAAAACATTCCAAGATAAACAGAAGCTAAGGGATTTTGCCAATGTCAACCCTGCTATGGAAAAATATCCTAAAGGAAGTTCTGTGGACAGAGAACCAACAAGAACAGACAACAACTAGAGCATGACATATGTGGCAGCATCACCCTGAACTCACTTGACAAATGAAAGAGTCAAGAACAGAATAAAATTATAAGAACAGAGGATCTGGGAGATCAGTCTATGATCAAAACAATTACAATGTGAAAGAAGGTTAACACAGACGAGCAGAGAGATCCAGGTGGTGGGAAGGTCAGGTAGATTACAGGATAAACTAGACTGTCTTAAATGGAGGGAAGAATTAATGGAAAATAAAGTAACCACAACAATGGTGTTTAGTTCAGGTGTTGGGGAGGGCAATACAAGAAGGGGGAGGAGGCAGAAGAATAAGATAGATAGGAGAACACTGAGACAGGTTTGCAGGTCCTAAGTGGGAGAGAGGTAAATAGTGATGTATGCTCCACTTTGGAACAACAGGGCACTGGGATACAGGAATCTAGGTACAGCTTGAAGGGGGGAAATAATACTAAAATGCTTGATGTCTTATGAATATTCGTTTTCCTTGCCTACTGTTGTAAAATAGACACTTGAGTGGGATAGAAAAGAATGTCAGGAAACATGATTACAGAAAACGTGTAAGCCCGTCTTCAGCCTATAACTGATTGGAATACCTAAAAGGGGTTCTAGAACTTGCCCAGTGAAATAGACCTCTTGCAAAGCCTTTGCAGAGTATAGGACCTAAGGTGGAATCCTGAGTCCCATCCAGAACCTTATGAGGTGGGACAGTCCCACTAGAAAGGACAAGCAGACCAGCCTGGAACAGCTAGAGTGACAAAAGATACATCTTCAAAGAAAGATCATCAGGAAAAACCCAAAACAAAAATATCAGAATTACTGCCATCTACAAGGATAATCAATCTGTTCGCCAGGAAGATATTAAGGCAAGCAATCAAGTTCCTTCAGGACACACTCCCCTCTAAGACTGCAACTCAAAGGGAACACACAAACAAGCATGTAAGCTTGCTGGCGACCACATCAGTCTACTGGTGAGTGGAAGAGGGGGAAAGGCAGCAATGAAGAAATGGGCTGAGTTCAACCACAGTCCATTGACTCCCGTTAACCTGGAGATGGAGAGAGAAGAGGACGGGCAGGTTGGTCCAAAGTGGTGTGAGATCTGAGGACACTTGAGTTCATGGACAAGGACATAGCCACAGAGGGCTAGAGCTGAGAGTGAAGCATCCAGCTGATATGAAGTGAGGGGAGATGCACAAGAACACCCAAACTT
>NW_006408676.1:6814109-6835667 GCF_000296735.1 Chrysochloris asiatica | reverse complement strand
CTCATCTTTCTCCCGCGGAGCAGCTGGTAGTTTCGAACCGCTGACCTTAAGGTTCGCAGCCCGATTCGTAACCACTATGCTACCAGAGCTCCTTAGGTAACTTTTATTTCTCAACTCTGACATATTCAAGTGTGTCATGGAGGGAACAGAAAGAAAAAAAAACAAAAAACAAGGAAGGTTTTATGTGAACTTAATTGGACCAGGACTTCCAGTGGTTTGTCAATTGAGATGTGATTATCCCCATGGTGAGATCTAACACAGTTGTAGTTAACTACATGATGATTGGCTATGAATAATGTAGTTAACTCTATGATGATTGACTCTGAGCAAGTGCAATTAACTCTGTGGTGATTGGCTATGAGCAGCCAATCAATTGAATGGATGTTTTCTCAGGATCATGGCCTATTTCCAATAAAATGGACACTCAGGCAAAGCTTGTTTGCTTTCTGCTGAATCTTGATCTTGCATCTGGATCATCCTCTAGCCTCTGTTGTTGTTAGGTGCCATCGAGTCAGTACTGACCCATAGCGACCTTATGTACAGCAGGATGAAACACTGCCTGATCCTGGCCCAACCTCACTACTGTTGCCACGCTTGAGCCCATTGATGCTGCCACCTGGTCAATCCATCTCATTGGGGTCTTCGTCTTTTTCTCTGATCCTCCACCTTACCAAACATGATATCCTTCTCCAGCGACTGCTCCCTCCTGACAATATGTCCAAAGTATGAGGGACAAAGTTTGGCCATCTTGGCCTCTAAGGAGCACTCTGGCTGCACTTCTTCCAAAACTGATCTATTGGTTCTTTTGGTAGCCCAGGGCACTTTCTATATTCTCCTCTGATTCCTTGTAATTGAGCCAATGGCTTACTCTATTACCTGCCTGTCTGCATGCCTGTCTGCCTGTCTGCTGAGCTTGGATCATCTGACCTGGATTTGGGACTCTCCCACATGTACAATTGTGAACCCTTTCTTTAATATAAACTTTTCTTTCTACATATGTATATATAAGTCTCATTGGTTTTGCTTCTCTAAATAACACAACCTAAGACATTTGGTACTGAGAGTGTTTTTTTACAGAAACAAAATCTTAAGGATGAGTGTTCTAAATTGATTCTCAAGTCTGACTAATTTTAAATGCACTGATAACTCTGCCTTCACTACCAAATAGGGTAAGGGTATTGATAACCTATGGTATGAGGAAGCACTCTTAATATTCACTACCAATAGATTATATTTGAGAGATAAGTGAAACTCTGGGTGATCGTGTACATAATACTTTTCTGCGTTTTTGTCAGGATGAGAAGTATAGAGAAGCTCACAATAGAACAAGTGGTAAAAGAAAGAAATATGCTGAAGACTTCAGAGTCACAGCTCAAGCACCATGTAAAAGACCTCAAAGCTTCCACATGTGCTCTGAAATGAAATTTAATTTCTTGTAATAACAGAGCTGACACTGCTGAAAACCAAACCCAGAGTCTTGTTGTAAGAGTGGCCGAATTACAACAGCGGCTAAATTCCAAACTTGGAATGGTGTCTGATTGGGAAAAATGGGATCCTGAAACTTGTGATGGGGACTTATGAACAAATAATCAGTAAGCTGGGGACATAGAGCCCATACATTACATTTGATTCATTCTTGCCAACAGCCCTACCACTCCCATATGAAGAGATTACCCCATTATCCCCTCTGCCCACACTTTCTGAGATTGACACAATGGTGCCTGCTGAGATGATGTCTGAGGCATTGTCTGGGGTATCACCTAAGGTAGATGACTTCCAAGATATTTTTAAATGTTCCCAGGAAACACCTCCACCACCAATTGTTGCTTCAAGATCTATAATTATACATAAATCCCAGCAAGCCCTAAAAGGCAATATAAAAATTCTGACCCAGGAGAAGTAAGCTACGCTCCAAAAGAACGACTTGATTTTTCTAACATGTACAAACAGAAACCTGGAGAATAAGTGTGGTGTTAGCTGTTAAGGATGTAGGATAATGACACAAGGAACATAGGTTGGATCAGTCTGAGTTTATTGATATGGACCCACTAAACACTTCATTCAATGTTTCAGTTCAAAAGGTTAGGAGAAGATCTAATAGTTTATTCAATTGGCTCACTGAAACATGGGTTGTACAGTGGCCTACAATATATAAAGTTGAAGTTCTAGACCTGCTTTGACATTCTGTAGAGAAAGGAATCCAAATGCTTCCAGAAATTGGCATGTTCCAGAGGATTTATCCTACACATGGAATGTCCAAAGGGCACATGTTTTACCACAAGTGTGAGGAACAAAATTTTTTAAGGGAATTCCAATCTCCTTGAAGACTGCTGTGATTGCTACAATATATAAGCCAGATTTGACCGTGGGATCTGCCCTAACTGAATTAAGACACCTAGCAGCAATAGATATGGTGCTGCAAGTTAATGCACTGGACTATAAGGTCGGTTTGAAACCACACGGTGAGTGATTCAAGTTCACTTGCTCCTCAGAAACTCTATATAGTATTGCTATGAATTGGAACTGACTTAATGGCATTTAACAACAACAACAACCACAGTGGGGCTGATTGGACTCTGTGGTGGTAGGAGCCAAGTGACAGCACTCAACAGACAAAGAAAAGGTGAGTGTGGTTACCAAAATGGAAAGCAGAATCATAGTTATCTTTGATAATTTTGATAATCAGAATTATCTGACTCATGTAGACTTATGGCATTGGCTAATTAGGCAGAGTGTCCTAGGAGTGAAATCGATGAGAAACCTGCTATTTATTTGAGTTGTACAATAGGAATAATTCTAGGTCAAGTGATTGACAGTCTAACTTGAATGGCTAGAAAAGAGAGCAGTCACAGTCTCTCAACCAATTCCCAGACTTGAGCCACTTTACAGACCCACAGCACCTTGAAGGAGTAGACAGGTCCCCTTGAGGAAGGGCCCCACTGTGCTGTCATCTATTAGTCTTACTTCCAGTCTTCTGCAAAGGGATCTACAGCCTTTTACAACAGTGGCTGTTCATTGGGGAAAAGAAAATAATCAGACTTTTCAAGGATTATTAGGCACTGACTTTGAATTCACACTAATTCTAGGAGACCCAAAATGTTACTGTGACCCACCAGACAGAGTAGGCATGTAAGGCATCTCGTTATTAATGAAGTTTTAGCTAAGGTCTATCTCACTGTGGGCTAGTGGGTCCCAAACTCATGTTGTAATGATTTCTCCAACTCCAGAATGCATAACTGGTATGCACATACTCAAGCAACTAGTAAAACCTCCACATTAAATCCATAAAAGTGGAATAAGGGCTATTATGTTTGGAAAAACCAAGTGGAAATCATCAGAACTACCTTTATCTAGTAATTTAGTAAACCAAAAGCAATAAAGCATTCCTGAAGGGATTGCAGAGATTAGTGCTACAATCATTAACTTGAAAGATGCCAGGGTGGTGATTCCCATCATATCCCCATTTAATTCACCTATCTGACCTGTGCAAAAAGCAGATGGAGCTTGGAAAAATGGCCAGGTGTGTGGCTGTATACTGATTCATGGTCTGTAGCCCGTGGTTTAGCTAGATGGTCAGGGACTTGGAAGGAACATGATTAGAAAACTGGTGAAAAGAAGGTTTGGGGAAGAGGTATATGGACAGACCTCTCTGAATGGTCCAAAAAAGTGAAGATATTTGTGGCTTATGTGAACACATACCAAAGGGTTACCTTGGCAGAGGAGGATTTTAACAACTAAGTGGTCAGGATGACATGTTCTGTGGAAACTAACCATGCTTTTTCTCAAGTCACGCCTGTAATTGCCCAATGAACTCCTGAACAAAGTGGCCATGGTGTCAGGGATGGAGGTTATACATGGGCTCAGGAAAATGGACTTCCATTCACCAAAACTGACTACAGTCACTGCTTGCTGCCCAATCTTCCAGCAGCAGAAACCAACACTAAGTACCAGGTACTGATCAACAAACAAACCATTCTTTGGGGAGATTAGCCAGCAACCTCATGGCAAGTTGATTACATCAGGCAACTCCCATTATGGAAAGGGCAACATTTTGTTCTTTCTGGAATAGACACCTACTCTGGAGATGGATTTGCCTTCTCCTGCATGCAATACTTCTGCCAAAACTACCAGCCATGGACCTACAGAATGCTTTATTCACTGTCATGGTATCACACAGCATCACCTCAGATCAAGGGACCCAGTTCACAGTAAATGAAGTGTGGAAATGGGCCCATGCTCATGTAATTCACTGGTCTTACCATGTTCCTCATCATACTGAAGCAGCTGTTTCAGTTGAATGATGGAATGGACTTCTAGACACAATTATGGCACCAGCAAAGTGGCAATACCTTTCAGGGTTAGGGATATATTCTCCAGGAGGATGTATATATTCTACACCAGCATCCAATATATGGTACTGTTTCTCCAAAAGCCAGGATGCATTAGTCCAGGATCCAAGAGATGGTAACGGGAATGCACCACTCACTATTAACCATTTGCAAAATTTTTGCCTCCTGTCACTATGACTCTAGGCTCTTTAGAGCTGGATGTTTATGTTCCAAAGGGAGGAATACTCCCGCCTGGAGACACAGCACTGATTCCATTCAACTGAAAGTAAAAAATGCCCCCTGGACATCTTGCATTCCTCATGCCTCTTGGTCAACAAACAAAGAAGAATGTTACTGAATTGGGTGATCTGATTGATCCTGATTAGCAAGGGGAAATTGGATTAACATTATATAATGGATGCAAAGAAGAATGTGTGGAATCCAGGAGATTCCTTAGGACATCATTTAGTACTACCTGTGATTAAAGTCAATGGTAAACTACAGCAACCCAATTCCAAAATGACTACTAATATCCTAGTCTCTTCAGGAATGCAGGCTTTGGTCACACCACCAGGCAAAGAATTACAACTAGCTGAAGTGTTTGCCAAGAACAAAGGGAATACAGAAGGATTAATAGAAGAAAGTATTTCTAAATACCAGCAACAGCCATGTAACCAGTTGCAGAAACAAGGAGCGTAATTGCTTGTTTAGTATGTGAGCATTAAATATTTTTTTGTGTTCATTTGTGAAATATAAGCTATAAATGGGGCTAATGTATTTTTGGTTGTACACACTTTAGTTATATCATGTTAGGTATAAGTATGACTTTATAATTGTCTTTATTTAGAAATTATATAAATGGTTTTCTAGGTGCCAAGTTAACAGGCATGAACTGTGATAGTTAAGGTTTAGTGTCAACTTGACTGGACCAGGATTCCCAGGGGTTTGTCAGCTGAATTGTGGTTATCTCCATGGTGAGACCTAATACAGTGTAGTTAACTCCATGATAATTGGCTCTGAACAATCAATCAACTGAAAGAATGTTTTCTCAGTGTGTGCCTGCTTCCAATATAATGGACACTCAGGCAAAGCTTGATTGCTTTCTGCTGGGTCTGGATCTTGCGTATGGCTCATCCTCAAATCTCTATTTCTTTGCACTTGAGCCAGTAGGCTGCTCTACTACCTGACTGCTTGCCTGCCTGACTTCCTGTCTGCCTGCTAATCTTGGTTAATCTTACCCAGACTTAAAACTCTCCCATTTCTATAATTGTGAACCATTTCCTTGATATAAACTTTTCTTTATATATATACATATATATTTCACTAGTTTTGCTTCCCTAGTAAACCCAACCTAAGACACAGATGGTATCCAGATAGCCACACTATCAAGGAGATCTGTAGTAATTCAGCAGATATATGCCCAAGATGTGTGAGATCCATGGTGGGTTGTGGGGAGGAGCAAGAACCAGGGATGGCTTCTAGAGACAGCACACTGGAGCAAAGTTCTCAGAGGTAACTAAGAAATAACCAGAAGAAGTGTGACTAGGGCTTAAGCAAAAGAAGGATGTCTAGGAGTTAACTAAGAAGATGGGGATAACTAGAAAATGTCCAGAAGGAAAATGATGTCTTAGAGTTAACCAGGAAAAGAGGATGAATAGGAAGAGAGGGAAGGAAGGGTACCTCAAGTAGGAGGCCTGTCATGAGTAAATCCTGGAAGTGAGATACAGTCTGGTTAAAGAGAATAACTCTGTGGAGGCTTTCCTCTGTTGGAAGAGATGGTTGATACAGGAGGCAGTAGCAGGAGGCCAGGGAGCTGGGCCACAGAGGACCTTACAAGCTTCTTTTCAGAATGAGAACTTCTGTATTTGGGCAAAGGGGAGCTATTGATGACTTTTAATCAGGGAAGTGACATAGTTCATAATGCACTTTAGCTAAATTACCTTGGCAATAGAGTCAGGATGAATTGTTGATTGACTCGGAGTGCATGGCCAAGACTTTGGAATGCTTTGAGCCATGCATGCCAGAAGAAAAATACAAGTGTCTGGCTTCCAGTCCTAAGTCCCCAGGTACCGCCCCTATGGAAGTCAGTAGTTGTGGATAGGTGCATCAGCAGAAAGGAAAAGCAAGCTTTTCACCCTCTCTGATTCCATGGAAAAAGCCAAGCAGATCTCTGCTCAGAGGCCCCTCTCCAACCATAATCTGAGAACACTGTTTAATAGTCAATTGCTCTGTTCTATAAACATTGATGGATTTGCATGGGTGAAAGGAACACGTCTGTGCTGCCCCACCCCCATAACAAAAGACCTGTGGCCTGTGCTCACTGCCCTTCAGTTCTGCTGGGCCACTCAGAACCCAGAGGCCACAGGAGCCACCACAGAGAGATAGAGGATACCATAGAGGAACTTGATTAAACAGGTAATCCTGGGGTACCCTGCACAGCTAAACAACTCTACATCCCTCTGCAAACATGTTGACAAAAACAGAAGGTACCAGAACTGAGAACACCAAATTATTTGTTCCTAAAGAACTACTTGAATCTGTATTCATTGACATGGGCAGACATTCAGAGTAGTGCTGAGGAAGGAGGAGGCCAGGACCCACTGTCCTATTCTATCAGTGTAGGGTAACATCTTTCCCTGTCTAGACACTAGAGAGGTATCAGAAGGGTCAGTATCCTGGTCATAATAGATACAACCCCTCAGTGTTAGGATGAGTCTGCATTTTATTTTCTTCTTTGTATTTTCTGATTGGAGGAAGACTCATTAACAACCTGAGATATGCAGATAATACAACCTTGTTTGCTGAAAGTAAAGAAGATTCAAAATACTTACTGATGAAGATCAGAGACCACAGCCTCCATTATAGGTTGTACCTCAATGTAAAGAAAACAAAACCCCTCACTACTGAACCAATAAATAACATCCATATAAATGGAAAAATACTGAAATTGTCAATGACTTCATTTTGCTCATCAACATACATAGAAGCAGCAGTCAAGAAATCAAAAGATGTATGGTATCGGGCATATCTGCTGTACAAGATCTCTTTAATGTGTTGAAGAACAAAGATGTCAGTTTGATGACTAAGGTGTGCCTGATTCAAGCCATAGTATTTCCAATAAACTCACACGCATGTGAAAGTTGTACAGTGAGTAAGGAAGACTGTAGAAGAATTGATGCATTTGAACCATGGTGTTGGAAATGAATATTAAAAAGAAAATAACTGACTGCCAAAAAAAAAAACAAATCAATGTGTGTTGGACAAAGTACAGCCAGAATACTCCTTGGAAGTCAGGATGGCCAGAATTCATCTTACATACTTTGGGTATGTTATCAAGAGGGACCAGTGCCTGGAGAAGGATATCATATTTGGTAAAGTGAAGGGTCAAGAGGAAAAGAGGAAGACTCTCAACAAAATAAATTGTCACAGTGGTGGCAGCAGCAATGGGCTCAGGCATACCAACAATTCTGAGGTTGGCAACATCAGGGCAGTGGTTTATTCTGTTGACTCACTATGAGTCAAAATCAACTTAATGGCACCTAACAACAACAACAATTTTCTGGTATTTTACTGTATAATAATTGGAAAACAAAGATTAGCTTAGTAAACCACACTGTACTTCTTCTTAAGTAGTGCCTCCACATTTATTTCAATTCCTTGTACCCAGAAAATGATTCCTGGGGCAAGAGTGAGACTTCTTGCTGTACTGAAACCTTGTGCCCCATTTCCATTGAGGACTAGGCTCCCACCACAAGGAAAATGCTCAAGGGAACTCAGACGTCTCCTCTTAGTTAGGTGATCTCAAGCTACACTCACAGTCTACAAGACTCCCAACTTCCTAACATGACCAGAATCATGATCTCCCAGCTCTATGAATGATGTCTGCAGAGTGCTCTCCTGATAAGACATGCCTAGGCCCTGGCACCTGCCCTGCTGTCCAGTGCTTAGCTGAAAGACTGTGTCCTCAATAACATGTACCATACAATCCCATCCAATGTATGGGCCTGCAGAGACAGGTTGAGAAGCCCACATCCTCATGGCTACAGGTAGGAAGCAGCCATTGGGACTTCATGCAGGGGTGCCCCACAGCCTCTGTGCTAGCTTCCATGATGAACCTTCTTCATCCCTGCCACATTACTCCAGTCTATCTCAATATTGAACTTCATCTGGTACCTGAACATCACCAGACTGCTGACATCCTAGTCTCAGATTAGAGATAAAAGGCCACAGCTGGAAAAGAACACAAAAAGGAGAAAAATGTGACGGATAGGAGGACAGAGCTGAAGTCATCAGCTGTATTCTATAACATCTCTAAAACTAGCCTGTGCAATGCCTTAAATTACCCCCATTAGCATCACTCCTTTGGTCTCTTGTTGTTTCTAGGTGCCATTGAGTCCGTACCAACTCATAACAACCCTACGCACAACAGAACTAAATACTGCCTGATCCTGCACCAATCTCACAATTGTTGCTACATTTGAGCCCATTGGTGCCAATCCATCTCATTGGGGGTGGGGGTGGGGTCTTCCTCTTTTTCTCCAATCCTCCACTGTACCAAACATGATATCCCTCTCCAGTGACTGGTCCCTCCTGACAATATGTCCAAAGTATAAAAAACAAGGCTCACCATCCTTGCTTCCAAGGAGCACTCTGATTGTATTTCTTCCAACACAGATCTAGTGGTTCTTTTGGAAGCCCATGGCACTTTCAATATTCTCCTCCAATACCATATCTCAAATGCATCAATTCTTCTATGGTCTTCCTTGTTCACTAACCAACTTTCACCTGCATATGAATTTACTGAGAATACCTTTGGTCTCGACATTGAAAGTTATAGTTGAAATGCAAATCAGCTTCACAGAAGGGAAAACAAATCAATAATAATGTCAAATATTCACATAATACTTCATAGTTTATCAAGCACTTTCTCATAGCATATCTCATTTAATTCTCAAAATGGCCCCATTGTGACCTATGAATGACTAGACAAAAGCTTTAGTGGAGTCAGTGGGACTGACAGGACCCACAGACATAGAGAGTGTCCTGGTGTGGCACTGTGGGTTAATGCATTGGACAACAAGGTCGGTTTGAACCACAAAGTTGGCGGTGCAAGCTCACATCTGCTCCTCGGAAACTCTATACAGGATCTCTATGGGTTAGCACCAACTCAACAGCACTTAACAACAACACAGAAATACCTCAAATGGGTGGCTTTAACAAACAGAAATTTATCTCTCACAATTTAGCATGTCATAAATTCAAATTTAGGATGCTAGCTCTGCAGGAAATCTTTCTCTTTCTGTCAGTCCTAGAGGAAGTTCCCTGTCTCCTTTCAACATCTATGGGCACACCTTTAGGGGAAGGTTCTTATCTCCTTTAAACATCCCCAGAATCTGATGGAAAGCTCAGTGTGTCTTGGTATGAATTTTCATCTGGGTCTAGGAGGTTCTCAGTGCAAAGGCCTTGGGTCCAAATGACACCCTTCACTCAGGGCTCTTCTTTCTTGGTAGTCTTTACATCTCTGCTCACTTGTTTAATTTCTTTTATATCTAAAAATAGATTGAATCAAGATACAACATAATCCCTTAAATTGTATCCTGCATCATGGTGCTGTTAAGTTCATTGAGTTGGGTTCATTTCATGTTGTTGTTGGTAAGTGCCGTCGAGTCGATTCTAACCCACAGCAACCCTGTATCGGGGTTCCAAGGAGCAGCTGGTGAGCTTGAGCCACTGACCTTGCAGTTCAAACAACTTTGCAGTCTGACCCATTAGCCCACAGCACCACACCAGGATTCCTTCCATCTCATAGTATCCTGAAAACAGTTTTCAAGGAGAGACTGGTGGGTTTGAACCACTAACCTTGTGGCTAGCAGTGCAATGTTTAGCCCCCTAACATCATGTTGTTGTTTTTAAGTGCCATTGAGACAGTTCCAACTCATAGCGAGCCTGTATACAGTTTCCCAGGAGCAGTTGGTAAGTTTGAACTGCCAACCTTGAAATTCAAACTGACCTTGAGGTTGAGTGCCTATTCTATGGTGCCGCACCAAGCTTTTTATTTGCATAGCATAATTATGTCAGGTTACAAAATGGAGGGTAATTACATAATATTGAGAATGATAGCCTAGACAAATTGGCACACATTGTGGTAACACAATTCAGTCCAGACATGGCTTAGAACACCTATTCTCTTACGTAGCCATCAAGTGAGTGAAGATACTATCCCAATTAAACCCTGAGTTGCTGACTGAGATTGGATCTCTAATAACAGCAAGATGCAGTTTCTAACTGATACATATATGCTGTCAAATGTGGGTCTTGTATTTCCTATAACTTAGAATCAGGGTTTTGAACCTGTTCATTCTAATTAACCCTTTCTGTTTAGAATTTGCATTTCCATCCCAAATATGGGTTGGAATGATCCCAGGATTATTCTTATATATACATGGGGGTCTTGTGAAAACATAGATTTTGATTCAGTATATATGAGGTGGAAATGCAAATTCTCAGCAGGGGTCCAACAAGAATGAAGTGGTTCAAAGTCCTGCTGAAAATACATCATTCCTCGGTCCTGTCCCCAATAGGTGGACTGCTACTACTATACCCTCTCCTGAAAGAGTCAATTTGTCATGCCTTCTTCAGAGTTGGCACAAGAGGCTGATGAGCAGTGAGGAAACTCCTAGAATTAGAGTATACAAGAACCAAGGGGCTTCTTCCAGAATGCATAAAAAAGGCAACTCTGGTTAACTAAGGAACCCAATCTCCTGCCAGGGGGAATGCCTGGTATGACACTGTAGGATAAGCACTGGAGCACAAAGTCAGTTTGAACTGCAAGGTCAACAGTTCAAATCCATCAGCCACTCCTCAGAAACCCTATACAGGGTCACTATGAGTCGGAACCAACTCTATGGCACTTAACAACAACAATATATGTTGTTTGATTTCTTAACTGCTGCTTCCATAAATGTTGATTATGGATCCAAGTAAAGTGCAGTCTTTGACAACTTCAATCTATTCTCTGTTTACCATGATGCTATTTCTTGGTCCAGTTGTAAGGATTTTTGTTTTCTTTACATTAATGTGCAAGCCATACTCAAGTCCTCTCCAATTCCAGAAAGCAATGTTGCGTCATCTACATATCACACTGGCTTTAGTGGTTGATGCAGGTATTTGTACAATAGTGGTATTAACTGGTCTTCCTTATTGTTGTTGTTGTTAAAGTGTCACCAAGTCAATGCCAACCCATAGCAACCCTGTATAGAGTTTCCAAGGATCGTCTGGTGATCTTGAACCACCCACCTTGCTGTTCAAACTGACTTTGCAGTCTAGCGCATTAACCCACATTGCCACACCAGGACTCTGGTCTTCCTTATAGGTGCATGGATATTATCCTATCACAAACAGCATTGCACTTCAAGATGAATCTTGAAATGCTCTTTTTGACAATGGATATGACACCATTCCTCTTCAACTTGTCTTTCCAGACATAGTAAACCATATGATTGTACCATTCAAAATGGCCAATACCAGTCCATTTCAACTTACTAATGCCTAGAATTTGTATGTGTTCCATTTCATTTTTGACAGCTTCCAATTTTCCTAGATTTATACTTTATACATTACACATTGTGACTATTAATGGATTTTTGCAGCTGTTTCTTCTCATTTTGAGTTGTGCCACATCAGCAAATGAAGGTCCCGAAAGCTTTGCTCCATTTATGGCATTAAGGTCAACTCTACTGATTGTTAGGTTGGTAGGTTATTATTTTTAAACTGATGTTAAACTATCTCTTCTCCATATAGTATATTATGCAGATGGGAGGAAAACACTTTGTGTTTTCATTTACGGGTCGCCAGGTTACCATCTGTTGCATGCTAGGGAGGCCAGCACACAGAACCTCATTGGCAGGTGCTGACCCCTAGCTGTATGACTCACTTCATGAGATTTGGGCTGGCATCTCTGGAAATGGGTGCCTGAGTTCTTTGTGTTCAGAGTAGTGTGCAAGAAAGTCATGCAGCTAGGGTTGGGGACTGCTTACATTGTTAAGAGTTTTTCCAATATTCAGTCTGCCTTCTTTGTCAGTAACAAGCCCCTGTATTACTTAGGGCAGCAGTTTGCCTGGTCAAAATTGGTATTCCAGTCTCCCTCACAGGTAGTTATGGTCACAAGACCAGATACAGACCCTGTATAAGATTTTTAAATACAAAGTGTAGGCAGGATTTGGGTGTCTCTTTAGGAAAATATCTTTTGCCCTTTTCCTTTTTCCATCTAATCAAAATGTGGGCCTGAGGAAACCTGGAAACTGGATGAACAACAGAACATAAATATGAATGAGTTGCCACTACAGCAGCCCTACAGAAGGATCTATCTCCAGATCTGCATGTTGTCTAAGCTACTGGCTTCATATTCTTCCTGTATGAAGGAATCAATTCAAACTCATTCAACCCTATAGGACAAAGTAGAACTGCCTTATGAGTTTTTCAAAACTGTAAATCTTTACAGAAGCAGACTACCATATCTTTCTCCCTTGTACAAGCTTTGTTGTTGTTGTTAAGTCAATTCTGACTCATAGCAACCCTGTATAGGGTTTCTAAGGAGTAACTGGTGAGTTGGCACCACTGACCTTGTGGTTGAACTGACTTTACAATCCAGCACATTAACCCACAGTGCCACAGCAGTACTGCTTGTAGAAACTGTTGTTGTTAAGTATCATGGAGTTGGTTCCGACTCATAGCAACCCTGTACAGGGTTTCCGAGGCTGTAAATCTTTATGGGAGCAAAAAGCCTCATCTTTCTTCCACGGAACAGCTGGTAGTTTCGAACTGCTGACCTTGAGGTTAGCAGCCTGATTCATAACCACTACACTACCAGAGCTTCAAATTGCCAACTTGGCAGTAAGCAGCCAACATTTCAACCACTGTGCCACCAGTCTCCTTCATGTTGTTGTTATTAAGTGCCATCAAATCAATTCAGACTTACAGTGACGCTGTATAAGATTTCTAAAGAGCAGCTGGTAGGTTTGAACTACCAACCTTCCAAGCCCAGTGCTTATTCTACAGAGTCACACCAGAACTCCTTCTGTACTAGTTAGTGTTGTTAATAATATATCGTCAAGTCTGTTCCAACTCATAGCAACTCTGAATAGGGCTTCCAAGGGGTAACCCCTCTCCCTCCTTGAGTCTAGAGTCCCTAGACACTCCATCTCTTCATGTCATCATCTCTGCCTCCATCTCTGGCATCACTGCTTCTCGGGATAGGGTCCCGCACTCCACACCTCTCCCTTGATGGTCCCAGGGTCCTCCACTCCTGGGTGGCTGGATCAACAACTCCCCTCCTTTTCTTACAAAACATCTACCTTTACATTTGCAACTTTGACAATCAGTGCTGGTAGCAATTATTCACAATTGAACCACAAGAGTCTTATTCCCATCTCCTTTCACCAGTCCCATCTAGACAGGTTGGAAACTACTCAGTGGAGTTTCTACCTTCCCCCACACTTGCTCATTTTTAACATCAACCAGTAGTTATGAGTATCAACTCCAAAGTCAGACTGCCCAAGTTTAACTTGTCTCCACCTATTTTAATCTGTATAAACCTGGGCCAGAGTTTACCTTTTTGTGTTATTGTTTCTTCATCTACAAACTTTAAGAGTAATAATATCTCCTTCACAGAGTTACTGTGAGGAGTATGTGAGCTAATAAGTCTAATTTACATAAGAGAGTACCTATACATAATAAGCCACCACTCATTTGTCAGTTTGTTATACTGTGGGGGTTTGTGAGTTTCTGTGATTCTGGAAGCTATGCCACTGGTATTTTAAATACCAGCAGGGTCACCCACAGTGGACAGGTTTCAGATGAGCTTCCAGACAAAGACAGACTAGGCAGAAGGAAAGACTAACTACTTCTGAATATTTAGCTATTAATAATCTTACGAATAACAGTGGAACACTGTCAGATGTAGTGCAAGAAGATGAGCTCCTCAGGTTGGAAGGCACTCAAAATGAGACTGAAGAAGAGCTGCCTCTTCAAAGAAGAGTTGGCCGTGATGACGCCAATGGAGTAAAGACCTTGGGGCCTTCATTTGCTGATGGGGCACAACTCAAAATGAAGAGAAACAGCTGTAAACATCCATTAATAATTGGAACTTGGAATGTACAAAGTATGAATCTAGGAAAATTGGAAATTGTCAAAAATGAAATGGAACACATAAACATCGATATCCTAGGCATTGATATGGTTTTTGTTAGGTGCCATCAAGTTGCTTCCAACATAACAACCCTATGTTGGAACCATGAAACAATGCCTGGTCCTGCACCATCCTCACAATCACTGTGGTTTTGAATCCATTGTTGCAACCACTGTGTCAATCCATCTCAGTGAGTATCTTCCTCCTTTTTACTTACCCTCTACTTCATCAAGGAGCTCTGTTAGTGTAGTGGTTATGGATCGGGCTGCGAACCGCAAGGTCAGCAGTTCGAAACTACCAGCTGCTCCGCGGGAGAAAGATGAGGCTTTCTGCTCCCATAAAGATTTACAGCCTCGGAAACCCTTTACAGGGTCGCTATGGGTTGGAACTGACTCAACGGCACTTAACAACAACAACTTCATCAAGCATAACATCCTTCTCCAGGAATTAACTCTTTCTGATAACAAGTCCAAAGTACTTGAGACAAAGACTCAGTATCCTTGCTTCTAAGGAGTATTCTGCATGTTCTTCTTCCAAAACAGATTTGTCATTCTTCTGACAGTCCATTCTTTGTTTAATATTCTTCACAGATACCATAGTTCAATGTCATCAATTGTTTTTTTGCTTCCTTATGCCGAGCTCTCACATGCTTATGAAGCAAGTGAAAATATCAAGGCCAGGGTCCAGAATGCATTAGTCCTCAAAGTAACATCTTTGCTTTTAACACTTTAAAAAGTTCTTTTGCAACAGATTTGTCCAATGCAATGTCTTTTGATTTCTTCATTGCTGCTTCCATGAGAATTGATGTAGATTCAGGAGAAATGAAATACTTAATAACTTTAGTCTTTCTTCACTTATCATGATGCTGCTTCTTGGTCAGTTTGCATGGAGTATTGCTTTCTTTATGTTGAGGTTTAATTAATACTGAAGGCTGTAATCTTTATTCTTCATCAATAAGTCTCAGATCCTCTTTTTTCAATATGCAAAATTGTATAATCTGCATATCTCAAGTTGGTTCACACCTTTTTTAAAATTTCAATCCACATAATATACACTTGTTCTTTTCAAATGACTGCCTCGTGGTCTATGTACAGGTTCAGCCTGAGCACAATTAAGTGTTCTGGAATTCCCATTCTTCATTATGTTATCTGTAATTTTTTACAATCTACACAGTAGAATGTTTTTGCATAGTCAATTAATCACAGGTAAACATCATTCTGGCATTCTATGCTTTCAATCAAGATCTCTGTGACATGAGCAATGATAACCTTTAAATGTCCCCTACTGAACCCAGTTTGAATTTCTGGAGGTTTGCGGACAACATACAACTCCAATGGTTTTTGAAAAATTATATTTTCAGCAAAATTTTGCTTGTGTATAATATAAATTATATTATTTAATAATTTCTGTATTACATTGTATCACCTTTCTTTGGAATGAGCACAAATATAGTTCTCTTCCACTCAGTTGACCAAGTAGCTGTCTTCCACATTTCTTGGCTTAGACTAGTGATCATTTCCAGCAATGTATATGCTTTTGTTGCAAATATTGACATTCTACCAATTCCTAAACTTTTCACCAATGCTTCGTAGCAACTTGGATTTTTTTTCCTTCATTGTCATCAGTCCTTGATCATATGCTACCTCCTGAAATAGTTGAACACTGTAGTAAATCTTTTAGGGACAGTGACTCTGGGTACTCCTTCTATCCTTTTATGATGCCTCCTTCATCTTTGATATTTTGCCTATGTTGTTGTTGTTAAGTGCCGAAGAGATAGTTTTGATGCCTAACAAGCCTGTATATGGTTTCCAAGGAGCAACTAGTGGGTTTGAACTGCTGACCTTGCAGTTTGCTGTCCAGTTCTTATTCTATAGTGCCACAGCAGGAGTCCATTTCTCACATGTTGTTGTTGTTAAGTACCGTGGAGTCGGTTCCGACTCATAGTGACCCTGCACAGGGTTTCTGAGGCTTCAAATCTTTACGGGAGCAGAAAGCCTCATGCTTCTCCCATGGAACTACTGGTAGTTTCGAACTGCTGACTTTGAGGTTAGCAGCCCGATTCGTAACCACTATAGAATCCTCAAATATTGAAACTCAAGTACTAAATTTTTTTCTTCAAGACTTTCAGTTTGAGAAATACCGATCATGCTCTTCCCTATTGTTTTTCAAAGTCCAGATCTTTGCATGTTGCATTATATTATCTTACTTCATTTTTTGAACCACGCCTTGAAGGCTTTTGCTCAACAGCTTGACTTTATCATTTCATTCATTTACTTTAGCTATTTTACTTTCAGGAACAAATTTCAGTTTCTTCTTGCATCCATTTTTGTCTTTCCTTTCTTTTTAAGCTTTTGCTTTATTCATATACGCTATCTTTTATGTCATTCCAGAATTCATTTGTCTTTGGTCATTAGTGTTTGATGTGACAATTATCTTCTTAAGATGGTCTCTAAGTTCGTGTGAGATATACTCAAGCTCACACTTTGCCTCTTGCGATTTGTTTAAATTTTCTTGTTTCAACTTGAACTTGCATATAAGCATTGATTGTCTGTTCTGTAGTCAGCCCCTAGCCTTATTCTGACTGATGATATTGAGCTTCTCCATTAATCTGTTTCCACAGATGCTGTCATTTTGAAGCCTGTGTATTCCATCTGGTAAGGTCCATGGAATAGTCTGCATGTATGTTGCTTTAAAAAAGGAATCTGCAATGAATAAGTTGTTGGTCTTGCAAAATTCTGTTATGCAACAGAATGCCTCAGGTGACATTTCTATCAAGGTCATATTTTCCAGGTATAACCCTTCTTTTTTTTCCCAGCTTTTGCATTAAAATTGTCAGTAATTATTAATGAATATTGCTTGCATGTGCGATCAATTTTAGACTGTTGAAGTTGGTAGACATCTTCCATCTCTTCATCTTTGGCACAAGTTTGTTGTTGCTATTAAGTGCCTTCGAGTCTATTTTGATCCTTAGCAACCCTGTATAGGGTTTCTAAGGAGCAGCTGGCAAGCTTGAACCACTGACCTTGTAGTTCAAATGACTATTCAGTGTGACACATTAGCCCACAGCACCACACCAGCACATTAGTGGTTGCTATGTAAATTTGAATATAGCCATTTTATCTGATATTGCTTGTAAGCATATGGATATTATCCCATCACTAACAACATTCTATTTCAGGGTAAATCTTACAATGTTCTTTCTGACAAATACTGCTGTTCCATTTTTCTTCAATTTTTCATTCCTGGCATAGTAAACTGTTTGATTCAATACCAACTCATTTCAGCTCACTAAAGCATAGGATATATAATTTTCCATGCATTCCATGTCCCAATTGGATATTTGCAACTATTTCTTACTTCATACATGTAATTAAAGTCAACTTTACTTTGAATAGGCAGCTCTTCCCCAGTCATATTTTGAATGCCTTCCAACCTCAAGGGGTGTCCTTCCACCACAGACAATGCTCAATGCTTTTCATATTGCTTTCACTAGTCAATGATGTTTAAAACTTTTTTTGTGTGAATGTTTATGACGCAGATCATTAAATTTACATTCAGAAAATCACATTCTTTGCTGCATTGCAATGATTGCAACACCCCCACACACACATGTACCATCAGTTAACAGTATTTACTTCTATGTCCTTTAACTCTTGTACTCCTCCCTGCGTCTTCTGCTAGTTTCTTCTTTCCTCTGCCATCTTCCCTTTTGTTGTATATTGCTTGCCCCATCACCCATGTTAACATGTTTCTACTCTCAAGTCTGTGAATAATACTTTCCCTCTGTTCACGCATCTCCAGGTAACCTTCATAAAATGTTTCATTTAGCAAGAAAATCTTTTCTTAACTTTTTACAACAGTGGTCTTATACAATATTTGTCCATTTGTGATTGACTAAATTCTTTCAGCATAAGTTCCTCCAGATCCATCCATGTTGTGAGATATTTGCAGATTCCTCATTATTCTTTAACATTGCATAATATTCCATTCTGTGTATGTACCAAAGTTTAATCATTCTTCTGTTGATGGACATTTAGGCTGTCTCCATTTTTTTTTCTGTTGTGAATAGTCCTGCAATGAACATGGTGGTGGTGGCAGTCGTACTGTGTCCTGGACTTGGTTCCAATTCATAGCACTCCTGTACAGAGAGAGTCCATGGCATGAACATGGGTGTACATATATCAAGTCATGTCACAGCTCTTATTTCTTGAGGATCTATAGCAAGTAGAAAGATTGCTGGGTCATACGGTATTTCTATTTCCAACTTTTTGAGAAAACACCATACTGTTTTCCACAGTGGTTGCACCATTATACAGTCCCACCAGTAATGTATGAGCATCCCAGTCTCTACACGTTCCCATCAGCAGTTCTTGTTTTCTGTTTTGTTTTTTAACTTTGCTATTAATACTGGAGCAAGATGATATCTCATGTTGTTTTGATTTGCATTTCTCTAATGGCTAATAATCTTGAGCATTGTTGGCCACCTGAATGTCTTCTTTGGTGAAGTACCTATTCATGTCCTTTGCGCATTTTTAAATTGGATTATTTGTCATCTTCTTGAAGTGTTATATAAAATTTAGAGAGTTGTCCTTTGTCTAATATGTCATTGCCAAACATTTTTCCCAATTGGTGAGTTCTCTTTAGGTGAAATCATCTGATATGCATGTTGTTGTTGTTGTTAAGTGCCTCTGAGTCAGTTCTGACTCATAGTGACTGGAGAGCTTGAACTGAGACCTTGTAGTTCAAACTGACCTTGTAATCCAGTGCATTAGCCTGCAGTGGTACCTAATTTTCAGGAGATCCCAGTCATCTATTTTGTCTTATTTGTGTATTTTCGGTTATGTTTGGTAGTGTAGTTAGGCCACATGTTTGTTAGGCCCCTACATTTGTCCATATTTTTTCATTGATGATCTTTATAGATTAAGGCTTCACATTTATGTCTCGAATCTACATTGATATGGTATGACATATGGGTCTTGTTTTATTTTTCTGCAAATTAATTTCCAATTTTGCCAGCACCATTTGTTGCTGAGATTATCTCTTCCCCATTTAATGCAGTTTGACCCTTTATTGAAGATCAACTAACCATTGATGGATGGATTTACTTCAGGGTTCTCAATTCTGTTACATTGACCTATGTGTCTTTCCTTGTACCAGAACCAGGCTATTTTTTCTACTGTAGCTGTGTAGTAGGATTTGAGATCAGGAAGTGGAAGGCCTCCTACTTTGCCCTTTCTTTGCATTAATGTTTTGCTGATCCAGAGTGTCTTTTCTTTCCATATAAAGTTAGTGATTCATTTTTCCATCTCTTTAAAGAATGATGTTGGAATTTCATTTGTAATCACATTATACCTATAGATTGCTTTGGGTAGTGTTGACGTATTCACAATTCTAAGTCTTCCTGTCCTTGTGTGACACTGTGTAAGAAAACACTGGACCACAAGGTTGGTTTGAACCACAAAGTTGTGATTCAAATTCACCAGCCACTCCTTGGAAACCCTGCACAGGATCGCTATGAGTCAGAACCAACTCAATGGCACTTACCTACAGCAACAACATCCATGAGCAAGGTATATTCCTCTATTTCTGCAGGGTTTTTTTGCTTTCTTGTAATAATGTTTTGTAGTGTTCTTTGTATACTTCTTTTGTTTCTCTGGTTAGATTCATTTTCTAGTACTTCATAGTTAGGATGCCTATTGTAAATGTTGTTTTTCTTCCCCTCTTTATTAATGCAAAGGAATCCAAATGATTTTTGTATGTTGATCTTGTACCCTTCTCTTTGCCAAATCAATCAATGAGTTCAAATAATTTTCTTGTGGAATCTTCGGGATTTTGTAAGTATATGATTATATTATTCGCAAATAGAGTTTTGCCTCTTCTTTGCCAATTGGAAATCTTTAATTTCCCTTTCTTGCTTTATACATGTGTCTAATATTTCCAGCACAACATTGAATAGGAATGGTGATAAAGAGCATCTTTGTCTAGTTCCTGTTCACAAGGGACATGACTTCAGTTTCTCACCATTGAGAGTGATGTTGGCTGTTGTTTTTGTTTGCTATTTTTGTTGTTATGTGCCATGGAGTCAGTTCCCACTCATAGCAACCCTATTAGGGTTTCCAAGAAGTGGCTGGTGAGTCTGAACCACCAACCTTGTGTATCAAACCAGTCTTGTGGCCCAGTGCTTTATCCCACAGTGCCATACCAGGACTCCACTGGCTTTGAATATATGTCCTTAATTATGTTGAGGAATTTTCCTTCTATTTCTATTTTGTTAAGTGTTTTACCAGGAATGACAATTGGATTTTGTCAAATGCTTTTTCTGTATCAATTGATATGGTCATGTGATTTTTCCCATTTGTTTTATTTATGTGATGCTTTATGTTAATTGTTTTTCTAAATTTGAACCAACCCCACATAACTGCTATGAATCCCACTTGGTCACGATGTATTTTATCTTTTTTATGATTATTATTCTATTGACTAGGATTTTGTTGAGAAGTTTTGCATCTATGTTCATGAGAGATATTAGTCTGTAATCTTCTTTCTTAGTGACATCTTAGCCTAATTTTGGCATCAGAGTTATTCTTGCTTCATAAAATGAATTTGGGAGTTTTCCATCTTTTTCTATATTGTTGAATAGCTTGAATAGAATTAGTGTCAGCTTTCCTGTGAATGGTAGAATTCACCAGTAAAGCCACCTGGTACTGAACATTTTTATTTGGGAGTTTTTAATGATTTGATCAATTTCTTTTGTTACAGGTCTGTTAAAGTTTTCATCTTCCCTCTATGTCAGTTAAAATAGGTCAGGTGTTTCTAGAAATTTGTCCATTTCTTCTAGGTTTCCAAATTAATTGGAGTACAAATCTTTCATAATATTCTGTTATTATCTTTTTTGTTTCCATTGGTTTTGTTGTTAAATAACCCGTATAATTTCTTACCCATGTTATTGGTATCTTCTTCTCTTTTGTTAAATTTTCCAATGGTCTGTCAATTTTATTAATCCTTCAAAGAACCAACTTTTTGTCTTATTTATTCTTTCTATTG
>NW_006408676.1:6812214-6813755 GCF_000296735.1 Chrysochloris asiatica | reverse complement strand
ATATTGTTCAATTTTCATGTATTTGCTTTGTTTTCTTCCCATTATTGATTTCTAGTTTTATAGCATTGTGATCTGAGAAGATGCTTTGTAATATTTTCATGTTTTTTTTTTTATTTATTGAGGCTTGTTTTGTGGCCTAACATATGTTCTATTCTGGAACGTTCCAAGTGCACTGGAAAAGAATTGTGCTTTGTATATGTCTATGAGGTCAAATTAGTTGATTGTGTTGTTTAGTTCTATGTCTTTGTTGAGTTTCTTTCTTGTTATTCTGTCCTTCATCAAAAGCAGTGAATTAAAATATCCTAGTGTTATTGTAGATTTGTCTATTTCTTTCTTTTGTTTTATTAGAGTTTGATTTATGTATTTTGATTCTCTTTCAGTGGGGGCATAGATATTTATTATGGTTATGTCTTCTTTTTCAATTGACCCCTTAATCATGATATGATGTCCTTCTTTGTCTCTTAGGCTGGTTTTTGCCTTAAAATCTATTCAATCAGTTATTAAAATTGTCATTCCTGATCAGTTTTTACTGAAATTAGCTTGATGTATTTTTCCATCTTTTAATTTTTAGTCTATTTCTGTCTTTGTGTGTAAGATATGCATCTTGCAAACAGCATAATGAAGGATTCGTATTCTTAGCCATCCTTCTAATCTCTGTCTCTTGACTGGTATATTTAATCCATTTACATCCAGTGTAATTATCAATGGGTATAAATTGACTGCTGTCATTTTACTGTGAGTTTTGTGTGTGTGATGCTGGTTTCTTTATTCTGCACAATTTTCCGTACTGAGTTCAATTTATTTGTGGGTGTTCTTTCCATTTCTTCATTTCTGTTGTGTTAATTTCTATCTTTCTGGTTTCCCTTTTTTTGTTGTTGTTTTGTGGTGATAGTATGTTCATTTTCTTTAAGATAACCCTGCAATTAATTAATTTTTCCCCAGTTAAAAAAGTCTGTTTTTTTCTTGAAATCTACTTGACTTCCTTACCAGTTGGGAATTCTGTATCTACACCATTTCCTCTTTTTTGCCTTGTGGTTTACTTCATTATAAATTGATATCACTGGCTCCTTATATTCAGTCTTGTCAGATTGTTTTACTTTTAGTACTTCAGTACTTCTGTATCTGGATTGAGTTCTGAGTGGTATTGCCATTTATATTAATCACAGGTTGTTGGTTCTTACTTCAAAGAATATCCTTTAGTACTTTTTGTAATGTTGGTCTTGATATTACAAATTTCCTTAATTTCTGTTTATCTGGAAATGCCCTAATTTTGCCATCATACTTGAAGGCCAACATTTCTGGGTATATGATTCTTGGTTGGCAACTTGTTTTTCTTTCAAAGTTATATATGCCCTCTGATTGCCTTTTCCTTTGCATTGTTTCTGGTGAGAAATGAGAGCTTAGTCTTATTGCTTCTCCTTTGTAGGTAACTTTTTATTTTGTCCAAGTTGATCTCAGGATTCTTTACTTGTCTATGGTTTTGTAAAGTTTGATTATGATATGTCTTGGTGATTTTCTTTGGGTATCAATCCTGTTTGGGG
>NW_006408676.1:6809737-6811724 GCF_000296735.1 Chrysochloris asiatica | reverse complement strand
TTGTTGTTGTTCCATTACTGTTTCTTTTTCAGAGTGTTTTCTGGCTCTACATTGTGGTCATTTGTTTGTGCCTTTCTCTTTTATTTCTTTGTGTGAGCTAAAATTGTTTGTTGTCTTCTGACATTGTGATGTTTATGTATTTGTATTTAATTAATGATTGTGTGTTGATGTGTTTTCAGTCTCTCACCAGCTGTCTACTGTGGATGTAACTACAGAATGGAATTGTGTGCACCATTCTCCATTCTCCATGATGGGTTTGACTGATGTTAGCTGCTGTCTATCATTATTGTATAGGAGCTGGTATTGGCTCATGTCCAGTGGATGGAACTGCAGAGGGTAGGTATGGTTGTGGCAGGTAGTACAGGCACATTTGTTATTTTCTGCTAAATGGGAAAGACAACCACACACACATAAGCAAAAGAATATAAACAAACAAACAACAATGAAAAAAGAAAATATAAAAAGAAGAAAAATAATTAAAAACAGGCAACAACAACCCCCCCACACACACAATTAATAAAACAACTAAAGTGAGACAGAAAACAGGAACTATAAAGAGAAAAATAAGATAGAAAATAAAATTAAAAAAGAAAAAGACAGAAAAAACAGACAGTACAAAGATGAGAAGAGAAAGAGAGTAGAGAGTAGTACAGAAATAACAAAAGGGAAAAAAAAGAGGAAGGAAATGAGAAACAGAACGAAAAATAAAAACAGATATAAAAAGGATAAAATTCAAGGGAGTCGAAAGACAAGAAGAAGGAGGAAAAGAAAAAAAAAATGCCATGAAACAACAAAGAAAGAAATCAAACAAAACAATAGTGCAGCTGTTTAACCCAGAGAATAGAAAAAACTTGGCAGGGGGGGAGGGGGCACCTGCCAGCCAAGAACTGTGTATGGGAGGGATTTGACAGCAGAGTTCCTGGCCTTAGATTGATTTCTTATTGACCTTGGTGTTATCTACATTCAGGGCACTCTATCAGGAAGTAGTTCATGAGGGCCCTTGACGGAGCTGCTTTTGGTGTCTGTTGGGACCACAGGACAGCTGGGGGTCAGTGACTAGTTAAATGTTTATCTAGTGGCATTGCGGGTTATGTAGATCTGAAGCCAAGCCTGAGTGAATACAGGCACTAAAGTCAAGCAACAAAGTTGCACATCTGACCCCTACCTCCTACTGCTGTGGCTCCCAACCGCATGACTCTCAACTCCAGGAGAACCGGGGCTGTGCTGGGGGTAGATACGGGTGTCTGCTGGTCACACCTCTGGTCACCAGGGGAGTATGAGGAAAGAAAGACTCATACCTTTCCTGTCACCTTTATGAATGTGCTCTGCCAGGCCACCACCTATTGCCACAGCTGCTCATAATAGTTCAAGATGGTCATACAGTGTCTGGATAGCCATTCACCAGTCGGTCTCCCTCTCTCACTGTCCCTACTCAGTTTCTCCTTCCAGCAAGTACTCAATCCGCTTTGCTAATCGTTCTTCTGAAGTTCAGGGTTCCAGGATTTTCATATTTATCCATTCTATTTGGTCTCTTGTATCTTTGTTACAGAGGGTCTGTGTAATGTGTCTGCATAGTCTGCCATCTTGCCAGAAGTTCTAATATGCTAACTTTAAAAAAATTAGATCCTTCATCCTAAACCATCTTAGTCTGGAAGCTTTTCTGAAACCTGTCCAATTCAAATACCAACTAGGGTGACCTTTTTGGTATTTGAAATAACTGTGGTATAATTTCCAATGTCACAGCAATGTGCAAGCCACCACAGCACAAAAAACTGACTTTATTTTAACTAAAACACTACAAAATTTGACACAATGAATGGCTATAACACCAGCAGCAGAAGACATGAATAGATATTTCATGAAAAAAGACATTCAGGTAGCCAATAAAACCTATGAAGATAATTTGGCAATCATTTGCCATTGGAGAGGTGCAAATCAAAACAACAGTGAGATATTATCTCAGCCTTGAAAACCTTATACAGGGTCA
>NW_006408676.1:6803521-6805347 GCF_000296735.1 Chrysochloris asiatica | reverse complement strand
CAATGAAATGATGTATGATAGGATGAATGTAAAGCTAATGTTCTCCCATGTAAACTATCACATAATTCACAAGAAAACTTTTTTTTTTTTTTTAAGTACAGACGGATTTGTGGAGCCAAACAGTTAGTAATCCTTGTGTGGCACCATAGAATAAGCACTCAATCTCAAGGTCAGTTTGAATCACAAGGCTGGCAGTTCAAAATTACCAGCCACTCCTTGAAAACCCTGCACAAGGTTTCTATGAGTCAGAACTGACTCAAAGGCATTTAACAAAAACAACAACATGGTTAGTATGGAGTCCTGGTGTGAAGCTGCAGGATAACGCACTAGACTGCAAGGTTGGTTTGAACTGCAAGGTTGGTGGTTCAAACCTACCAGTCACTCCTCAGAAACCCTATACAGTGTCACTATGAGTCAGAACCAACTCGACGGCACTTAAAAGCAATATGGTTGATATAACATCATATAAAATGTTTCTTCAAACAGAAAAGTGAAGGAAGGAGTTAGGTTTTGAGATGTTGAATTATTATTATGTTTATTTGTATTTTTTCAAATAAAAAATTCCATTATATAAAGTTTTGAAGCTGAATTCATTGTCACTTGTTTTTCTATGAACCTATTTGATTACTCGTGATATGATAGCTACTAAATTAAAAAATCATATAATCAACAACAATGAAAGAATATGGAAATAGACGTATCATATGATCCAGAAATCCTACTATTAGATGTATATCCTAGAAAAATGAGAGCCCACATTCATTGCAGCAGCATATTGACAATAGCAAAATTATGGAAACAAACTAAGGGTCACTCAAGTGATAAATGGGTAGACAAACTATGATAGTGCACACAATGAAATACTATGCAATGTTAAAGAATAATGACATGATGGACCTAGAGGACACCAGGCTGAGTGAAATTAGTCAACAGCAGAAGGATAAATATTGTATGAGACCACTACTAGAAAATGTCAAGCAAAGGTTAAACACAAAACTGAGACAGTCTTTGAAGATTACTAGTGGTAGGAAAGAGAGTGAAGATACATCAACTATAGATTGTTGTTGTTGTTGTTGTTGTTAAGCGTCATCGCATTGGTTCTGACTCATAACTACCCTGTATAGGGTTTCCAAGGAACATCTAGTGGATTTGAACCACTGACCTTATGGTTCAACCCAACCTTGCAGTCCAGTGCTTTAGCCTATAGCACCAGACACATCCTAACTTGGGTGAAGGAAAAGGCAATAAACAATAAGAAGTTGGTCACACAGAATGATGAAGGCAAAGAAGGACACTGGGATGAGCATGAGAATTAAAAGCAGCAAAGGTAGTGCCCCTACATACTCAATCCTACAATAGCAGTAATAATAATAATAATCTAAAAGACATAGACACTAAAGCTGAACAGGCATGGGAAGGAAAATGGATCTATGGTGGTTGTGGTGGTGTGCCAAGTCCATTCCAAATCATAGCTACCCTGTATAGGGTTTCCAAGGCTATAAATCTATATGAGAGCAGAAAGCCTGATCTTTCTCCTGCACAGCAGCTGGTGGATTTGAACTGATGACCTTAAAGTTAGCAGTCAAAATGTAACTATACCATCAAATATGTAGAGTCCTAGTATGGTGCTGTAGGATAAACATTGAAGTGCTAGCCACATGGTTGTTGTTGTTGTTAAGTGCTGTCGAGTTGGTTCTGACCTATAGCGATCCTGAACAGGGTTTCCGAGGTTGTCAACCTTTATGGGAGCAGAAAGCCTCATCTTTCTCCCATGGAGCAGCTCGTAGTTTCGAACTGCTGACCTTGCTGTTCGCAGCCTGATTCAT
>NW_006408676.1:6793553-6803421 GCF_000296735.1 Chrysochloris asiatica | reverse complement strand
AGTCCACAGCACATAACCACCAACACCACTCATCTGATATTGACTAATGGAATCCCTGAGACGATTGCTTGTATACACTCTTCAGACCTAGAACTGAATTCCTCCCCTTGGCTCGACTTTTAGCCAAACAACAACCAGACCTATAAGGTCAACAATAATATCAGCGAATTACACATTTCTTAGAGCAATCAACCAGATGAGATCAAAAGGAGAGCATGTGCTTAGAAGGCAGTAAGGGATAGGAAAGAAGGACAAATGGAAACAGTAAACATAGAGAGGAAGTGGACCAGAGTGTTATTACATTGCAGAGATTGCAATGAATATCACAAAACAACAGTGTATGAATTGTTGATGGGAAACCAATTTGCTCTAAACTTTTGACTCATAGTTACACTATATAGGGTTTCTGGGGAGCAGCTGGTGGGTTTGAACTCAAGGGATAGCATTCTTTAAAATAATAAATTTCTGCTGAAATTACATAAAAATTTCATAAACAGCCATTTTAGTTTCACCCCCTCTCACAGTGTCACTTGGTAAGACCTGAACTCTCCAGGTCTCCTACTGATGTCACTGCTAAAACCTTTGGGCTCACTAAGAGTCAGATTGAGTCCATGGTAACATGGTAACATGGTAGGCATGAGGTGAAATTCAAAGTATTTTAACAATTTCATGGCAGGACATCAACCAGTTAGGATGAAAACCATTTATAGCCCTGTGCAGACATTTGCAGGCATAATCTGTACATTTCTGGGCTTTAGGGGAATTTGATCCTAGGGAAGCAGTTGTGGCAACAAGACAGAAATCACGTGGGGCTCTAGGAAGCAGATCTTTACCCACCATAAAGAATACTTCAAATGTTCTAATCCAACTTCACTGTCCTGGGACACACCGCATGTGAGGCAAAAGGCCCTCATTTGTTTATCGTTCAGATTTTTAATGATTTTCTAAAGTTCCCAGTTTGATGTGAACAAATTATCAATTTACCTTTGCATGCTTTTGGTATAATCCCAAAATTATACCAAAATTTGTCCACATTTTCTTTTAATATTTTGCTGGCATCTTCTAACATGAAAATCTTTGAGAGTGAATTTGCATTTTCTGCTGAGGTCCAGATTTTTAACATTTTAAACATAATTCTTATTGTCAGAAACTTTATTCTATAGATTGCAATTTTAAAAAAATCAAAGTAGGAGCCTACAGCACAGAATAAAAAGCCTCTAATTGCTGCCACAATTGATGGGGCACATTCCAAGCACTCTTCCAACTTAGTTTATGAAATTGGGTCTCCAAAAGGTCCACTTACAGATTCCACCCTCCTGAATACAATTGCCTCATGCTACACTTGTTTATTTTCGTCAGTGATTTCTTTTCCACGCATATCCATAGATTGCATCAGGACAAGAATGGAGTCTGCATGAACTTCCCATTTCATTTCCCCAGAAAGGAGATCAGAGCAAGCATAGAATTAGAGCCCCATAGATGGATGTTGAATGCAACGTGAAAGGAAACAGGGAAAAATAGCAACAAAGAAAGAAAATGGGGAAGGAGGAAAATAAGGAAGAAAGAAAGGAAGATAAGAAGGAAAAAAGGTAGGTAGGAAGGAACGAACGAATGAACGAACTGATGAACAAATGAGAAATCAAGGGAAGGAGGAAGGAAACAAGAGAGCCTGTTTTTCATAGTCTTTGTGGTCTTAGCTCTCCCACACCCTCAGCCCATCACACAACTCTCTGTAATACCAGAAATGGGATAACGATGGTTAAATTCCTCTGAATCCAATTGAATCGATAGTGGCTGTTTGGCACAGGGAAGACCTCTTATAGTTGGCTTCCTATGCAGTCTTGAAGTCTGCTTTCTAATATTAAACTAGAAGCTACTTGAAAACAAGGGTCATTTGTCATTCATTTTTATATCCTTACCCTCTTTGATGCAGTCCTAGTGTGGAACTGTTGGATAAGTACTGGACTGCTAACCACACGGTCAGTGTTTCAAACCCACCAGCTGCTCTGTGAAAACCCTATACGGAGCTACTGTAAGTCAGAACTGACTCAACAAAACTTAACAACAACAACAACAATCCTTCTTGACATGGAGTCCTGGTGTGGCACTGTAAGATAAACACTGGACTGCTAACTGCAAGGTCAGTGATTCAAATTCACCAGCCATTCCTTGGAAAGTCTACACAGGTTTGCCATGAATGGAAACTGACTTAAGGGCAAGGAGCTCTGGTAGCGTAGTGGTTACGAATCGGGCTGTGAACTACAAGGTCAGCTGTTCGAAACTACCAGCTGTTCCGCGGGAGAAAGGTGAGGCTTTCTGTTCCCGTAAAGATTTACAGCCTCGGAAACCCTGTACAGGGTCGCTATGAGTTGGAACCGACTCCACGGCACATGACAACAACAACAACAATAACAGCAATCCCTCCTTGACTATAGTTATATTTAGTGGAGCTCAGACAATGCTTGGTAGATAGAAGAAAGGGGACTTCTAGTCCCTCACTCTGAGCCTTGGGCAGCACAGTGTCCAGAAAACTGGTTCCCAGTGCCTCTAGGCTTCAGGCAAAGGCTCCCTCAGGAAGGTTTTGTATCTGTAGCTTCCCCACCCCCAGTCTAAGTTACACACTCCAACATCACATTAGCTATTGTTATTAGATGTGTAAATTACCATCAATTGAATGACAAAGATTCAATTAAAGAAGGCAATTTGAAATCAAAGTTGTCACCTCAGAGGAATCAAGCCTGACAAAGAGATGATAATCTCCATCCTCTATAGCAGGGCCAGGGCTCCAGAGCTAAGCACCTACAGGGATCCCTCCCTCAGTCCCTTTTCTTCCTGCAAGGTGAAAGGCTGAACTCATCAAAGATTGCAGACCTAGCTCCTTCTAATCCAAAACAAGTCAGGTTCAACCCCTGCAAAGCTTCATGTGGTTCTGCAGCTGATATGTGTCCTGGATCAGGCTGTGAGCCCAGGCATCAAAGCAGGAGGAAGTACTCTGCTTCCTCTGCCACCCTTTGATCCAGAGGTGAATGTGGCTTCGAACAGGGGACTTAGAAAACTCTAAGCCCAGTTGACACATGCAAAGCAAGACATTCTTGTATAAGAAGACCATGGAGCCATTGCTAATGCTCTCTGAAGCACATGTTTGCTTAGGTGCTGCCACTGGGCTGGGCCTAAGGGATAGAACCTTCAGCAAGCATGAAGTTTAAATAAGAGTTGGTCATTCACTCACTGGTATTGATCCCAGGGTAATTCTTGTGTGGTCACTCAACTTTTCCTTGCTCTCACTTCCCCACTTTGAAAGTGGGAGAATATTCTAAGAACAAGACAGCTGTTTTCACCGGAGAGGCTCAAGGACTCGGTTTCAGTGCTAGCCCCCACACGCTGACTGAGGTTTCTTTCTCAACTGGACCATCTCCTTTCTCCTGTTTCTCCCATTCTCACTAGAGAAGACCATGTCACTAGCTCCTGCACACATTACTTTGCAAGGTTTATCTCCCCTATCAACTGAGGTCCAGTCTTCCTTGCCTGGAAATTCAAAACTCTCAATGTCTCTTTGTTCCTAGAAGAACTTGCCACCTCATTTGTCTCTACCATCACACTGCCCTTGTCTACCAACCACAGATAATCACTTCCTGTTTCACATAAATAATATCCATGATCCCATAGGATAAGGTACATCTGCTCTTAAAGCCTTCTTATATTATTTCCATTTTTTGCATTTTTTAAAAATATTGTATTCTCCACCACTGGATTAGGTACTCCTGGAGGATGTTACTCAGAGATCTTTGCTCATTGTTGTTGTTTTTGATGCCATGGAGTTGGTTCTGACTCATAGCAACCATGTATAGAGTTTCCAAGGAACAGCTGGTGAATTTGAACCACTGACCTTGTGGTTCAAACTGACCTTGCAGTCTAGTGCTTTAACCCACAGTGCCATAGGTATCATATAATCAGTGTATGTTTCTTAAAAGGGTTAATAACCCCAATACATTTAACTTATTTATTGTGAAGTTGATGTGAACTATTATGATATATACTTGATAACAGTCCTTTGAAATTTGAAAATAATCACAGAAATGTAGGCAATTGTTGAAGTTATCATTATAGCTTCTCTCCATTTTATGAGGAGTCACCTCAAACCCAAATCTAGAGATACACTGAGAAAGTGGTTTTAGTTTGGCTGAGTTTTATTCTGGTCTGGTCTGGTCTTATAAACTAGAGACCTAGAAAGAGGGATGTAAGGGAAAGGCTAATAGAGCAATGTATAGATGATTCTGATGAGAAAAAAGGTTCAATAAAGATCGACAGGGATCTCTCTCACCACAAAGAGAAATACCCCTACTCCACAAATACAACAGAAGGGTATGAATGTCCCACACCTCCTTTCTGCCAGCGTGGATATTGCCTAATCTTTCCTCCACAGAACAGCTGGTAGTTTCTAACTGCTGACCTTGAGGTTAGCAGCCCAATTCACAACCACTACACCATCAGAGCTCCTATTGCAAAAATAAGGGAGCAATAAATAGATGGAAGGAGAATAGGTAGAGCCAGAGGAACCTGAGCTTTTGAAAGATGGGAGGATTCCTGACATGAAAAGGAGTTAAGCTGGAAGATACTCCAGGCTAGGAACAACCAGGCCTTGTACCCCATTCCTGGCACCTGAAGCTACAACTCCAACCCCATAGTAAACCCCTCAATAATAAAGAGAGTAGAGCTTTCTCCTTGAATGGAGATTCATAGTCCTCTGAGAGTCTGGGATGAGGATACCATCTCTTCCAAACAACCACTGGGAGTACAGGTAAATAAAGATTAGAATGCAGACAAAGATGCATTAGGAGACCTTTGTTGATACTGGGAACGTGGACAAAGCATAGGGCTCACGAGAAGAAGCACCACACTCAAAAAGACAATGAACTTGCCACTCTAAGATACTGCCAAATGTTACTAAAAAGAGGTAGAGTCAGTTTTTTGGCTATATCCCACCTACTACTACTTTATATCTTAGTTTTTCAGTCAACTTAAATCAAACTGAAATCAGATTTCCTGGTTGAGGTCATCTCCAGACTCTGCCTGTCGATTCCACTGCCATTAACTGGATAGATGTTGTTCTCATAAGGCAATTTCGTGGTGAGATCAGCCCAGGATACAGGCCCACCCCAAGGTGTCTGTGCCCAGGAGGGAAATACAAATCTCTCACAGTCAAAGTGGGACAGACTTTCCGTCTTCATTATTCAGGCATATGCCCTGAATCCATCTAGTATCACTCCATCATGGTATAGGCATCTACCTTGATTGCTGTTTCTAAAATCTATTGTAAATCCTGCTGGACATTTCTTTCTTTTTCAGGTCAGCACCAGGCAAGAGTAGGCAGAGTTCTAAATAAGGCAAACTATGAACACTCAATAGGTTTCAAAGTAGGGATCAGGACTCTGTAACCTGCTGACACACACTGGCTCTATTCCACTGCCCCCATGCTATATGTACTGAAATCTGAATTCCCTACCCTTCCCATCTGCTAAGCTCCCTTTAATCATTCAGCCCAATTCTCATAGTCATGATTATAACATTTATGAAATCAAATGTGTCTTACAATTTAAATGTAAAGAAACTTGTCAGACACTAGGAAGAGAAGTAAGTCTGGGCAAAGTTGTCATTGCTTGTATATATAACAAAGATAAAAATGATAGAAAGTATTCAATGTTATTAACATGATTGAGTCAGCAAAATTATGTACAACAGAACTTTTGTCCTGTGCATCTTCATAGTCATTACTATGCTTGAATCCATTGTTGTGGGTATTGTATGTTGTTGTTGTTGTTAGGTGCCATCAAGTCAGTACCAACTCATAGCACGACCTTATGCACAGCAGAATGAAACACTGCCTAATCCTGGGCCAACCTCATTACTGCTGCCACGCTTGAGCCCATTGATGCTGCCACTTGGCCAATCCATCTTGTTGGGACATCATTCTTGGTAAAGTAGAGGACCAGTGAAAAAAAGGAAGACCCTCAATGAGACGGATTAACACAGTGGCTCTAACAATGGGGTCAAACATAAGAACAATTATGAGGCTGGTGCAAATAAGGTCACTATGAGTCAGAACCATTTTGACAGTACCTATCAATAACAACAATCTTCATTTTAAATGTTTTTTAAAAAACAGAGCATTGATATGAGAAATCATTGTACATTCTGGAGACAGTCATTTATTTACCAGCCACTGCAATTAGAATAGAAGCCGCCACCACTGTCTTTCGCCCTCTTCCTCCCCCCCACCACAACTCCTATGTCCCACCCCCAGCATAGATTGCCAAGTTAGCAGAGGGAGAGGGACCAAGGCACATGTCTTGAGGGACCATCACTTGAGAGTAGAACAGCCATCTGTTAAGAGTGTCAGACTGATTCTCAAGACAGCTGTTTTAGTTCCAGCAATATCTAAGTCAATATAGAAAAAGGAAAAGTGAATTTGATCAAATGGAAAAAGCAGAAGCTATGCAATTTTTAAGATGCTTAAAACTATATTGGAAAAAAATACTATATTGGTAATTCAAAGTAGTCCCCATTGGTGTAGGTCCTCAGGAGCTCTGGGTCATGGTATCAGTGCCATGATGGAGGACACTCACTACCAAATGTGAAGAAGTCAGATACAAACATTAGTTCTGCTTTTCACTATAAAGGAAATCCAGTGGCTTACTCTTTCAGTAGTAAAAACTATTTTTTTTCTTTTATTTTTTAATCGCTCTTAGGATATTAATGATAGATATTGATTTTTTTTTAATTTTTAAAATTTTGTTGTCTATATGTTTTTGTTTTTTTAATGTTTTATTGTGAATTATGTGATAGTTTACATGTGAGAACATTAGTTATACATTCATCCTATCGTATATCATTTCATTGTCATGGTTACAATCCCCTCCATGCATCATCAACCAACCACAGGGTATACCCTGCAAGCCTGCCCCCACTACCACCACCACACACACCCCTGTCATCAGCACACAGGCCCTCTCCCTCTCTGGGTCTAAAGTCCCCAGCTGCTCCATCTCTCCACGTCATCGTCTCTGCCTCCATCTCTGGCGTCACTGCTTCTCTGGGTAGAGTCCCGCATTCCTCTCTTCTCCCTTGATGGTCCCAGGGACCTCCACTCCTAGACTTCAAAGTTAATCATTCCCCTCCTTTTACTACAAAATGTCTACCTTTACATTTCCAACCCTCACAAGCAGTCCTGATAACAATTATTCACTATTGTATCACAAGAGATCTATCCTCATTTCCTTTCATCAGCCCTGCCTAGACAGATTGGATACTACTCAGTGGAGATTCTACCTTCCTCTGTGCTCTCTGGATCTAGATTCCCCCTTGAAAGCTTGTAAGCCAGTCACTTCTTGCCTTTGAAGCCCCCCATTTTGGGTAGCCAATGTCCAAGTTGCCCATCCCTGTCTACTCTGTGTATGAAGTGGGTGGGAATGAGCCTTGCTGTGAAGATTTGTTCCCTCTTTTGAGCTACTGCATCCATAGGTGTAGGTCAATTTCATCAAATTGTATCAGATTACACTTTTTTTTCCCTCTTCTTTCTTCTTCTAGTCATTGAAGCCAGGTCAAGTGGGTATTATCTGCAAGTGTGGGTGTTCTTGTGTATATGCCCTCTCTTTTTATCAGCTGGATGCTTTATTCTCCACTCTAGTCTTCTGTGGCTATGTCACTGACTCTGGGCCCAAGAGTCCCCAAGTCTTGCCACACTGCTGGCCAACCAGGTCTCCACCTGGGTACACAGGAGTCTATTGAACATTGTAGGGCTTAACTCATAACTTCATTGCTGTTTTTCCCTCACTTCCCTTTATCGGTGACGAACGTAGTCACCAATCAGAGCGTGTATTCCCATTGAGTCTTAGTCTTGGAAGGGGGTTTGTCCTAAGGGGACCTGACCACTTGTCTTGATGTCTCCTGGGTGAGCAACTTGCTTGTTCTTGTAGTAATCCATCGGTCTACCTATATTGCTTTGTAGTTTTCCTGTCGGTCTTTCTTTCAAGAAGTATCTTCTGTATTTCTAGTGGCTCCAGGCTGGTCTGCTTTCAAAACTAATTTTGTGCAGTGGTACAGCCACTGCAGAGAACAGTATGATAGTTCCTCAAAAAAAAAAAAAAAGAATATGACCCAGGAATACAAAACTTAGATATATACTCAGAAAAAGTGAAGACAGGAATACAAACAGAAACTTGTACACCAATGTTCATTGTAGCAGTTTTCACAATAGCCAAAAGATAGAAGCAACTGAAATGTTCACTAACAAATTACTGGATAAAATATACTCACACACACAATGGAAAACTATCAGGCAGAAGAAATTAAGTCTCATACACCATATGGATGAATCTTGAAAACATGTTTAGCAAAATAAATCAGTTGTACATACATACACAAATACTATATAGTCTCATTTCTATGAAATAAGAAAATATATAAAAACCAAAATTATTATTTTTACCAGGCGTGAAAGGGAGAAGGAAAAGGGACATTTTAGCTTAGGGAGTCCTGGTGTGGCACTGTGGGTTAGTGCACTGAGCTGTACAGTTGGTTTGAACTGCAAGACTGGCAGTTCAAGCCCACCAGCTGCTCCTTGGAAATCCTCTACAAGGTTGCCATGGGTCAGAACCAACTCGATAGCACTTCACAACAACAACAACAACATAGTGAATTAGTACTAATGGTAATGGAATGATTTAGAAACAGATAATGAAACTGATTATATAGCATGAAGAATATAATCAGGAGAAGCAGCAAGATGGCAGAAAGTCTGTATGGACCCTCTACAACAAAGATACAGATAACCAAATGAAACATATGCAGATAATAGTCCTGGAACTCTGATCTTCAGATGAAGGGATAGAGAAGGGAATTGAATGCTTACTACAAGAGAAAGTTGAACAGACATGGAAAAAAAAAAAAAGAGAAGAGATTGGTGATAGAAGCCAGCAACCAGACAGGTACAGTCATCTTGAACTTTCGTGAGTGGCTTCAGAGACCAGAAAACTTTTTAGTATTGCAGAAACATACTTGTGACTTAATGAGACGAGACAAAGGTGTGATTTTTTTTTTTTTTCTTGTTCCCTACACTCCTCTGGTGACCAAAGGTGAGGCCAACCCGCACCCATGTACAGCCCCAAGGAAGCTACTGCTTTCCCAGCACCCAAAGCTGCACAGAGGTAAGTGCCATGGCTCTGGGCCCCATTAAAGGAGTCTGCATTGACCCCATTTGGGAAGGCCCTGTTCCAAATCTGCAGTTGACTCTGGCCAACCCAGGGTTATCCCTCACTAGGAGAAGCAACTGAACAAATGCATGGGGGAGAAACACATACACACAGAGAGAAGAAACTGATGATGTGCAGCAGTGGTCAGGCCAGCCATGATGTGGTCATCATTTTATAGACGACTTTGAAAGTAAGAGAAACAAAGGCATACTGCTTATTGGTGGAAAGAAAGGGCCAACTTTATTTATCTTTTTTCATTTATTTTTTTTTGTTGTACAACATTACAGTGGTGAATAGAGGTGTGGTCAACCCCCATCTCTGTACACTTCCAAGGGCTGTTAAAGTTGGATCAAAGTGTGTGGGGAGCTCCCAATGCCAACCCTGCCAATTGGAATCAGTTGTGGCCTATTGTAGACCTGCAGAGTCAGTTCTAGTCAGTTCTGGACTAGAGGGATTTCTCACCATGGACTCCCCTCTGGGACTGAAATTCCCTGATACCACAGCTGCTTTGGGGGTATGCACAAGCTACTTAAGCATTGGGGACCCAGAACAAACAACAACCAGTACTACAGGAACTCCAGCTAGGGTTGAGGATTATCATCTCATTCATTACCCACCCA
>NW_006408676.1:6780205-6793058 GCF_000296735.1 Chrysochloris asiatica | reverse complement strand
TCTTGTGTGTCTCTGTCTAGGTCATGAAGGAATTTAGAGCAGAGGAATGATGTGACAGATACATAATATGAAGTATAGTGCACACAGCACACAGAATGGATCAGAAGAGGCAAATCAGAGGTGTAAGACTAGTTAAGACATTTCTGCAACGTTATCTTATTGTTGTTGCTATTAAGTGCCATGAGTCGATTCCGACTCATAGTAAACTATATAGAGATACTGAGGAGAAGCTGGTGGGTTTCAACTGCCAACCTTGTGGTTCACAGTCCAGTGCTGATCCTACAGAGCCACACCAGGAGTCCAGTATTATAGGTTAGGACTATTGGTGGCTAGAACCAGAGTGGTGATCCTAAGATTAGGAGAAAAGAATGGATTTGAGGGATGCTAAGAAGGCAACATTACGAGGCCTTGGAAATTGATTTGGATGTGTAGAGAAAGGGTGATAAAAGATGCCCTTGGTTCTTGGGTAGGGTCATTCATGAAGATAAGAGGAACAGGCTCAGGGCAGAGTTAGTTGAAGTTTCAACTTCTTATTATCTGTGGTTTGAAATTCTATCAACTAGCACATTCCCAGCAGCATCAGGGTACAGCTTGGCCTTAGAAAGAGAGAAGAAGAGACAGCCCCTATCAGAATTTGCAGGTTAGTAGGAAATTCAGCCCTGGATTCTATGCTTTCTCCTCTAAGCTAGTCCTACTGGTAGATGTTACAAACCTAGCACAGTTTTCTCCTTGCTGTTGGTCCTGTTGCCCTGGGTCCAGAACCATCTAATACTCTTCCCATACAAGTCTAGTGTGCTGTCTGTGAGCAGTCATGCTTTATTAGTTAACCCTAATGAGAGGCAGCTAGAAAGTGTGGAGAACCTGCAGTTCCATCCTTCAGCAGTGAACTGCAGTTTCCAAATGTTTCTCTTCCAGGTATCCTAGACTACAGCAACCCCTGCTCTCTCCATCCCCACAGAGCTTGCACCGAAGTGAACACACATGTACACACCACTCACACATCACACACATACACCCACATCATGTAAACCAGACATACCTCACACTTACACTCCACAGACACAAACACACACCACACACACATACATACACCAAATCCATACCACACACATAAATATATATAGCACACACAAAATGTATACATATACCACACATGCTCCATATACACACACCACTCAAACATACACACACCACAATCATAAAACATGCACATGTACACAAATCATACACACATACATGCCCATACCACATGCATCCACACACAACAATCACACCACACACACCTACACACCACACTTATACCACATAACACATGCATACATACACACACAACACACATACCCCCCATACATTGCACAGAAGGGACACAGCTTCCTTACATTACAAACAGCTTCTTCTCTAAAATTCACGGCAACATCAATGAATGTTTCTTCTCTAAAATTCACAGCAACATCAATGAATGTTTCTTCTCTAAAATTCACAGCAACATCAATGAATGTTTCTTCTCTAAAATTCACAGCAACATCAATGAATGCATTTCCTTGCTTATTTACCATCCTCTTTTGTTCTTAACCCCCAAGTCTTATGCTTAAAATAACAGAATCACAGATTTGTAAAGTACCTTGTTGTTGTTAAGTGCTGTCAAATCAGTTTTGACTCATAGCAAGCCTATATAGGGTTTCAAAGGAGCAACTGGTAGATTTGAACTGCTAGCCTTGTAGTTCACAGGGCAGTGCTGCTCCTACAGCACCACACCAGGAATCCTGTAAAGGACCTTGTTGTTGTTACGTGCCGTCAAGTCAATTCCAACTCACTGCAATCCTGTATAGAGTTTCTGAGGAGCAGTTGGTGGGTTTGAACTGCTGACCTGGCTGCCCAGTTCTTGTCCTACACCACCACAGCAGGACCTAGTATAATCAAAATCCCCATTTCATCTTTGAGAGAGCAAACAGAGTTCAGAATGGACTGGTTCCCATTCTGGTGAACTTTTCTACACAATAAAATCTCTTGCCCATCTTGAGAGGATAGAAAGACCCCCTGATCATTCCCTACTGATATTGTTGACTCACGCACACAAGGTAACTGAGCCCCACATGCAGTCCCATCCGAACTGGAAGAGAGGCCACAAAACAAGCCTCAATAATTTTTTCTTAAATATTCCAAAACATATTCTTAGATCACAATATTACCAAATTAGAAAACAACAATAGGAAGATTGAGAGGAAAAACAATCAAATATCTGGGAAGTTAATAACATCCTGCTTAAAAACTATTGAGTATTAACCAAAGCCACAATTCACTGCCATCGGGTCAATTCTAGCTCATAGCAAACCTACATATGGTTTCAGAGGCTGAAAATCTTTACAGGAACAGCAAGCTTTATCTCTCTCCCATGGAGTGGCTGATGGTTTTGAACTGCCAATTTTGTGGTTAGCAGTCCAGTGCTTATCCTACAGTGCCCCAGGGCTTCTTACTGAGTAATAAAGAAATAAATGAAATTCCTGCACTCAAATGAGAATGAAAGCGCAGCATAGCAACCTTTGGAACAGGCAAAAACAGTGGTCAGAGAAAAATTCTTATCAATAAACAAACACATCAAAAAGAAGAAAGCTACATATGTACTTACATGTGCTGCAAATATATCCATGAATATAGTAGAGCATACAGTAGGTAAAATTATAAACATTTCTCGTTGCTGTTGTTGTTGTGTGCCGTGGAGTCAGTTCCGACTCATAGCCACCCTATACAGGGTTTCCTAGGCTGTAAATCTTTATGGGAGCAGAAAGCCTCATCTTTCTCCCACGGAACAGCTAGTAGTTTCGAACAGCTGACCTTAAGGTTCGCAGCCCGATTCATAATCACTACGCTACCAGAAACATTTCTTAGCCATATTCAAATAGTTTTAGAAAATTGGTTGGTGGGTGATCAGGGATACGAAGGCAGATGGCATAAAATAGTCCAAAAAGACAAATGTTCTACATGCTACTTTGGTAAGTAATGATTGGTATCTTAAAAGCTTGTGAGTGGCCATCTAAGATACATCTATTGGTGTCTTTGTATCCAGAGCAAAAAAAAGTGAAGAAAATCAAAGACACAAGAAAATAATTAATCCAAGGGCCTAAAGGACCATGTAAGCCACAGCTCTATAGCCCTAAGACCAGAAGAGTTAGATGGGACCTAATTACAACTGCTGGTTGCTGTTAGCGGGATCATAATAGAAGATCCTGGATAGACTGGGAGAAAAAAGTGGAACAGAACTCAAAATTGTTAAAAAGAACAGTCTTGCTTATATGATAGATATTGGTGGAACCCTGAGACTAAGGCTCTTAGACACCCTTCAATACTGAAATTGAACGTATCCCCATTTCAACATTTAGCCAAACAACAGACAGGCCTGTAAGGTGAACAGAGGCCTGGTATGACACTATAAGATAAGCACTGGACCACAAAGTCAGTTTGAACTGCAAGGTTGGAAGTTCAAATCCACCAGTAACTCCTTGGAAATCATATACTGAGTCACTTTGTTTTGGTGCTGTCTCGAGGGCACTTAACAACAATAACAATAAGGTAAACAGCAATCCCAAGTAGGTATGCAATCACTAGAACAATTAACCAAACAAAATGAAGAGCAACACTGCCCCAGGTATAAAGCTCAGAAGGCAGGAAAATACAGGAATAGAGGACAAATGGAAAAAATATGCATTTAGAAAGAAAGAAAGTGTTGTTACATTGTGAGGATCGTAATCAGTATCACAAAGCAAAACATGAAGGGAAAAAAGAGAAGCAAGAACCAAAGTCAGCACCTTAGCACAACACAACAGCTCCAACAAAAGTACATACAAAAGTAATACCCCTAAAAAAACCTACATTCACCAGGAAAAAGGAAATAATAAAGACTCAGGCAGAAAATTTTAAAAACAGAAAGAAAGTAAACAATAAGACAAACCATTGGAAAATCTAACAAAGGATATAAAGGGGAAGATGCAAATAACATTAATAAGAAAAGAAATAAAGGTTACAACAGAACCAATTAAACTAAAAAGAATATTATGAAGAACTGTACTCCAACAACTTTGAAAACCTAGAAGAAATGGAAGAATTAGTAGAAACATACTACCTACACTAACACAATCTAAAATAAAAAAATTTGTACAAATCCATCACAAAAGAAGAAACTGAATAGGTTGCAAAAAAAAAAAAGTTAACAACAGAAGTGTCCTGGTGCAGACATTTTCACTGCTGAATTCAATCAAACATTTAGAGAAGATCTGACACCAATTCTACTCTAACTATCCCCTAATTCATTCTGTGAAGCAAGCATAACTCTAGTCCCAAAGATAGGTTGTTACTCTATTGTTAAGTGCTGATTAATCAGTTCCAATTCATAGAAACCTTGTATAGTGTTTCTAAAGGTGCAACTGCTGAGTTTGAACTGTCGACCATGTAGTCCAAATTGACCTTGCAGTCCACTGCTTATCCTACAGTGCTATGCCAGGACTCCAAAGATAGGTTGTTGCTGTTGTTGTTAAGTGCCGTGGGGTCGCTTCTGACCCATAGAGACCCTGTAGAGGGTTTCCAAGGGGTGACTGGTGGGTTTGGACCACCAACCTTGTGGTTCCAAATGACCTTGTAATACAGAGCATTATCCTGTAGTGCCACACCAGAACTCCCCAGAGGTAAGTAGACATCCCTATAAAAACAAGAATTATAGGCCAATATTCCCTCATGACCATAGATGCAAAAATTCTCAATAAAATTCAAGTCAACAGAACCCAACATTATATCAAAAATAATAATGATAATATATTATAACCAAGTAAGATCCATACTAGGTATGCAAGGATGGTTCAGCAGTTTTTTTTAAAAGAAATTAACATAAACCACAGCATAAATAAAACATGAAATAGGACTGCATAATCTTATCAATCAACACAGAAAAGGTATTTGACAAAATCTATTACCCACTCCTGATAAAAAAAAAAATGTTCAATAAAGTAAAAACAAAAGGGAAATTTCTCAACATAATTAAGAACATATACACAAAACCAATCAACAGTCAGCATCATCCTCAATAGAGACACTGAAAATGTTCCCCTGTGGACAGAAACCAGACAAGGATGCCTTTTATTACCACTTCAATCCAATATTGTTTTTCACATCTTAGAAAGAGAAATAAGGCAAGAAAAAAATGCACAGAAATTGGCAAGGAAGAAGCAAAACCAGCTCTATTTGCAGAAAATTTTGTACTAAACATAGACAATCCCAGACTCAACGAGAAAATTACTGGATTAATTGAAGTATTTAGCAAAAGTGGTAGGGAACAAAATCAACATACGAAAATCACTCATTACTCTACACTAACAAATTGAACTCTGTAACGCAAATCAGAAAAATACCATTTACAATATCTACCCAAAAGATGAGGTGCTTAGAAATAAATCTAACCAGAGATATAAAAGACACAAAGAAAACTATAAAATACTACTAAAAGAAATCAAAAGAGATAAATTGGAAGAATATATCATGCTCATGGATATGATGAATTAATATAATGAGAATATCACTACTACCAAAGCAATCGACAAGCATAATGCAATTAGGATCCAGATTTTATCATCATTCTCTAATAAAATGGAATAACTAACCACTAACTTCACATGCAAAGAAAAGAGACCCTCAGATAAGCAAAACACTTTGTTCTTCTTTAACAGAAGTAGTACACCTCATACTCCCTGATCTCAAAACCTTCTACACAATCACGATAGTCCAAACAGCTTGGCACTGGTACAATGCCAGACATGTTGGAACAGAATTGAAACACCAGAAGTAAATTCTTTCAGCTATGGACAGTTGATCTTTGACAAAGGGCTACAACTCAGTTAAGTGAGGAAGAGGACATTTCTTAATTAACGGATGATGAAAGAAACTGAATATCCATTTGTAGAAAAATGAAACAAGAACATTTATTACATTATATACAAAAAAACCTCAATATGAATCAAAGTATTAAGTTGACATCATTGTATAAGATATACTGTAAAACCTAAAATTATACAAATCATCAAAGAAAAATAGGGGCAAAATTATGAGCACTAATACATGGCATAATACATCATCAAACATAACAAAAATATACAAACAGCAAAAATAAGCCATATAACTGGGACTTCCTCAAAATTAAACATGTATGTGCATGAAAAGATTTCATTACAAGAGTACAAAGAAAACCAACAGATTGGAAAAACATTTTTTAACAGTAACATATAGGATAAAGAACTAATCTTTAACATTTATAGAAAACTTCTACATCTCAACAACAGAAAGATAATCCAATTTTAAAATGGGCAAAGGACAAGAATAGACAGCACTAAAGACATTCAGGAGGCCAAGAAACACGTGAAGAAATGTTCATAACCATTAAAGATGCAAATCAAACAACAATGAGATATCATCTGACCCCAGAATTCATAGCAAAATTCATAAATAAAACATGAAAAAGAGCTGTGTAATCTTATCAATCAACACAGAAAAGGCATTTGACAAAATCTATTACCCATTCCTGATAAAAAATGCTCAATAAAGTAAAAACAGAAGGGAAATTTCTCAACATAATTAAGAATATATACACAAAACCAATGGTCAGCATCATCCTCAATAGAGACACTGAAAACAACAAAAACCGGTGAGATGTGGAGAGACTGGAACCCTCATACACTGCTCGAGGGATTGTAAAATGATGCAACCAGTATGGAAAACAGTATGGGGCTTCCTTAAAAAGTTATAAATGGGAATACTGTTTGGCCCAGCAATTCCATTACTAAGAGCTGTGACATGAGTATATAGTTATATGTACAGCCATCATATATTTGCCTAGGGATAAAACTCAGAAGACAGCAAGGGATAGAAAAGGACAAATGGAAATAACACACAGGGAGAATGTGGAAAGAGTGCCGTGACATAGTGGGGATTGCAATCATTGCAGGAAACAAAATGTGCACAAATAATTGAATGAAAAACCAATTTGCTCTGCAATCATTCACTCAAATCACAATACAAAAATTTTGTTAAAAGGTGCCACAGTGATTATGACAAAGAAACTTATATTTATTTTCCTGTGGAGATTTGTACTGGAGATACAAGGCACCTGATTTACTCGTGAAGCTGTAGCAAACATTGCATCTGTAAGTAATTCAAATACATCTCCTTCTTGCAGAAGCAGGAACTAGGAATTGAGGCCCTACTTGGGAGGTTTGCTAGGCTGGTCCTGGCCCAATAAACTGGGGAGATGCCAATTTCCAGTCTGCAGGAGAGCAAAACAGGGTGAGCAAACGCTACCTTAAAGCTGGCCAAGTGCTCAGGGGCACTGGGTTCGTCTGTGTCATTAAATATAGAACAAGAGCAAGCCCAGCAACACCACAAATACCAGTAAAAAATACAAAGACCACACAAACAGTTCCAGAAGGTAGGCAAAGAGAAACTTTAAAGATTCTTTCATTTTCATTTCCTGTGCCCACGTATGAATCATGATTGAAAATGCCTGTCATTAAGCAGACATTCATCAAACTCCTACACCATGCCTAGTTGCACAGTCGAAAAGGTTGAGGATGGGGGATGCAGCTACAAAGGGAGATATAAATACCATCTACCAGGGAGTACCACAAATGTTCCACTACACAGGACATCAGAGGTCCCGGAACACAAGCCTAGAACCCAACAAATCAATGAAACTGCCCATACACACCTGATTGTTGTTGTTGTTTTTATGTGCCATGGTGCTAAGTAAAGAATCAGAGACTAGGGCTAAGAGAAAAAGAAACACATGATCTCACAGGCTGGGGTGGTTGAGAGAGGACCTATAAGAAAATATTCAACCAAGCAAACAGACTCAACCCCACACCATGGGTGTGGGAGCTGGCTTAAAACCACTCATGAGAGCCATGTGTATCTGTTGCCTGCCCTGATACCAGTGACTTGAACATGGGATCTGGAAATCAATCCTGGGTAAACAACTCTTACTTATCCCACTGGCAAAGCTTTTTCTTTTCCTTTTCTTTTTTTCCCCCTCCCAGTTGATAACCATTTGCCAGCACACCATTGCCCATATCCCCAAGTCTGAGATGATTAGAATAAAATGAATTGTGGCCATCTATATCCTGGTTTGGCACTGTGAGTTAATGCGCTGGACTGCAAAGTTGGTTTGAACTGCAAGGTCGGTGGTTGAAGCTCACCAGCCACTCATAGAAAACCCTATACAGGGTCACTATGGGTCAGAACCAACTCAACAGCACTTAACAACAAAAACAATAAGTTATTTTAAAAGTGATTGATACTTTATGTCCTTCAGCCTACAAAGGGTTCTGTTAAGTCAAAAGAAGTCTAGGAATATATTTCATCCAACCCTCAAGGCAGGAAAAGCCAGGCAGCATCTCTTTCAAAATTGCAGCTTCTGATCTAAATCAAGAATAAATATGAGTAACCACAAATGTGCTCTCTCTCTCACACTGACAACACACACACACTCGTGCATGCACACTATCTCATACACACATGTCATACATATATACATTCTCACACACTCTCTCTCACACACAATTTTACATATACTTTCTCTGTCTCTCTCACATGCAGTTAACATTTATTGAACACTTACTATATGTGAGACAAAATGTTTAAAGTTGCTGCTGTTCTAGTGCCACCGATTCGGTTCCAACTCATAGTGACCCTGTAAAGAGGTTCTGAGGAGCAACTGGTGAATTTGAACCACCAACCTAATGGTTCAAATCGACCTTGTGATCCAGTGAGGATCTTACAGTGCCAGACCAAGACTTTACGTAATGACTTTCTTAATGTTAGCAATCTAAGAAGTAAATATTATTTTCATTTTATAGAGAAGAAATCTGAGTCTCAGAAAGCATAAAATATATTGACCTGGTTCCACAGCTAGAAAGAGCTAGGATGATCCAGGACCATGCAGCTGGGTTCAGGTCTCAGGATTCCTGAGGAATAACATGGGTAGGTCCAGAAAAGATTTGATGGCATATCAGCATATGGAGGGATGCCGGAAACCGGGCATATCACCGAGCAGGAATAAGCTACTTTTTGTGAGACACAGATAACAGGTTGGAGAATAACACTGACTCTCCCCAGAGCCAGGCCTTTGGGAAACCCCTCATTACATACCACCCTTTTGTGTCTGAGGTGAGAAAGGCTACCCATAGGTATCAATAGAAGAAGAGAAGCAAAGATCCACTGGGTCAGAGTCAGAGGTGCTTCTCATGGAGTTTCCTGTCCTGTCCGCAGTTGCCTCACTGGGGCAAGAGATGGTGGGGGAGTAGCCATATTGGAAGATTCTGAATTTTCAAAACAGCTGATCTGCTCTTATGTGAAGACAGAAAGTGTTTCTCAGGCAGTCAGCACATTCTTGTAGTTTCCAGAAAAGCAAAAGCAGTAAGGCCATTAAAGAAATGTCCCCTATGTCCCCAACTGATCTCTAGGGGTATAGATTTGGAGAGAAAGGGAGAAGGTACAGCAAGATGGGAAACAAGAGGCCCAAGCTTCAGTCCTCTTTAAGCTTCAACAGAGAAAAAGATTGAACTAGGTGATTCTAAAGTGCCTTCTGATCCACACGTTGTCACTCAGCCTCGTCTTACTTCTTGCTCCCCCCTCAGAACACTTGACCTATAAGATAGACACCAGCTTTGCTTCCTTAGACACTGGCAGTCTCCTTTCTGCAAACTGAGTTCTACCTCTTACCTTTTTTATCGTCTGCCCTTGGACAGGTAGAAGCCAATCTCCCATGATATGATTAAGCCATTTAAACTATTTGGCAGAAGTATTGGCTAAAGCGTGTTAAGCAGGCATTGGAAGCAAAGCACTTAAGACATCAAGGGTGACTGGGGAAGATGGGCTGTCTGGTTTGTTGTTTAGCAATAGATTTTAATTCTAAACACGATGTTCATTATTCCGCTGTGTGGATTCTAATTAAGTGTCAGAAATGCATTGTTGAGGGGATGATGAATTGTACTAGGGAAACTATTAATGCAGCTCGTTCAGTTCTGCCCATGTGCACCCCTAGCCTAGAGAAACTGACTCTGGAGATGCTGAACTGCAAGTGAGAAAGTGGTTGTTGGCCTCTCCATGGCTAATGATTAGGAGACAAATGACACCACCAACCTTGTACCTGCAGTAATGGAGACACTGGTTCTCCCATAACCCATACCCATAGCAGACAAGAAAGTGGCATCAACCAAGTGGTAAAAGATGCCTAGAATCTAAAGTAATGGGCCACATGTAGCAAAATAGAAATCAGTTGGGATAAATACAAGGTTCTACATGTAAGTCTACATATGAGTCTTACATGAGTACATGCAAAATGTGGTGTTGTCAAGAAGGACCTACCGCTGGAGAAGGATATCATGTTTGGTAAGGTGGAGGGTCAGAGAAAAAGAAGAAGACCCCCAGAGAGATGGATTGGCCAAGTGGCAGCATCGATGGACTCAAGCGTGGCAACAGTAGTGATGCTGGCCCAGGATAGGGCAGTGTTTCGTTCTGCTGTGCATAGGGTTGTTATGGGTCAGTGTTGACTCAATGGCACCTAACAACAACAACAACCAACATAGTAACACTCCTTGGAAACCCTACACAGGGTTGCTATGAGTCAGAACCAACTTGACGGCACTTAACAACAGGAATAGTAATGGTGGCACAGTGGATTAAGAGGTGGGCTTCTAACTGCAAAGTCAGTAGTTCAAACCTACCAGCTGCTTCTGGCAGAAAGATGAGGACATCTGCTTCAATAGAGATTTATAATTTCAGAAACCCAAAGGAGCACTTCTGTTCTGTCCTATAGAATAGTTGTGAGTTAGAATTGACTCAATAGCAGTGAGTTTAGTTTTTGGGTTTCCAGCAATGGTCACTAGGTCAGCATCAGCCAACTAACCAACCCTAGGGCAAACACTGTCCACATGAGGAAAAGTACGTTATTACTACATGTAACTCTTAAAGGCTGCCATCTTTACTTTCACACTGATGATACTGATCAGTTCTAGCCAGTATATTTTAACAGCTCTATCAGCAAACCACGGAGCTCTGGTAGCGTACTGGTTACGAATCGGGCTGCGAACCTTACGGTCAGCGGTTCGAAACTACCAGCTTCTCCGCAGGAGAAAGATGAGGCTTTCTACTCCCGTAAAGATTTACACCCTCGGAAACCCTGTACAGGGTCGTTATGGGTGGGAACCGACTCAACGGCACTTAACAACAACAACAACAACATCAGGAAACCAACTTGACCTCATTCAGGTTAACATAACATAATTACTTAAACATTCTAAAGATACTTGTGGTTTACGTAAGTATGTCAGTGAATATAAAAATTTAAACATACAATAATAGCTTAAGTACTATTGTAGCATAACAGGCTATGCATTGGACTGCTAAACCACAAGATCAGCAGTGGCTACCCAGGGGAAAGATGAAGATTTCTGGTCTATGAAGATTTGCAGTCTCAGAAATCTTATACAGGGTTACTACGAGTAGGAACAGACTTGAGAGTACACTACCACCAACATTACCACACTATTTATGAAAGGTGCCCTGGTGGCATAATAATTAAGCTCTTGGCTACTAACCAAAATGTCAGCATTCAAACCCACCCAATGGTTCAACCTAGTAACATAAAGATTACAGCCTAGATAACCCTGTGGGGAAGTCTTACTCTGTCACATGGGGTTTATGTGAATTAAAAAATCTATTCAGTAGCACCTAAGAATTTATTAAAAAAGAGAAAATTCTGCCAATTAAATCAGGACAAAATTAATCTTTTTAACATAATTTTTCTTATATTTATTGAAAGAGCTTTTTGGGACTTAATTCAACAGTTTTTAAAGCTTCAAGATCCAACTCTCCTGTATCATTTTAATTGAGACCTGGGATGATGAGGATTAAATATGATACCATGTTTAATATTTTCACAAACCTAGATGACACAACATTTTTTTTAACCTTTTATTGTGTCAGTAAACATCATGATAAACAGAAAAAAGACTGAAGTTATCAAAGATTTTTTAAAATTTGGATCCACAATCAATTTCTATAGAAGCAGCAGTCAAGACATCAAACTGTGCTTTGAACTGGGCAAATCTGGTGCAAAAAACCTCTTTAAACTATTAAAGAGCAAAGAAGGTATCACTTTGAGGACCAAGGTACGCCTAACTCAAGCCATGGTATATTCAATCACCTCATATGCATGTGATGGACAATGCTCTACTATATCCATGGATATATTTACAGCACATATAAATACATACTTAGTACTACCCTCTGCCAAACACATAACAGGGTAAGTCAAAAATTATCCACACTCTGCCTATAGAATTTATTTTAATTGAGTTTTAGAAAAGACAGCTTCATCCTTTTTTGATGTAATCTCCTTGACTTTCGATACATTTTGTCCATTTTTCAACAAGCTTTCATACTCCCTTATTTAAAAATGTTTTACGCTTAGCTTTCAGCCACAAATGCACCACTGTCTTCACTTCTTCATCAGAGGTGAATCTTCATCATCAAAGGACTGCTTTCAGGGAACCAAACAGGTAAAAGTCCAGTGAAGCATGAGCAGGACTATCAGAAAGATGGTTAACACCTCAAAATTAAGTTTTTTCAGAGTGTCAACAGTGTGGGCAGAGGTGTGCGGATGTGCATTGTGATACAAGGTCATAATGCCCTTGGATAGCAGTCCTCTGCATTTAATCCAAAGTTTAGGCTTCAGCTCTTCAGTGAGCATCTCACTGTAAGGAGCACTGTTAACTGTTGAGCCTTTTTCCTGATGTTGTTGTTGTCAGGTGCCATCAAG
>NW_006408676.1:6778026-6778520 GCF_000296735.1 Chrysochloris asiatica | reverse complement strand
AAGAATCCCAGAAAATTGTAAGCATCAATTTTCCAGCTGATTGCTGACATTTCAACATTTTTTTTGTCAGCAATTAAGGATGTTTTCATTCCATGTTCTGCCATTTACTCTCAGGCTCATAGTGATTAATCTATGTCTCATCACCAGTAATGATCTTTTTAAAGAAACTTTTACCTTCCTTCAAGTATTGTTCCAAATTTTATTTGAAGATGTCCAAACGTTTCTGTTTAGACTCTTCTGTGAGTTACTTTGGTACCCATCTCGCAAAAACTTTTTGAAACTCAAGTCCGTCGTGTATTATTTCATAGACAGTCATGACTAATTTGCCACATAATCCACTGTTACCTTATCTTTTCAATAGAATCCTTTCACGTGTATGCTAAACGTATAATATGTTTGGCAGAGAATGTTGTTGTTAAGTTGACACATAGCGATCATGTATAGGATTTCTGAGGAGCAGCTGGTGAATTTGAGCCACCAACCTTGTTATTCAA
>NW_006408676.1:6774679-6776206 GCF_000296735.1 Chrysochloris asiatica | reverse complement strand
AAAAGGTAAGAAGGGATTTTCTTGCTAAATGAAACATTCTATGATGGTTACCAGGAAGGTGTGGGGGTGGGTATTTTTCATGGGCTAGAGGGTAGACACATATTAACATGGGTAATGGGGTAGGTTGTATACAATAAGAATGAGGTTGACATAAAAGTAGCAAAAAAAAGATGAAGGGAAGAGTGTAAGAATTAAAGGAAATAGTAAATACTATTAATTGATGGTACATGGAGAGGATTGCAATCATTGTAAAAGCAAAGTATATGAATTGCTGAATGTAAAGCTGATGATCTGTTCTGTAAACCTTCACTCAATTCACTACAAAAAAAATTTTTTTTAAAGAAGGTAGAAGGAATATATTGTCACTGTACCAAAAACAAATGGTCCATGTTCAATCATTTCAAGAGGTAGTATACGATCAAGAACTGATAGTACTGAAGGAAGAAGTCTAAGCAGTACTAAGCAGTATTTAAAGTGTTGGTGGAAAACAAGACTTCAAGAAGAGAGAGAATATCCCTGGGACCATCAAGTGAGAAGAACAGAGAGCAGTCCTACCCAGAGAGGCAGTGACGTCAAGGATGGAGACAGAGATGATGACGTGAAGAGATGGAGCAGCTGGGGACACTGGATTCAGGGAGGGAGAATGGCTGTGTGCTGGCCGCCGGGGGTGGGCGGGCTGTGTGTTGTACCCTTTGGGGTTACATGATGATGCATACAGGGGATTGAATCATTGCAATGAAACTAAATACAATAGGATGAGTGTAAAGCTGATGTTCTCCCATGTAAACCTCACAATAAAAACTTAAAACACCAAAAAAAGAATAGAGAGAATACAAATTGAAATGTTTCAACAAACGGATGCAGCAATGAAGGTGCTCACTTATCTATACCAAGAAATTTGGTCAACCAATTGCAAGAAATGCATATTTGTGCCGTATCCAAAGAAAGATAGCACAAAGGAATACAGAAATTGTAGAACAATATCATTAATATCACATGGAAGTAAAATTTTGCTGAAGAATATTCAAAAAAGAGTTGCAACAGTACATTGACAGGGAACTGACAGAAATTCAAGTCAGATTCAGAAGCAGATATGAAGGTAGGCAGATCATGGCTAAAGTCAAATGGATCTTGGCTGAAAGCAAAGGATACCAGAAAGATGTTTACTTGTACTTTATTGAATATGCAAAGACTTTTGATTGTGTGGATCATGACAAACTATAGATGTCATGGCAAAAAAATGAGTATTCCAGAACACTCAGTTGTACTCATTTGAAACCTGTATTAGATCAAGTATTCCAGAACACTCAATTGTACTCATTTGAAACCTGTATTCCAGAACACTCAATTGTACTCATTGAAACCTGTATTAGATCAAGCGGTAGTTGTTAGAATAGAGAAAGGGGATAATGAATGAATTAAAATCAATAAAGATGTGCACCAGAGTTGTATTCTTTCACCGTACTTTTGTTGATAAATAATGTCAAGTTGGTTCTGACATAGCAAACCTATGGACAAGAGAATGAA
>NW_006408676.1:6767184-6773384 GCF_000296735.1 Chrysochloris asiatica | reverse complement strand
GAAATAATAAACACAGGGAGAAAGTGGGATATGTGACGTTACAATGAGGACATTGCAATCACTGAGGTGAAACAAAGTGTATGATTTGTTCATTTCTCTCTAGCAGTCTGTGGTACATTCAATAAATATTCTTTGGCAACCCATAATTCAAAAGTATCAATTCTTCAGTCTTCATTATTCATTGTCTAGTTTTTGCACATGAGACAATTTAAATACCATGGTTGGATCAGGTGCATCCATCCTCAAAGTGACATAACTGCTTTTTATCATTTTCAAGAGGTATTTTGCAACAGACTTTCCCAATGCAATATGTGTTTTCATATCTTCACAGCTGCACAATGGGGGTTGATTATGGATCTGAGTAAAATGAAATCTTAGAAAACTTCCATCTTTTCTCCATTTACCATAACATTGCTTATTAGTACTTTGTGAGGATATCTCCCTTCTTTATGTTGAAGTGTAATCTGTATTAAAGGTTGTATTCTTTGCGCTTCATCAGTAAGTGTTTCAAGTCCTCTTCATACAAATGTACACCTTCATACCATCTTTTCTTCTTTGTTTGGAATCCTGCCTCCTATTTCTTTATTTGTGAAGCTTAAGTCCCAATTCATTAATACCATCAATATCAAATGGAAGTGAAATTTTGCTGAAGATAATTTAAAAAAAAAACAGTTGTAGGAGCACATCTACAGAAAGGTAGATTTACAAGAGTATATGGAAAAATTAGCCATTGCTGATATCAAATGGGTCTTGTCTGATGTTCCCTCTCTAGGCACAGGAGACTTTTGATGAAGAGACTTATTTCCAAGCCAGAGAAGCTAGGACTTCATGTCAGCTTTAGAGAAAGAAAATCAAAGTCTTAGTCATCAAAAAATTATAAATGTTTATCAGCCTAGACTAACACTATGAAACCTTAATCCATCTTAAATATATTACTGGACAAATATCTTTCAAAAAAACCTTTGAAGTGGCCATTTTGAAATTAGCTAATTTATAACAAATTAATCTTCTATTCACCTGCTGAGTTTCACAAAGCCTTGTCTCTCCAACCTGTGTGTCACATGACTCTTTCCCCAGATGATCATAGGCAATATTTTGAGGGGTCTCAGATTGACCTTTCATATGAAATGTTTGTTAAAATGACATTCTAAAAAGCTGTATTCAGTGGTGCCCAGCCTCTGACTGGCCCCTTCCCCTTCTTCAGACATAGTTCTTAAAAGTGACAGTCATAATTTTAAATTCTGCACTTTTTTTCTCTCTGACCATTGACCACAATCAAGCAGAGTCTTGCAACCTAGGTGCAGGGCAACTAATTATTTACTATGGTCCTTCTAGCCATATTGTAGGAGTTCTGATTGTGTAGAGGGTTATCAGCTTGGTTACTAAACACAAGGTTAGCAGTTCCAATCTACCAGCTGCTCCATGGGAGAAGTATGAGGCTTTCTGCTCTCAGAAAGATTTACAGCCTCAGAAACCTTAAACATGGTCACTATGAGTCAGAACCAACTCCATGGCACATAACCACCACTACCAGCAGCCTTATTGTTTCATTCTGTAATGTAACGTAGTTCCTAGCTTCTCTATTGCCTGTGACTATGCACCTGTTTTGAAGTGAGCTATTAAATAGGCAGGATTGATCAGTCGTTTGCTGGAGGTTGGGAGAATAGCTACGGGCTCCAGCTCCCCACCCCCTTTCCCTCTAAGGATGGCCCTGAAGGAGAACGCCTACCACAGGCCCTACGGCTGGCAGACGGCTCAATCTGGCCTAAACACCCTGCCCCAGAGTCTACCGGAAGGAGCCTGCCACCCCATCTGCGCTTGTCCTCATGAACCGCTCCAATACCCACCCTACAGCTGCCCCTGGCCAGAAGAAAATGGTGGCGAACTGCAACGGGACACCCAGCTGTTTAATGAAGACCTTCACAATTGAGGACTTTGAGATTGGCCGTCCCCTGGGCAAAGGCAAGTTTGGAAATGTGTACTTGGCTCGGGAGAAGAAAAGCCACTTCATCATGGCCCTCAAGGTCCTCTTTAAGTCTCAGATCGAGAAGGAGGGTGTGGAGCACCAGCTGCGCCGGGAGCTCGAAATCCAGGCCCATCTGCAGCATCCCAACATCCTGCGTCTCTACAACTATTTCTATGTTCAGCGGAGCGTCTACTTGATTCTGGAGTTTGCTCCCCGGGGGGAGCTCTAGAAGGAACTGCAGAAGAGCCGCACTTTTGACGGGCAGCGAACAGCCACGATCATGAAAGAGTTGGCAGATGCATTGATGTACTGCCATGGAAAGAAGGTGATCCACAGAGACATAAAGCCAGAGAATCTGCTCTTGGGGCTCCAGGGAGAGCTAAAGATTGCTGACTTTGGCTGGTCTGTGCACGCCCCCTCCCTGAGGTGGACCTGAAGTTCCCCTCTTCTGTGCCCCCAGGAGCCCAAGACCTCATTTCCAAGCTGCTCAAGCATAACCCTTCAGAACGGCTTCCCCTGGCCCAGGTCTCAGCCCACCCTTGGGTCCGAGCCCACTCTTGGAGGGTGCTACCTCCCTCTGCCCATCAGTCTGTCCCCTAAATTGTCTGTCATTTACTTGGTGTATCTGTGTTTGTACGTCTGTATTTTATATGTAGAAGGATGGAGGAGGAGTCCCTGGCCTGTTCCTGTATCTGCCTACTTACCTCCTTTTTATTTAATAAAGGCTGCAGCTTTTTATACTGGTGTTTTTAGATGTTTGTAGGTGAAGGAAGCTGTCTCCTCTGGGAAAGAAGGAGGTTGGGGGTTACCCATCCAGGATTCTGGGGATGCATCCCTGTCCCGAGTAACACCTGCCTTTTCAGCTGTGATACCTATCAGGTCAGCTTTCAGACACCCTCACCTCATTGTCCTTCCTTTTCCTGACTCTGGCTCCTAGGGCCCAGGGGGCTAAGGATCCTTAGCTACCCCAGCCTGACTTGAACATCCGCTCTCTGCCCACCTTCTCTTACATCTTGTTTTCTCACAATCATCTTATCTCTAATCCTTCTCCCTGTTCATTCCCTGCCCTTTTGCCAATGTAGGAGGAATTGAACATTGCTGTACCTTAGAGGTCTTGTTTGATTAGTTCTTCTGTCCTGGTTGGGATCACTAATAGTGCAGGAGTGACTACAAGCAGTAGTGATGGGGCAGCCTTTTCTGGTTCCTGCCTTTGGTTTTATTGTTAAGTATGGTGTTCACTGTCAATTGGATTGTTTTTCATTGTAAAATACACATACACAAATTTTGCCATTTTAACCATTTTCAAGTGGCATTAGTCACACAATGTTGTGCAATTATCACCACTAATTGTTTCCAAAGCTTTTCATCTCTCCAAACAGAAACTATACCCATTAAGCAATAACTCCCCATTTCTTCCTTTCCCCAACCCCTGGTCACCAGTAATCTACTTTCTGTCCTTGTGGATCACATAACATTTGCCCTTTTTTATCTGCCTTTTTCATTCAACATAATGTTTCCAAGATTCATCCATGTTTGTTTGGAACTTTTTATAAGGTTCAGGAAGACCGGTTCTTTATTTCCTAAACATTTGTTTTTATTTTTTGTAAAAATTTTTGTATCATAAATGGACACTGACTTTCATCAAATGCTTTTCCTATATCTATTGCTTATTGGCTTCTTTAATCAATTGTACATAAATAAAGTTTCTTTTTATTAAAAAAAAATAGGCAGGATTAAGGTAAGAACAAGGACTAAGGAGTAGGGATTAAGGAGGGACTGAATCCTGATGTGGTGCTATAGGATAAGCACTCAACTGCAAGGTCAGCAGTTCAAGTTCACCAGCCACTCCTCAAAAACCCTATACAGGGTGACTGTGAGTCAGAACTGATTTGATGGCACTTAATAACAACAACAAAGAGTAATGTGTGGCAATGTAGGATAAGCATTGGACTGCTAACCACAAGGTCAGTGGTTCAAACCCACCAGCAGCTCTTCAGAAACCCTATACAGGATCAGTATGAGTCAAAACCAGCTCAATGGCACTTAACAATGATAACAAAGGAATAAGGATTAAGGTAGGACTAAGGACTAAAGATGCTCCCACATGCATAGAGGACGTGATTGAAATAACCACCCTTGTTTTCTCTTGGGGGCATGGTTTGAGTCCAATACATACGAAGGCTTTGGCAAAGTTTCTTCCCTTGCTATGGATCTTGCATCTGCCTCATCACGTATGACCTGCAGTTCATGGGACTTGTGGCCTATTACCTGACCTGATTCACACTCCTACAACTTCTTGCATCAACACCCTGTCATCTAATTTGGGTTCCTCAGCTCCTGAAACTACATGTGGATGAGCAGAATCCTCCAGATTGACCTCTGAATTATAGATTTGGGATTTACCAGACTCCACAACTGTGTGACCCATTTCCTTATCAGTTAGTTGTGAGTTCTGTGAGATATTTCAGCATATTGCAGAACTGTGGAATGTCAGAGAAGAGAGAAGCAATGATTGACATCAAGGATTATGGAGTGGCATAACATGTTGGAAATGTCGGACATTTGAGATATTTTAACCTCCACCTTATGGGACCCGCCTTGTGCTGATCATGCACCAGCTATCTATGATATATAATAATACCTAGACAGATTGTTTAACTCAGGACCTAGGAAAACAACAAAAGGATTTATTGATAGTGCTCAAACCCACATGCAGGGTGACATACAGCAAATATGGTGGTGGTGGCTGTGTACCGTGGAGTCGGTTCTGACTCATAGTGACCCTGTACAGGTTTTCCAAGGCTGTAAATATTTACGGGAGCAGAACATCTCACCTTTCTCCCATGGAACTAGTTTTGAACTGCTGACCTTGCAGTTCACAGCCCGATTTGTCACCACTACACTACCAGAGCTCCTTACAGCGAATATAAAGACACACAATCCTTTGTGGTGTTGGCCTCCAGTTCTTCCTCATCAAAAAGACATTGTAAAATGTTTCTTTTATACTCATCAAAAGTTCTATCACCCTACATGAGGCAGAATTGTTAGCCTCTGATTTCATTTGGTTTCTCTGTGAGCTCCAGGCAGTGTGTCTTTGCAGGGATGGTCCCTCCTTCCTTCTGTCTGCAGCAAGCACAGATTCCATGCACAACCACGATAAACTGCAGCTGGGACCTGCTTCCTCACCCTCTGCATGTGCTGCAGCTTTCATATTTTCCATTCCCATCTGTGGGCACTTTGCAGTTGTTTTCATCCCACCTGGACAAGATTGACCATTAGGAAAAGCCATCTACCCACAACTACCGTGGTCACTATCACCTCCTCTCCAAATTGACTACTGTTAATTGACTTAGTGTGGCTGTTCAGTGGGAGAAAGATGAAGCTTTCTGCTCCTGTAAAGATTTACAGCCTCGGAAACCCTGTACAGGGTCGCTATGAGTCGGAACCGACTCCACGGCACATAACAACAACAAATGACTTAGTGAGTTCCTGAGCAGGAGGTAGTCACCTGGATTTGACTAACAAGAGATAAGACCTGTGTTCTACATCTGTAAAGTGGAGATAAATAGGTGCCACCTAACTACTTGGTCTTACTGCACACTCCTGTGTGAACTACAGGGCAGGGTCTGATGTTAGCAATCGTGATCTAAAAATAAATTGTCCTGCTGTTGTTGTTAATGTGTCACTGTGTCAGTTCTGAAACATAGTGACCCTGTATAGGCTTTCTGAGGAGCTGCTGGTGAGTTGAACTGCCATCCTTACTGTTCAAAATGACCTTTGATGCAGTGCTTATTTCACAGTGCCACACCAGCAGTCCTAAATTGCCTTGTTGTTGTAAGGTGCCATCGAGTCGATACCCACTCACAGCGACCCTATGCACAGCAGAACAAAACAATGCCCGATCCTGGGCCAACCTCACTATTGTTGCCATGCTTGAGTTCATCGATGCTGCCACTTGGCCAATCCATCTCGTTGGTGGTTTTCCTCTTTTTCTCTGACCCTCCACCTTACCAAACATGATATCCTTTTCCAGTGACTGCTCCCTCCTGATATTATGTCCTAAGTTTGGGAGACGAAGTTTGGCCATCTTGGCCTCCAAGGAGCACTCTGTCTGCGCTTCTTCCAAAATGGATCTATTGTTTCTTTTGGCAGCCCATGGCACTTTCAATATTCTCCTCCAACCCCATAACTCAAAAGCATCAATTCTTCTATGGTCTTCCTTATTCACTGTCCA
>NW_006408676.1:6743799-6766860 GCF_000296735.1 Chrysochloris asiatica | reverse complement strand
AAGGCATCTCAGGATCTTGAATTCTAAGGACTAGGAAATTCTAAGAACTAAGAAACTGCTTTAATCATCAACTTCCTTCAAAAGCTCCTCTGATACTGTGGACAAGAGGTGACCAGAGAACAAGGAGAGGGACTGGGTTTTGCAATGAATTTGTTAGGATCTAAACTCTGTGATGGGATGAAGCATGGGAGAATTCAAGAGCCCTGGAGAGACTTAAACTTCAGCATCACAGGGCTCTGGGTATCCACTTCCTTTGAGATATCTAGTAAGGGTCCACCATGAAAACCGAGCAGCCCCTGGTGCCTAGCAAGTGATTTCTCAGAATAACCCAGGTAAGTTTCAGTGTTCATATTCCTGAGACGCTGAAATGTAAAAAAGTTTTTTGAAGTGTTATAAAATAAAAAGTGTGGCATCAAACCATAAAGCAGAAATATCCTCTGAAACCTCTAAATTTGTATTAGAACTTAAATTTTAAAACACTTGGTTTGTGGAAGGCTGTAGTCTGCAATGGGAGAACTTACTCCATTCTGAGTCTTGACATAAATTCAGATAGCGTTTGAATTTGGTCTTACCATGAAATTGGTAATGTGGTTACGTCTAGACAAGATTGGGGTAAGTCCAGGAAGGGACAGTTTGCCCTCAAACATGCACAAAGAATGGGGAAACTTGCCTGGGCTCGACCTTAATGATTTACCAAAAGTAGCCACTGTTAGCTAGTTTATGTCAAAAGGTTGGAATCTCATGGGGACTTAAAGAGAGGGAGCAGCTGAGGACTCTTAGATTCATGGAGAGGGACTGAGAGCTGGCAACTAGAAGGCAAGCTTGCAGAATGTGCCCTTTGGTGGTTTAAATTAGCATATATGCCTGAGTGTTTAAAATTTAAAAAAAGAAAAAAGCTAAAATGAATAGAGAGAAATCCTGTTAACCAATGGTGCATGGAGGGGATTATAATCATTGTAATGAAATAAGGTATATGGTTTGTTGAATGTAAAACTGATGATCTGCCCTGTAAACTTTCACTCAATTCACAATAAAAACTTAAAAAAAAAAAAAAAAAAAAAGTTGAGATCTTGGTGACTTAAGGCCTTATTATGTTCATGAGTCATACCCCAACCACCACTTAGCCAAGTGATTAAAGCCTCAGGACCAAACCTGTAACCTTTTAAAATCTGTAATTCTGTATGTATCCCACTCATGGTCCTTCCCCTGCTTCTGTTGTCCCACGTGTGACAGCAGTAGTTTGACCTGACACTAGGCATATAATCTTGTGATGATTTTTGTTTTCTATCATATATAATTAGTCCATGGCCATAAATCAACATACCCCTTTTGCCCTCCGTACTGTGTGCATGCTGATGTATTCTAGGATGATTGTGTTTTCTTTGTGTTTTTCCTGTTTAAGGCTAAATAAAAAGATCTCTATAGAATATGTTTGAATCTGGGGTATTAGTCCCTCTAGCATAAACCAAGCAACACTCTATCTTAATTCGTAGAATTAAGTGAGCATTGTGCTCTTTTTAAGAACTTACTATATGAGATCAAATTGTTAACAGCAACCTGAATGTTTAGAGAGGAGGAAGTGAGTCTGTCAATAGGGAAGGAACAAACTAGAAAAGGAGAATGATAATAGCTTCAAATTTTGAGTAATGTAATCAGTGTCACTGTATGGTAGATGCAGACATTGTTGACTTGGGGTATGTTTTGCTATGTATATTTTCAACAATAAAAACATATTGTGGTATAGTTTGAAGATTTACATATAACAAATTAACCCTTTAACACATACCAAAAAAAGTCATCAGTAGTCTATATCTGAATCCCCTTATGAAATTGAGACCTGGGCCACCCTACAACCCTACCACCTACATGAATAGAGTGATATTTACATATATTGAGCTTGTAGGCATTCAGGAGCCTTCTTAGAGACACAACACCAAGCCAATGATGACACAAGAGTGCCTCTCAGCCCACCTACCAAGTTCTCACTTAGTCTACACTGTATACCCATTAGCTTCTCTGTGCAGGGTGATTCTGACCACTCATTTTCCTGGAATGTGGGCACATTAACACCCACAGGGCTCCTCTTGACTTCCCTACATATTCCCTCAGGGACAATTCGGATGTCCTTTCTACATAGGCAGCCTGAATGTGACTAGCTCAGCAAAACTTCCTTGGAAACATTATTTCATTGCCTACTTCTTTTGCCCAAGACTATCATACCATGTTCTTGATGTTGTTGTTAAGTGCTATCAGTTCCAACTCATAATGACCCTGTATAGAGTTTCTGTGGAGTGGCTGGTGAGCTTGAACTGCCAACCTTGCAGTTCAAATGGCTTTCCAATCTGGTGCATTATTAGCCCACAGTGCCACACCAGGACTCATATCCTTGATTGTTGTTAAGTGACGTCGAGTCAGTTCCAACCCATAGCGACCCTGTATAGGGTTTCTGAGGAGCACCTGGTGAGCTTGAACCGCCGACCTTGCAGTTCAAATGGATTTGCAGTCTGGTACATTAACCCACAGCACCACACCAGGACTCGTATCCTTGATAAAACTGTCCAAATAAACTCTCTGCATCCAAAAATTCACTCTGGGTTTGCTATTGGAAGAAACTGGACAACAGATAGCAGAATAGAATCAAACTGACTACACCTGTGGGAAGAAACAATGGAAATGCTCAATATCATCAGCCAAAACAAGGTCAGAGGCAGACTGTAGAACAGACCACCAATTAATTACTTATATGCAAGTTCAGGCTGAAGCTGAAGAAAATTAAAACAACACCACAAGAGGCAAAGTGTGACCCTGAGTATATCTCAACTCAATTTAGAGACCAGCTCAACAACAGATTTGATGCATTAGCCTTTAATGATAGAAGCCCAGAAGTGTTGTGGGATGATATCAAAAACACCAGACATGAAGAATGCAAAAGGTCATTTAAAAAGACAAGAAGAAAAGAGAAAAAATCAAAGTGTGTGTCAGAAGAGACTATGAAACTTGCTATTGAATGTAGAGAAGCAAATTTGACTAGGAGAAATGAAATGAAATTGCTGAACAGAAAATTTCAAAGGCAGCTTGAGAAGACAGCCAAATATTATAATGTTCAAAGACCTGAAGTTTGAAAGCCAAAAAGTAAAAATACACTCAGTATTTCTCAAGTTGAAAGAACTGAAAAAAATATATTAAACCTTCACAATGCAATATTGAAGTATTCAATGGGCAAAATATTGAAAGATGCAGAAAGCATCAAAAGAAGATGGAAAGAATACACAGTCACTTTACCAAAAATAAATGGACAATGTAAAACCATTTCAAGAGGCAGCATATGGCCAATAATTTATTATATTGAGAAAATTAGTCCAAGTTGTACTGATGGCACTGGCAAAAATAATTTCAAGAAACCAATGAAATACAAAATGGAATGTTTCATCAAACTGATGCAACGCTGGAGGCACTCACTCATTTACAAATCAAGAAATTTGGAAGACAGCTGGCCAACTGATTAGAAGTGGTCAATATTTGTGGCCACTCCAAAGAAAAGTGACCCAACAAAATTCAGAAACCATCAATATTATTAATATCACATGAAAGTAAAATGTTGTTGAAGATAATTCAAAAACGATGGTGCACTGGTGCACCAGTGCATCAACAATGAGGTGCCAGAAATTCAAGCCAGATTCAAGAGAGGATTTGAAATAAAAACTAGCACTTTGGACATTAGTTAAATCATGACTGAAAACAGAGAATACCAGAAAGATGTTTACTTTTGCTTTATTGACTATGCAAAGTCATTCAGCTACGTGGATCATAACAGATTATGGATAACATCGTAAAGAATGGGTATTCCAGAACACTTCATTGTGCTTATGAGGAACCTTTACATGGACCAAGAAGCAGTTTGAACAGAAAAAAAGGGGTACTGTATGGATTAAAATAAAAAAGTGTGTGTACCAGGGTCAGATCCTTTCACCATACTTATTCAATATGTATGCTGAGCAAATAATCTGAGAAGCTGAATTATATGAAGAAAAACATGCTATCAGGATTGGGGAGGAAAGCTCTCTAACAACCAGTGATATGCAGATGGCACAACCTTGCTTGCTGAAAGTAAAAAGGACTTGAAATACTGATGAAGATCAAAGAATACAGTCTTCAGGATGACTTACATCTCAATGTAAAGAAAACACATATCTTTCCAACTGGACCAATAAATAACATCATGGTAAATAGAGAAGACATTGAAGTTGTCAAAAACTTCAATTTGCTTGGTTCCACAATCAATGCTCATGGAAGGTTGTAGTTGTTAGGTGCCATCGAGTTAGTACCGACCCATAGTGACCTTAGGCACAGCAGAATGAAACACTGCCCAATCCTGGGCCAACCTTACTACTGTTGCACATTTGAGTCCATCGATGCTGCCACGTGGCCAATCCATCTCGTTGGGGGTCTTCCTCTTCTTCTCTGACCCTCCACCTTACCAATCATGATATCCTTATCCAGCAACTTGTCCCTCCTGACAATATGTCCGAAGTATAAGAGACGAAGTTTGGCCATCCTGGCCTTTAAGGAGTACTCTGGCTGCACTTCTTCCAAAATGGATTTATTGGTTCTTTTGGCAGCCCATGGCACTTTCAATATTCTCCTCCAAAACTATAACTCAAAAGCATCAATTCTTCTACGGTCTTCCTTATTCACTGTCCAGCTTTTGCATGCATATGAGGTTACTGAAAATACCATGGCTTGGGTCAGGCGCACCTTAGTCCTCAAGCTGACATTTTTGCTCTTCATGGAAGGTAGTAGTCAAGAAATCAAACAACATATTGCAGGGGGTGACAGAGGAAGTGAAAGGGACTCAGGAAAGTCTCTTCAGTGGAAGCACAGAAAAGCCAGAAAAAAATGCTTTGTGGGGACAATCCCGGAGCTTTAAATTCAATATAAAATAAGGGGAAATGTGTTATGGGGCCTACCAGAGGAGAAATCTAACAGAGCTAGAAGTAACATGGACATTTCTGAATCAATTGGGACTCTGTCTTGGTGGAGGTCAGAGGACAGGACCACAGCCAGCAGCTAGGGAATAAAAACCACCCAGAAAAGTTACTTAAGATTTTCTTCTTCTTTCACTATTTTTCCTTTAACTCCTGTGCTCCATCCTATCACACCCTCTATGAACAGCCTGGGTGTCTTCACACACAGGTGGGAACAAATCCCCTAAAGGGTCCAGCATTGCGCACACAGTCACAATTTTCCCATAGCACAAAATAGCTGAAAGACCCAGATGAAAGTCCAATGACTAATCCTCTGGTGGGTTCTGATGACATCTGACTGTGGGAATTAGCCTGGAAGTTGGCTCTCCTACTTGGGTGGGAGCTTTTATTTCTGCCTTATCTAACAAGGGACAGCAAGTCTGGCCATCCAGCAGAGCCATATTTGGACCCTGTAAAACCCCAACATAAAAGGCAAGAGCCAACACCAACTACTATATACAAGATCAGTGTGTAAACCCAACACCTGTTAAAAACACTAAAGGGAGAAGGACACTGTGAATACGGAGAGACCTAACCAATCATCAGAGATAAAAGTGTGAAAATTCTTTCTTCCACCCACTTCTCATTCTCTGTGCACCCACTTCTCATTCTCTGTGCATTTCCACAGTAATGACTAGAGGAGGTGCCTGTGTGAGTGGACACACTCACCCAACCCTGAAGATTTATGCTATGCACACACACTGATCTACTCAGCAAAGACTACTGGACTAATTTGCTATGGGTTTTTGTTGTTGTTGTTGCTTCTGTTTTTTGCATTTTTGGTCCTACTTTTTTCCTTGGGGTGGGAGTTTTGTCTTCCTACATTATCCAAGAAGAGACAGCAACTGCGACCATATAGCCAAGCTACAAGCATACCCTATAATATCGCACCATCTGGGCATGAGCCAATACCAGCTGCTCCACATTACATACACTTGCTAAGATTACTCGCAGTTGAGTAATAAGAGATGTGAAAAGGGAAGCCTATCTCTGGAACACATCCACAAGGAGGCACTCAGTAAGCTTAATAATACAGCAACATTTGTTGTTATATGCTGTGGAGTCGGTTCCGACTCATAGTGACCCTGTACAGGGTTTCTGAGGCTGTAAATCTTTACAGGAGCACAAAGCCTCATCTTTCTCCCACGTAACAGCTGGTAGTTTTGAACTGATGACTGTGAAATTAGCAGCCCGATTCGTAACCACTATGCACCAGAGCTTCTACAGCAACATACATTCATTTTATCATAGAAAACACATCTAACTATTGAAAATGTCCAAGAAACAACAAAAGATCTTGTCACATGTCCAAAAACAGAAAAGAGTAACTGCAACAAATTAGCTGGAGGTAGGCACAGACTTCACATTTGAAGAAGAGCAGGCTTTGCATCTTCCTGGGAAGGAATTAAGGAAAATGATATGGAGAGAAATCCAAATGCTTCACAGAAGGGTGGAGGAAAATAAGGATGAAGTCAGGAAAGTACTATAGGATCAATCAAATAACATAGATACAACATTGGAAACAATTCAAAACCTGCAAAAAGAGGTCCAAATGATTAATAATAAAATATCAGAAATGAGCAATACACTGAAAGGGCAAAGGAGTAGAATTGAAGAGATAGAAGCCAGAACCAGTGAGCTGGAAACAAATCTCTCAGTACTGCTAAGACAGAAGAGCAAGGAGAAAAAAGGATAAAAAAAATCTGAAGAGAGTCTAAGATTCATGTTGGACAAAATGAAGAGGAACAACTTAAGAATAATTGCCATTCTGGAGAAGGAAGAATCACACAAGTTCACAGAGGAGATAGTTGAGGGCTTCAGGAAGAAAATTTCCATATCATTTTTTTTTTTTTTAATACTGTTTTTCTTGGGAAACCATACATGAAAATAGTTTAGTTTTCCTGAAGTGAAAGAGGACAGGATTCAGAAGAACCCCAAACAGGCTAAGAGTACCAAAATCCAATGTTGTTGAGTCAATTCCAACTCTTAGGGACTCTATAGGACAGCGCAAAACTGCTCCATAGGGTTCATAAGGCTAATTCTTTAGGGGAGCAGACACCTTAATCTACTAGAATTTAAGAAAGAAACAGACAATTTTACAACAATAGAGGGGGATTCCATGCACCACTTTTGAAAAAGGATAGAAAAGCCAGAAAAAAAATTCGACAAAGATACAGAGGAACTAAACAACATAATCAACCAACTTTACCTCATAGATGTGTACGGAGCGTTCAACCCAAAAACAGAACAATACACATTCTTTTCAAGCACATATGGAACAGTCTCCAGAATAGACAATGTGCTAGGCTACAAAACAAGCCTCCATAAATTTACAAACATCAAAATATTACAAAGCATCTTCTCAGACCACAATGCTATAAAATTAGAAATCAACCCTAGGAAGACCAGGGAAATAAAGTCAAATACACGGAAACTGAATAACACCCTGCTTAAAAGCTACTGGGCAGTAGAAGAAATAAAACCTGAACTCACAAAGTTCCTAAAATCAAATGAGAATGAAAACACAACATATCAAAATCTTTGGGACACAGCAAAAGCAGTGCTGAAAGGACAATTTATTGCAATAAATGCATACATCCAAAAAGAGGAAAGAACCAATATTAAAACATTAACACAGCATCTCCAACAGTTAAAAACAGACCAACAAAGAGAGCCTACAGGCACCAGGAGAAAAAAAATAATAATGATTTGAGAAGAAATAAATGAGATAGAATATAGAAAAACCATATAAAGAATCAACAGGACAAACGACATATTGCATTAGAGAAATCTGCTGCAAAAGATCTCTTTAAAGTGTTCAAGAGCAAAGATGTCAGTTTGAGAACTAAGACGCACCTAGCCCAAGTCATGGTATTTTTAACTACATCATATGCATGTGAAAATTTGACAATGAATAAAGAAGACCATAGAAGAGTTGATGCACTTGAATTATGGTGTTAGAGAAGATTATTAAAAAGTGCCAGAAAACAAAAAAATCTGTCTTGGAAGAAGTACAGTTAGAATGCTCCTTAGAAACCGATGGCAAGATTTTGTCTCTTGCACTTTGAACATATTATCAGAGGGGAGCAGTTCCTGGAGAAGGACATGATGTCTGGAAAAGTGGAGGGTCAGTGTAAAAGAGGAAGCCCCCTAATCAGGGAGAGTGACAAAGTGGCAGCAACAATTGGCTCAAGCAGAACAGCATTTGTAAGGATGAAATAGGATGGGGTATTGTTTTGTTCTGTTTTGCAAAGGGTCACGGTGAGTCAGAATGAACTCAAGGGCACCTAACAACATATATACCTATATAAACTTCATTGGTATTACTTCTCTAAGAACCCAGCCTAAAACACCCAGTGAGGTAGGAGACCATCACTGAGACAAGGGAGATGAGCCTCAAAAATAAAATAATGATCATCATTGTTGATGAGGTGGAATAGAGAGGTTGAAGGAAAGAGGGACAGAGGAAATATTATTTGGTTTGGCATTTCAATTGCAGTAAACTTTGATAGAGCAATTTATATAGTGTGATAAGTGCAGAATCCAGATGGTGTTCTGTTAAAGATGGAATGAGCAAAGAGGAACAGAAGGAGCATCAGATAATAAATGAGGGAATAATACCATGGTACTGCATTTAGAAAATCTACAAAAGACTTCCTTAAAGTTTATCTGTGTTTATAGTGAATAAGAAAGACCAGAGAAGAACTGATGCTTTTGAGTTATGGTGTCGGAGGAGAATATTGAAAGTGCCGTGGGCTGCCAGAAGAACCAATAGATCCGTTTTGGAAGAAGTGCAGCCAGAGTGCTCCTTGGAGGCCAAGATGGCCGAACTTCGTCTCTCATACTTCAGACATATTGTCAGGAGGGACAAGTCGCTGGAGAATGATATCATGTTTAGTGAGGGGTCAGAGAAAAAGAGGAAGACCTCAAATGAGATGGATTGGCCAGGTGGCAGCATCGATGGACTCAAACATGGCAACAGTATTGAGGTTGGCCCAGGATCGGGCAGGGTTTCGTTCTGCTATGCACAAGGTTGCTATGAGTTGGTACTGACTCGATGGCACCTAACAACAACAACAACAATTTTTGTTCTATTTTTATTTGGGTTAATTTTATGAGTATTTTGATATAACAAAACAATGAAATAAAAACAAACAAAAATCACATCATCATATTTAATTTATTTATCTTTATTGTGACTTAGGTGAAAGTTTAGAGCAAAAATTCGAATCCATCAAACAATACAAACATTTTGTTTCATGTCACTATTGCAATCTACACAATGTAACACCACTTATGTCACTTCCTCCCTGTGCTTACCATTACCTTTTGTCTTTCTCTCTGATCCCTTTTGATCTTCTGAGCTTTTTCGTTGGATAAATAATACCTTTTTTATCTCCTACAGTTGATTATTCTAATGAATGTGCATGTCCCTGGTGCTATTGTTCACATTAATAGGCCTGTGAAAGTTGAACCATGGAAATAAGTTCCATTCCAGGCTTGAAGGTTGTCTAAGGGCCTTAGTCTTAGTCTTCACTCTTCTTTGCTCCAAATGCAGAGAGACCAACAGTTGCACCTTAAGTGAACTATGACAAGTAGAATTGGTAGAATGTAGTCCATTGTCTTAGTGAACCATGTTATGCCAACTGACCTTAATGTCCCCCCTACACTACGGTCCTGAGCATCAGGTTCAGCAACTCATTCCACCAAGGAATTTGGTTATGACTAAGAAGTTTTGTTATAACTTTGTTCACTGTTAGCTGTTTTTTGTTTTTATTGCCTTTGAGTCAGTTCTGACTCATAGCAATTTAGTCTAGGGTTTTCAAGGAGGAGATGGTAGGTTTGAATTGCCAACCTTGTGGTTCACAGTTCATTGCTGATCCTATAGCACAACCTCAGGAGTCCTCGTTCTCTATATGCTATACTATATTGAAGGATATATTTGCAGCACATATAAACGTCTGCTCTTAGGTGCTATAGTGTTGGTTCTGACTCATAATGACAGAACAAAACACTGTCCAGCCCTGCACTATCATCACAGTCATTCCTGTATTTTAGCCCATTGTTGCAGCCACCATTTCAATCCATCCTGTTGAGAATCTTCCTGTTACTCACTGACTGTCTACCAAGGTACTGGTCCTTCCTTATGAGATGTCCAAAATCTCAACATCCTTCTAAGTATCAGACTGACTATACTTCTTACAACACAGATTTCTTTGTTCTTCTGGCAGTGTGTAGCTTTAATACTCTTCATTAACATCATAGTAGAAATACATCAATTCTTGTTCAGTCTTCTTTATTCATTGTCTAACTTTCACATGTATATGAGGTGATTGAAAATATAATGGTTTGGGTCAAGTGCATCTTAGTCTTCAGACTGACATCTTTGCTTTTTAACACCTTAAAGAGGTCTTTTGCAACCGACTTGACCAATTTAATATAGCACTTAAATTCCTGGCTGCTGCTTCCATATCCACTGATTACAGAAAAAAGTAAATTGAAATCTTTGACAACTTCAGTATTTTCTCAGTTTATGGTTATGTTGTTTTTTGGTCCAATTGTGATGATTTTTGTTTTGTTTGTTGCTGTTTTTTTAACTTTTTATTGTGAATCGAGTGAAAGTTTACAGACAAGATCGTCAGTTTTACATGCAATAAATCATACACTTTGTTTCATCTCATTGATTACAATTCCTTCCATGCAACAAGTTATCTCACTTCATCCCTTTGGTACATAGTTCCATTCCACTTATTTTTCCATCCTGTCTCAACTTTGTCTTTAGGGAAATGTTGCCCTTTTGATTTTGAAAGACTGACCATTCCATGGTGAGCATCCCTTACTTGTGTTGTTGTACTCCATTTATAACTATCTATTTCTTGTTTGACAATTAGGCCACCAGGAGGGTGAGCTCATTTCCATAACTGAAAGGTGATTGAGAACAATAGTCTCAGGTTTCTCCAGTTTCTTTCTGACTAGGAAGCCTGGTATTCCTTTTTCAATTTTTGTATTTTGTTCTACATTTCTCCACTCTGTATGGAACCTTCTAATATCCCTTTCAGAGTACTTGGTAGTTGTAACCAGGCACTATCTAATTCTTCTGGTCTCAGAGTTGTGGAGACTGATGTTTCCATTATTCTATTGGACTAACTGATACCAAACATCTTCAATTCTCATCAATCTTCTTTCTTCCACCCATACCGAGACCAGTAGTTGTACCTTAGATGGATGTTCATAGCTTTTAAGATCCCAGATGCTACTTACAAAAGTAGGATATAGAACATTGTCTTTGTGGACTATATTATTCCAATAGACCATGGTGTCCCCTGAGACTATAATAGCAACATATTACCTTAAGATGATTGATAATAACTATGAAGTTTTCATCATTTTGCCAGTTAAGATACACATAGCTGTGTTTATAGGAAAGGTAAAAATATCCATGTATAAATATCTTCTTTCAAACTCATATATTTGTGGATATACTCCCTCTCTTCCTCCCATAGCCATTCAGCCTATGTCTCTGTCCATATATCTACCCACAGAACACTGTTCCAAGGTTATAGACTTATATATATATATATCACTATTTACCTCTTTCCCTTTTAGCCCTTGCACACCTCCTATAGCTTCATGTGTGTTCATCATTCTTCTGCCAACCTCCCTCTTCTTATATATTGCACTGCCTGTCACCCAAGTTAACTTGAGTCTATCCTCTAACCAATAAATTACTCTCCCTTCCCTCCCAACCCTGGTAACCATCAAAGAATGTATTTTTTTTTTAGTATGAAAAACTTTTCCTTGAGTTTTTATAATAGTGGTCCCTTATAATATTGGTTCTTTTGTGATTGACTAAGTTCACTCAGAGTATAATGTCCTCCAGGTTCATCCATGTTATGACATGTTTCTCAATACACCATTATTCTTCAGTGTTGCATAGTATTCCATTATGTGTGTACCAAGCTGTGCTTGTCCATTCTTCAATTGATGGGCATTTAGGCTGTCTCTATGTTTTTCTATTGTGACTAAAGCTGTGAGGAACATTGGTGTGCATATATCTACTTATGTCCAGCTTCTTACTTCTTATGGATATATACCAAGTAGAAGGACTGCTGAGTCATACAGTTTTTCTAATTCCAACTCTGAAGAAGTGACATACTATTTTCCACAGTGAATGAACCATTTTATAGTCCCACCAACAATGTAGGAAGATCCAAATTTCTCCATATCCTCACCAGTTTTTGTTATTTTCTCTTTTCTTGAATTATTAATGCTGATGTGAGATGATATCTCATTGTGGTTTTGATTTACATTTCTGTAAGGACTCCTGGTGTGGCACTGTAGGATCAGCAATGACTGTAAAACAGAAGGTCAGCAGTTCAAACCCACCAACTTCCTAATCAGGTTTGCTATGAGTTGGAAGCAACTAAAAGACACTTAACAGCAACAATAACAATGGCTAATGCTTGTAAACATTTTGTCATATGTTTGTTAGCTGTCTGAATGCCTTCTTTGGTGAAGTGTCTATTCATGTCCTGTGAATGATTTTGGTATGAGAATTATGCTTACTTCATAAAATATATTTGAAAGTTTTCCATCCTTTTCTATGTTCTGGAATAGTTTGAGTAAAATTGGTGTCAACTCTTCTCAGACTGGTAGAATTCACCAGTAAAACCATCTACACCTGTACTCTTTTTGTTAGAAGTTTTTTGATGACCAGATCAATTTCTTCTTTTGTTACAGATCTGTTCAAGTTTTCTACTTCAGTCTATTAGTTTTGGTAGGTCATGTTTTTCTAAAAATGTATCCATTTCATCCAGATTTTCAAATTCATTGGACTACAATTCTTCATTGTATTCTGTTATCTTTTTTATTTCCATTGGTTCTGTTGTGATGTCATCCATATTGTTTCTTATGCATTCTGTTTACATCTTCTCCATTTCTTTTGCTAGATTTGCCAATGGTTTGTCAATTTTTTCCCCCTTTTGGGTGGGTTCTTTTTCTTAGTCTTTTACAATAATGGTCTTATGCAGTATTTCTCCTTTTGTGACTGACTGATTTCACTCAGCATAATGACCACAAGGTTCATCCATATTATGCAGTGGCTTGCAGCTTCCTTGTTGTTCTTCAAGGTAGCATAGTATTCCATTGTGTGCATGTACCACAGTTAGTTTATCCATTCTTCAACTGATGGGCATTTTGGCTATCTCTATTTTTTTGCTATTGTAAATAGTGCTGCTATGAACATTTATGTGCATGTATCTACTCGTATTATAGCTCGTATTTCTTGTGGGTAAATACCACATAGAGGAATTGCTGGGTCATAAGGTATTTTTATTTCCAACCTTCTGAGGAAGTACCATATTGCTTTCCAGAGTGGTTGGATCATTTTACAATCCCACCAATAATGCAGGAGGGTCCCAGTCTTTCTGCATCCTCCCCAGCATTTATTGTCCTCTGCTTTTTTGATCTTTGCTGTTATTGCTGGTGTGAGATGATATCTCATTGTTGTTTTGATTTCCATCTCTCTGATGGCTAGTGATTGTGAACACTTCTTCATATGTTTGTTGGCTGCCTGGATCTCCTCCTTGGTGAAGTGTCTGTTCATGTCCTGTGCCCACTTTTTAATTGAGTTAGTTGTATTTTTCTTGTAGAAGTGTTGTAGTTTCCTATATATTTTAGAAATGAGTCCCTTATCTGAATCTGATGTGTTGTCTTTTGATGCACATAAGTTTTTAATTTTTAGTATGTCCCAATCATCAATTTTGTCTACTTTTGTTTGTGTACTTTTCAAAATGTTTAGTAGTCTGTATATGCCCTGAGTTAGCACCCTCACATTTGTCCCTACACACACACAGGATCAGGTAGATTACAGGATACAATTGTTGTTGTGATGTGCCGTGGAGTCAGTTCCGACTCATAGCGACCCTGCACAGGGTTTCCGAGGCTGTTAATCTTTACGGGAGCAGAACGCCTCATCTTTCTCCCGCAGAGCAGCTAGTAGTTTCGAACTGCTGACCTTGCAGTTCGCAGCTCGATTCGTAGATTCTCTTAAATGGAGAGAAAAGTTAGTAGACTATAAGGTAACCCCAAAGAAAGTTAATACTTTACAACTTACCATGGAAATGAACTTCCAAGCAGAATAAGCAAACATAAAAACTAAGAAGAAACCAACAAGAAATAGCAAAAAAAAAAAAAAAAAAAAAAAAAACCCACAAACCCAACACAAGAAGGCATCCTGTCTAACTGTAAGGTCAGCAGTTCAAAACTACCAGCAGTTCTTCAGGAGAAAGATGAGGCTTTCTGCTCCAGTAAAGAGTTACAGCCTTGGAAACCCTGTACAGGGTCGCTTTGAGTCAGAACCAACTCCATGGCACATAACAACAACAATTGTATCCTGTAATCTACCTGATCCTCACCACCTGGATCTCTGTTGCTACGTTTGTCCCTTCTTTGACATTGATATAATTTTGATCTTCGGTTGACCTCCCAGCTCCTTTGAATTCATTGTTGTAGTCTTGTTCTGTTCTGGGCTCTGCTATCTGTCGACTGAGTTCCAGGTGGTGTTGCCACGCCTGTCAGTTTCTGGTTGTTGTCTGTTCTTGTTGGTTTTCAGTCCAAAGAACTCCCTTTAGGATGTTTTGAAGTGCTGGATTGGGTTTGATAAAATCTCTCAGATTCTGTTTTTCATGGAATGTTTGATTGCACCTTAGTATTTGATTAATAGTTTTGTTGGGCAGATGATTCGTGGTTGGCAGTTTTTTTTTTTTTTCTTATAGGGTTTTGTATATGTCTCCCCATTGCCTTCTTGCCTGCATGGTTTGTTCTGAATAGTCAGAGCTTAATCTGATTTGCTTGCCTTTACAAATGACATTTCTTTTCTCCCTGGCCACTTTTAGTATTCTCTCCTTGTCTTTGATTTTGGAGAGCTTGATTATTATATGTCTTGGTAACTTTCTTTTGTGGTCTGTCCTTCCTGGGGTACATTTGGCTTCTTGAATGTTTATCTTCTCATCATTCAAGATACTAGGGAAATTTTCTTCCAGAAGCTCTTCAACTATCTCCTCTGTGGATTTCTCTGATTCTTCCTGTTCCGGAATGCCCATAATTCTTAAATTGTTCCTCTTCATGATATTCAGCATGAATCTTAGACTCTCTTCAGATTTTTTTATCCTTTTTTCAGCTTGCTCTTCTACCTTAGCAGGATTAACAGATATATCTTCCAGCTCTCTAGTTCTGGTTTCTAGCTCTTCGATTCTGCTTCTTTCCCCTTTCAGTGTATTGTCCATTTCTGGTATCTTATTATTAATCATCTGGACTCTTTTTGCAGGTTTTGAATTGTTTCTAATGCTGTATCAATCTTATTTGATTGCTCTTGTGGTACTTTCCTGACTTCTTCCTTGTTTTCCTCCATCCCTTTTCAGAGCATTTGAATTTGTTTCCACATCATTCTTCCGAATTATTTCTCAGGCATGTCCCAAACCTGCTCTTCCTCTTCTGGGGAGCCTTTATCTCCAGTTCATTTGTCTCAGTTACTCGTTTCTGGTTTTGGACATATTTTGAGATTATTTGTTGTGTTTGGGATCTTTTGTTTGTCATTTCCAGAAGTTATGTGTGTGTGTTTTTTAAAAAATACTTAAATGGATGTTTGTTGTTATGTTATTAAGCTTACTGGGTGTCTCCTGGTGAATATGACCAGGAGATAGGCTTCCCTTTCCACATGTAATGTTTAGCAGGTGTTGTTGGCTCTTGTCTCAATAATGGAATATTATGGGGTATGCTTATAGCTTGGCAATATGGCCATGATTGCTGTCTCTTCTTGGGTAATGTAGAGAGAAAAATCTCCCATCTCCAGGAAAGATGTGTGATCAAAAGGACCAAAAGCAGAAGTAATATAAATTCAGAGACAAAAATCACCACTTTGGAACAATAATAAAGCTATGGCCAACTGTCCTGTACTACACAGGCAGTGTGTGCGCAAGGTAGAAGCCTCCAGCAGTGGGTGAGGGTGTCTGCCCGCTCAGGCCCCTCCTCTAGTTACTATAGTAGAGGTGCACAGATAGATATTGAGAAGTTAATGGGAGAAAGATTGTCCACTATTTTTGTCTCTGAAGGTCAGTTAGGTATCTGTGTGTGCCCAGTGCAATTCTTGAGATGGTTGAGTCCTTTTATGTTGGGGTTTTACAGATTGTTCGATGGTTTGTCTGTCAGGACTGAACTGCCTGCTTTTTCTTGCTATAGAGGCCTGTGTAAGGGTCCTGCACAAGGAGCTCAGGTAGCTCAGTGGCCACAAATGGGGCCTCAAAACACAAGGTCAACAGCTCGAAACCTCCAACCACACCACAGGAGAAAAATGAGGCACTCAGCTTCTGCAAAGACCCACAGCCTCAGAAACCCCTCACAGGGTCGCCATGAGTCAGAACCAACTTCATGGCACACAGCTACCAACAATCCCACACAAGTCAAGTTTAGGGCTATCTGATGATATATTCTTGAATGTTTTTGTGTACACCGTCCCTCAAAAGAAAAACAGGAATAGAAGCAAATTCTGTTGAATAATGATGCATGGAGGGGATTGTAATCATTGCAATTAAACAAAATATGATAGGATGAGCGTAAAACCAATGTTCTCCCATAAAAACTATCACTCAATTCACAATAAAAACTTCAAAAATAATTTTTAAAAAGATCTTGATTTGTTCTCTTTGAAGATGAATATGACCCCATTCCTCTTGGATTTGCCATTCATAGCATAGCAAACCATATGATTGTCAATTAAAAATGACCAATACCGTCCATTTCAACTCACTAATTCCTAGGATATCAATGTTAATGTATTCCATTCATTTTTTACAACTTCTGATTTTCCTAGATTCATGCTTCATATATTCCATGTTCAATTACTAACAGATATTTGCATATCTGTTCATCCTTACTTTGAGTTGTGCCCTACCAACAAATGAAGGCCCCAAAGGCATTACTCCCTTCACATCATTGCAGTTAACTCTACTTTGAGGATGTAGCTCTTCCCCAATTGTATTTCAAGTTGTCTTCCAACCTGAGGCACTCATTTACTGGCAGTATATCTGGCAACATTCTGGTGTTATTAATATTTGCATCTTCCCACACTGTAGCTAACAATGTTCCACTGCTATTCATGAGGTTTTCAGTAGCTAAATATTCATAAATAGTCTGCTTCTCCTTCTTCCTAGGTTGTCTTAGTCTGGAAACTTAGCTGAAACCTGTCCACCATGCGTGAACCTGCTGGAATTTAAAATGTCAGTGGCATGACTTCCAGCATCACAGCAACATGCAAACCACCACAGTGTGAGAAACTGACAGAACAATGGTGCAAATGGAGATTATGTTCATTGGAAAATCAGAACTTTATAGGAATTACAGTGGTTGTGATAAAAAGATGTGCTATGAGGAGAGGGTCAGTGCCAGTTGGTATGCCAAGAGTAAACAAGGAGGTCCCTCTCCCTAAAACCACAGACTCAGGAAGCAATCTAATTGTACAGGGTAGTCTCTAGCAAAGACAAACCACAGGGTCAGCTGGCCAGTTTTCCAAACCAGTTGGCCTCATTTCAATCTCAGTATTCAACCTCAGTACTCTCATACCTCCTTGACAGGCCTCATACATGCAAGACAGGCCTCATAGACTACCCACTCTGGAGTTTTGAGTGGCACATGTTGTTCAGAGCACTAATCATATCGTAACTTTTCAAAACAATAGCCCTGTATTATGTATTGCTGGTGTTAGGCGCCTTTGAGTCCGTTCTGACTCATAGCAATCTTATGCACAACAGAATGTAACACTGCCTGGTCCTGTGCCATCCTTACAATTGTTACATTTGAGCCTATTGCTGCTGACACTTTGTTAGTCCATCTCACTGGAGGATTTTCTCTTTTTTGTCGAAGTCCTTCTCCAGGGACTGGTCCCTCCTGACAGATAACATGCCTAAGTATGAGAGATGAAATCTCACCATCAAGACTTCTAAAGAGCATTCTGACTGTACTTCTAAGGCAGATTTATTTGTTCTTCTGACAGTCCAAGATACTTTCAATATCCTTCTCCAACACTGTAAATCGAATGAATTGATTCTTCTTTGGTCTTCCTTATTCATTATCCAGCTTTCACATGCATATGTGGAAATTGAAAATACCATGGTTTGGGTGAGGAGCCCCTTAGTCCTCAAACTGACATCTTTGGTCTGTAACACTTTAAAGAGGTCTTTGCAGCAAGATTTGCCTAATGCAATATATCGTTTGGTTTCTTGACTGCTGGTTGAAATCCAAGCAAAATGAAGTCTTTGACAACTTCAATCTGTTTCATAGACAGCATTTTATATCCATTTTATACGTGAGAAACCTGATGCCCCGAGAGAGCAAATAACTGGGCCACGCAGTCAGTAAATGTTGAAGTTGGCTTCAGAACACACAAAATTATTTTTATTTCTAGTGCCTATGTTTCTTTAGAAGTGTTGTCTTTAAAAGTATTACTCTACATATCAGAAACATCAATGGGCCTTTGACAGAAAAGAAACACCTGTACTTACTCCACTCACCCCACACATAGCAATTCAAAAATGTTTGTTCTGCTTCCTATTTCTTGTCAGCCCTTACGACTGAGTTGGCATCGTGGCTCACATATTGGTTGGTAAAGAGCTGCTGTCCAACCAAAGTCTATCCATCCTGCACACTGACCAATCCAACACTTCCCTAGGATTCTGGCCTCCCCCTCATCCAGCAACCAAAGGGTTTCTCATAGCCCACATTTCAACTGCTATGATAAATTATTTATCGTAGGTGGGTGTTAAGTGTCCATTATTTAGGGAGCTCTGGTAGCATAGTGGTTACGAATCAGGCTGTGAACCGCAAGGTCAGCAGTTCAAAATTACCAGCTGTTCCGTGGGAGAAAGATGAGGCATTCTGCTCCCATAAAGATTTACAGCCTCGAAAACCTTGTACAGGGTAGCTATGAGTCAGAACCGACTCCACGTCACATAACAATAACAACAGCGTAGTGAAATCACCAAAAGCGAACTTGAAGTCTAGGTGGCACCCAGGAGGAAACAATTCCACTAGTACCTAAATCAGAGTAGAAAGTGGTGTGAGCTCAGAACTTGGGGATGACATTTTCTACAACAGAGCTCAGTGCCCCATTTCCAGAAGAGGCTTCTGTTTTCCATGGGGATACTCTCCTAGAATCATAAATATGGGGTCTTTAGGATTGGTGACAATTTTAATGGAATGCACTAAAGTATCAGTAAAAATGGTTAAGATTTAGCATGACTGACTGTTTAAACGTTTCTTTTTATGTGTCTATAAAAGTGATATTATCCAAGCAGACCTAGGATGATTAATCTGGCTGCAGTCTTCAATGAGAAGCTGGAGGTAAGGTACCTAAGCAGGCATGGCTAAAAAGGTCCAAGTGAGACCCTAAGGGCCCCACAAAGAGAGGCTGTGGAAAGGAGGGTGAAGGGACTATCACAGGAACCAACGAAATGGGTGTGGTGAGCAAAAATAGTCATCCCTGGAAAAATGGTTATGTCAGAAACAGAAAGTAAGAATATGAAGGATTTTATTTTGTATGTATTGAGTTAGAGATACAGGCTAACCTAGAAGTTAGGTGAGATAGAAGAACCGAAGTAGAGTTATCCTAAGTTTGACAGTTGGTTCCTGTATATTCATAGGGCTACTTTCCAGTATGTGGATTATTGCCAAGGACAGGAGTCTTACAAAGTGAGGGAAGGAACAATCTGGGAAATTGCAATGAGAGGGAAAGGGAGTAAGGAGATGTCTTCAGGGCTGCCTGTGTCTAGAAGACAGGAAGAAAGGGGAGCTAGCAAGAAGTTTTCAGGGAAGTAAAGAGTTAACTGAGAATTGTTATTGCTGCAACTCCAACTTGCATAACTTTCCATTTGAAGGACAAAGTCAGCCCATTTGAGTCCTTATGGGTGGAGTTTGCACATAGATCAGTCTTCAGAAGATGACCAGGCTATGAGCTAAAATAGAAAAGGCACTGTAAAATCATATGAAATGATCTAAATGATCCTTAATTTTGATTTTCCCTGTCCATTTCCACACAGGGATATGAATGATCAGGCAGGCTGATGCCACTTCCTCTTTGGGCAACTTCAAGTTTACTCTCAGGACTATGATAGGACCTACCAGCAAGGTTTATTTCTATCCTATCCAGAAATCTCTTTCCAGGACAGATAAAGCCACTGTGACCCTCTACATACCACTCAGAGTGAGGTAACAGTTGGTCCTAAGAAGAAGGAGGTGCTAAGAACAGGAAGCAGAACTGATTGAGGAAATGGGGTTCTGAAGGAAGGGAGGCCACTCTAGACAATTCTGGAACACAGAGGCTTAAATGTCTCCTCTCTGTGTCCATGAGTCAGACCTTAAGATTCATCCAGGTTTGTAGAGGTCCCAGAGGCACAAAGATCTAGCTGCTATAACCCTTTCAGTAAACTGTCTCTTTCTGTTAGTTTTTTGCTCATAATTATGAGCTGTCTAATGGTGTGATACTCTAGGTTAATGAGCTGAAGCAGAAAGTCGGTTTGAACGGCAAGGTTGGCAGTTCAAATTCCCCAGCTACTCCTCAGAAACCCCATATAGGGTCGTTATGAGTCAGAACTGACTTGATGGCACTTAACAACAACAGCCATCTATGGATAAGGAGCCCTATTGTGCAGAACTGCTAACCAATAGATTGATAGATTATTGATTAGAATCCACCCAGTAAGAAAGACTTAATGGTGTGCTACCATAAAGATTACAGCCTTGAAAACCCTATTTCTATTTCTATTCAGACACAATTGCATCATCATGAGTAGAAATCGATTTCACAGCACCCTAGCAACAAGAACAATTGTGAATTGGAGTATAGAGGAAAAAAGCTTATATGATCCCATCAGACCAAGATGCCCTTCCCTACCCCAAATTCCCCAAAATAGATGGACCCATCAGAAAGCAGATTTATAAAGGCATAGAAAATTTGTAACATAGATTTGGTGCTCACTAATATGGCTTTGGGCCACAACAACAACAAAAAAGCAAGATCTCAAGGAGAAAATAGAGAGTAATTACATTACAGAGAGGCTATTTGAGAAACCTGCTCCCCTAAGAGGGCTAGTCTGTGGTGAATACTTGGGACTTCTGGGATTGTAGATTTTCTGACCCATGTATGTCCTGTGAAGTTCCTTGACTTAAAGCTGGAATATGACTGTGGTGAGTGGGAGCTGCTGCCCCCCAAGACCTGGCTACACATGCCACCTCAAATGAAGGGCTCACTCCAGTCCTTGTTACTTATGGCAGGGTGGTGGTGGTGGTGATGTGCCTTGGAGTCGGTTCTGACTCATAGTAACCCTATACAGGGTTTCCAAAGCTGTAAATCTTTACATGAGCAGAAAGCCTCATCTTTCTCCCACAGAACAGCTAGTAATTTCAAACTGCTGACCCTGAGGTTAACAGCCTGGTTTGTAACCACTATGTTACCAGAGCTCCTTTATGGCAGGGTATGTGTGGTATTTTCAGAGTAACAGAAGGCTAAGAAAGTACTATATAGAAACATAGTTCCAAATGGTGCTTACCTGAAACTGTGTTGTGCCTTTCCATCAACGGGGCTGCGGGATGAAGGAAGGCCATCCAGAACCTTGGTTCTCTGTGGAGAATCAGTGGTCCTGATGAAAAGGACCACTGATTAGACTGATTAGACCCTCAAAACACTCTCCTCATTAGAGCATGAGGACACAGAAGTTCAGGGAGGTTGAATGAGTATTCTAGGATACAGGTGCCATGCCCATCCTCTAACCCAGATCTGTCAGATCCTGAGGCCTTGTAAGGAAACCAGACCAGTTGCCATGACATTGACTCTGATTCACGGTTACCCCCTGTGTGCCAAAGCAGAACTGTGCTCCTTGGAGTTGTTGATGGATGACTTTTTCCAAGTAGATTTGCCAGGCTTTTCTTCAAAGTAGACTCTAACTTCCAAACTTTAATGTCTAGCTGGGTGCTTAACCATTTGTCCAGTGGGTCAAGAGTAAAGAGAGGGAGGTGCCACTCTGCCATCTTCAAACTCCATCCCTATCACTTCCCACAAGCCCTGGAATACTCCAGGGTCCTTTTATGATTCAGTTACCCAGCAAAGCTCTCTACCAGATAGCATGGTCCCAAACTCATGAGATGAGGGCATTCTCAAGAGCCAGGACTAGCTGAGGTAAAATAGTAGTCTGGGACCAGGGTAGACCCCAGGAATACCTACCACCCACCTACCCCTGCGTTATGACCAGGCTTAGCCAGGAAGGTGGGATAGAATGTCTGGGAGACCTTCTATCAGCAAATCTGCTTGCTCAGAATTGAGGGATTTTCCAAGGCCTTGATGCTTCAGCAACTTCAGAAAACAATTATCTCAGTGCCATGCTTCTCTGTGAAAGTTGTTAGAATCAAAAGAACAGCTTTACTCAGCGACACAAACTAGGGACAGAAATTGTTGGGATAAATACAGCCTATCAGATAAGCATGGCTTTTCTGGTTTGTTTTTTCTGGTTTTGTTTTTTCTCTTGTCTTTGCTAAGATGTTTAGTGGATCAAGTGTGAGACCCAGACAGCACCTTTCCAAGAGAAGAACACAGGGTGGACATTGCTGACTTCCTGCTGAAAAGTGTCAGCATAAACCACCTGCGTTGATATAGAGCCCAGAGTCCTGTCCTATCAGGGCAGACTGTAGAATTAATAAGGACTCCCAATTTATAAGAGGTCCTGAACCCCCAAAAAATCTTCAGATGTTTTGACAGCAGCTCTCATCCTCCCTTCCCAGTTCGTGGTTGGATGAGCATGTGGGCAACTGTTGTTGTTGTTGTTGTCAGGTGCCATCGAGTTGGAACTGACTCACAGCGACCCCATGCACAGCAGAACGAAACAATGTCTCATCCTGGGCCAACCTCACTACCACTGCCACACTTCAGTCCATCAATGATGCCACCTGGCTGATCCATCTCGTTGGGGGTCTTCCTCTTTTTCTCTGACCCTCC
>NW_006408676.1:6728153-6742804 GCF_000296735.1 Chrysochloris asiatica | reverse complement strand
CTGTACAGGGTTTCCGAGGCTGTAAATCTTTACAGGAGCAGAAAGCCTCATCTTTCTCCCACGGAACAGCTGGTAGTTTCAAACTGCTGACCTTGAGGTTCGCAGCCTGATTCGTAACTTCTATGCTACCAGAGCTCACAGAGCTCAGTAAATAAAGCAATTCAGGTGTATTGAGCGCCTGCTATGCTCACAGTACTCTAATATGAAAAAGAATAATAACTAACTGAAATGCACCAAAGCAGTCCCCAAAGGCTCCTGATTCCTAAGTTCACCACTTAACTGCATTGTCCCTTAGAGCTGAGCACAGAGCTAGACTATTCAAGAGATGCTCAGATGAAGCAAATACAGTTTCTCTCCACATAAGGAACACATCTGATAGGAAATAACAGATCAGATTCACAGATACCAGGTATCTTTAGAGCTGGGCCTGGAAGCATCAGTAGTAATTCAACAGATGAAAAAGGGATGGGAAGCATGCTAAGTAAATAGAAAAGTTGTACAATCACATTGGGAGAAGGATTACAAATGCAAAAACAAATACCTGGCAACAAAGAGCAGAATGTGATAAATATCAAATGAGTGCTTCTGACAGTAAATCCTGGCAAGCATGAGAAAAACACTGCTTGGGTCAAGATGATCAGGAAAAGTTACACCAGGCAGGAAAGGTTTCCAGGGATAGCTTTCCTTGGCAAATGTAAAGGGACATAGTAAATTAGTGCCACATTTACAGGACACCTTGAACTCTTGGACTCAGAGTTCAGAGTTTATAGTTGGAAATAGGTATCCTTGCAATGTTAGGCCAGGAAAATAAGTTGGAAGAAAGTAGTGATTCTCCTACTTGAAACAGAAGATCCTATACCTGTTAGAATTTAGCATCTGGGGAAAATCAGTGTGTGAGCAGTGAAAGTAGGACTAGAACTCATCTTTGGCCCCAGGCTCCAGCTTTCCTGGGAGGAAATGCTGCTCTTCCTCTCCACTGTCCACAAAGCTTTCTTCCCTTGCAGCCTTATAACACTATTCCTCAAAGTCCTTCCAATACTCTTCACACTATGTGTGGAACATTTACTGTTCTTTATTGAGAGAGGTTTTTCTATCAAAATCAAAATGAAACATGAAGTTCTCCTGAACACAGATTATCTTGAAAATACAATTTTCTACTTGCTCTCTGTGATGTTTGGGTGCCCTTCTTCTTCCATTATTCCTCTGGGCACACTCCTAAAAAGATATGTAGTTTCTCATGATTCTTTGAAGCCTAGATGACCTCCTTGTTCTTTATGGTATCACAGCCAACTAATCTGTGCCCAAGCTTGAGCACCCAGCAGCAATAGCTGTAGGAAAAGATGGGAGAGGGTGCAGTGTTCAAAGACCAGGCCTGACTGCAGAAAGGAAGAAAGAACACACTGAATCCCACCAACCCCTGTTACCAGTTTAGTGTATTTCTTTTTGGTGCATTCTTACAATTTTTCATACCATTTATAACTTGTTATGTGTACAGTTGTATATCCTGCCTTTTTTTTTTTTTTTTTAACATTGGACAATAAGCATTTCCTTATGGTTGTCTGTGACACTATTATTCTTCAATCTGCTTATCTGGCTAACTCTTACTCATCCTTGATGCCTCAGCTTCATTGGCAGTGCTTCCAGGAAGATCTACCTGGTACCTGCATCTCAGGTGACCGTCTCTCTCTTATGAACTACTTTTATCATAATCTTTATCAAGGAGCTCTGGTGCATAGTGGTTACGCGTCAGGCTGCTAATCTCAAGGTCAGAAGTTCAAAACTACCAGAAGTTCCACAGAGGAAAGATGAGGCTTTCAGTTCCAAGATTCACAGCTTCGGAAACCCTGTACAGGGTTGCAGTGAGTCGGAATCAACTCCACGGCATACCACCTCCTCTTCCTTATCAATAGTATTTTAATTTCCTGGTTATATGAGAGACATGGAGGCAGGAATTGTTCCTGTTAACAACTATATCCTTCATGCCTTGCAGTCCTTGTTGCATATTAAATATTCAATAAATATTTGTTGAACAAATGGATAGACAGACAGATGTCATTCTTTATAGACATCGCTTTTAATGGTCACATAGTATTTTAAGAATATACCATAATTATACCCTAGTTGTTCATTTTCATGATTAATATAATTTACTGTTTCTCTCATTAAACTCTTAATTTAAAAATCTATAATGGGAAGAAGATGATAGCTAAGATGGACACAACTTAATATCCCACTATAACATATACTTGACAAGCAAAGTAAACAGATACAATAATCTCAGATCCCTGACCTTCAAAAAAAAGTTGGAAGAATGGGACTGATCACTTATTAGAACCCAGAAATTCTTAGAGAATACATGTCCAACTAGCTGGTCTAGCACAGTATAGCCATTTTGAAATGGCAGCAAACAACATTCCTACAGAGTTTCTGTGAGTTTTTAACAGAAAACTCAGCTAGAAGCAGAGATACTGAGTAACAACCTAGGAAGAAATGATGTAGTACAAAAAGTAGTTGAATTCATCTACACCAACAAAGAGAACTCTGAAAACCAAATAAATAAAACAATACCACTTATAATAGTCACCAAAAGATAAAATGCATAGAAATAAACCTTACCAGAGATGCAAAAGACTTATACAAGGAAAAACTTCAAAATACTACTGAAAGGACCATAGGAGACCTACATCAACAGTCATGCATAGGAAGATGTAGCATTGTGAAAATGTCAATACTTTTCAAAGTGATTTACAGATATCATGAAATCCTGATCCAGACTCCATCAACATTCTTTAAGAGATATAAATACTAATTGACAACTTTATATGGGAAATAAAGAGACCTTGGATAAACAAAGCATTATTGAAGAACAACAAAGTAGAAGACTTCATACTTCCTGATCTCAAAGCCTATTATGCAATCACAGTATTCAAAACAGACTGGTAATGATACAATGATAGATACACACACCAGTGGAATAGATTTGAGAACTTAGAATTAAATTCATGCACCTATGGACAATTAAAGGAGCTCTGGTAGCGTAGTGGTTTCGAATCAGGCTGCGAACCTTAAGGTCAGCGGTTCGAAACTACCAGCTGAACCGCGGGAGAAAGATGAGGCTTTCTACTCCAGTAAAGATTTACACCCTTGGAAACCCTATACAGGGTCGCTATGGGTCGGAAACGACTCGATGACACATAACAACAACAACAACAATGGACAATTAATCTTTGACAAAGGGGTGAAATTAATTAAGTGGGAAAAAGACAAGTCTTTTCACAAATGGTACTGTCAACATGCCCATTTGTAGAAAAACAAAAGATCCATAGCTCAAATCTTATATATAAAAACAACTCAAGATGGATTAAAGACTTAACTGTAAAACATATACCTATAAAGATCATCAATAAAAAATGCAGAGATGAACAAACTTAGGAGCTATAATGTATGACATAACCTATCAAACTTAATAAAAATTGCCAGACAGCAGAAGATAACTAGATGTCTGGGACATCCTAAAAATTACATACTTATGCAGATAAAAAGACCTCCAAAAGAATAAAAAGAGAACCTATAGGTTAGGGGGAAATATTTGGCTGTGACATATCTGACTAGGAACTAATCTAAAAAATTTGTAGAAATTTTCAACATCTCACCAATAAAAAGATAACTCCATTTTAAAAACAGTTAGAAGACATTTCACCAAATAAGACATGCAGATGGTCAACAAACACATATTCATGGCCATTAGTCATCATTGTTGCTGTTGTTAGGTATTATGAGGACTTTTTGTTTCAACTCATAGTGACCCTGTATAGGGTTTCTGAGGTTGTAATATTTGTGGGAGCAGAAAACCTCATTTTCCTCCCATGGAGAAGCTGGTGAGCTCGAACCACCAACATTGCCCAGTGTTTATTATAAAGAGATTCAAATCAAAACATCAATGAAATATCATCTCACCCTAGCAATAATATCAGAGTTTAATAAGGTTGAAAATAATATATGCTGACAAAGGCATTCAGAGATTGGAATTTTCATACACTGCTGATGGGACTTTAAAATGGTACAACTATTGTGGGAAATGGTATGGTGATTCCTTAAAAAGTTGGAAATAAATATATGATCCAGTAATCCCACTATTAGATATACATCATAGAGAAATAAAAGCCACAACATGAATAGATATGTGCATACCCATTCAAAGTGATGGAAACAATCTAATGCCCTGGGTTGATTTCGTTCAACCTGATGAACCCAAGGTTGACAAGTCAGGCAGCAGGTTTCTGGCTGCAGATGTGAATGAATCTGAGGTTGGCAGATAAGATGGCAGGTTCCTGACAACTTCCAAGATTGGTAAGCAATACAGCAGGTCACTGAATCAAGTCCAAAGAACTGAAGGTCAGATGACAAGTCAGATTCCCAGCAAAAAGCAAGTAAGCTTTACCATAGTGTCCAATATATTGGAAGCAGGCCACACTCCTGAGGAAATTTTCTTTCAACTGACTGATTGTTCATAGCAGATCTCATCATCAAGGAGCTCTATGGTTCCCAAGACTGTAAATATCTCTGCTTCATCTTTGTCTTGTAGAGCAACTGGTGGACTCGAACTGCCAAGCTTGTGGTTCAGAGTTTAATGCTCATCCTAGGACCAATAAAATAGATTACTATGCCTTAAGTGTTAAATCATTGAGAATCCTGGCTCAATCAAATTGATACAAAACCTTAACTATTGCATACCCATCAATGGATGAATAGATAAACAAGCTATGGTGCATATTCACAATGGAATAGTATGCAACATTAAAGAATAATGAAGAATATGTGAAACACTATATCATGGATGAACCTGGAGGACACTATACTGAGTGATATTATTCAATCACAAAGAACGTATGTTGCACGCGACCAAAACTTACAAAAGTCAAGGTAAGTTTTATACACAAAAAGAAACATTCTTTTATTGCTACCAAAAATAGAAGGGGAGGGGTTGAGGGAAATCACTAGCTAGAAAATAGACATTAATTTGGGTAAAGGGAAAGGCAACATAAAATAAAGGAGTGATCAGCATAATATCACTAAAGCAAAGAAGACACAGAGGTACACAAGAGTTACAGACAACAAAGGTCAATTCTATTATATACACATCCTGTAATAACAGTAATAACAAACAATAATCTAAGAATGGACATATAAACATTGCAAGCTGAACAGATTTGGGTAGGTAAACAGGATTATATCCATGACTATATATAGGTTTGGCAAAGAATATTTGTACACACATATTTGAGTGTGCTGTGAATATATCCATGTAAATAGTGGAGCAATTTTATAAAAATTTTATTAAAATGTGCAATTTTATAAAAATTTCTTAGCCATAATCAAACACTTAGAACCAGTCTCATGGGATAAATAATTAACTCAACTCCACAACATAGTTTATAAAGACATTGTTCCACACCCTACTGAGCTGAGTAGCAACAGGGGTCTTAAAAGATAGCAAACAGCCATGTAAGATGCAACTATTGGTCTCTACCTATCTGGAGGAAAGAAATGTGATGAAAACCAAAAACTCAAGGAAATAATTATTCCAAAGGACAAGTGGACTGCATGAACCACAGTCTTCAATACCCTGAGGCTAGAAGAACCAGATGATGCCCAACTACCACAACTGACTGCTCTTATCAGAACCACAGAAGGTCCAGGAAGAAATGAGAGAAAAATATAAAACAAGATTCAAAATCATAACAAAAAAAGTTATGCTTACTGGCCTGATAGAGACTGGTGGAACCCGAGACTGTGGCTCTTAGGCACTCTTCAAACCTGTCATTATAAACCTGGAAATAAAATCACCTCTGAGATCACCTAAGAGCAATAAAACTGACAAAACACAAAGAAAAAAAAAGCAAAATTAAAATTGCCAAAATAAAAAATAAAATTGAAAACATTACAACAAGTACAATTGAGATAAAGAAGTTTGTAACAGAATACTGTGAAAAACTGTACTTCAACAAATCAGAAAACCTAGAAGAAATGGACAAATTTCTATAAGCACACTACCTATCTAAACTATTACAAATTGAGGTAAAAATCTAAACAGACTTCTAAACAAAGAAGATATTGACGATGTCATTATAAAACTGCCAACAACAAAACAACAAATGGCCCAGATGGCTTCAGTGGGGAATTTGACCAAACATTCAGAGAAGACTTGACACCATTTCTATTCAAACTCTTCTAAAGCATAGAAAAAGAAGGAATGCTTCTTGTTTTAATTATCTAATACTGCTATAACAGAAATACCACAAGTGGATGATATTCTCTCACAGTTTCAGAAGCTGGTAGCAAAATTCATCTTCATCTGTGAATCTAGAGGAAAAGTTACCTGCTTCAAAAGTTCAGTGATGGAACAGGAACACGATACATGTTTCCACTATTAATTGGAGATATTTGAAAGAAAGAAGGGATAATCGGCACCAAGCATGTAAAATACAAAAAAATCAGCAGAACAATTTGTTCTCAAAGGTTGAAAATATCCTCTGTTCTCTGAGACTGTGTAGCCAACTGCCATCCCCTCCAAATTCTGGGTATTAGTCATCCTATCTGGATTCTGCGTGATGGCCTCTTGGCCTTGAGTTCCAGCTCCACTTACCAGACCAATTCCTGCTACTCTGACCAACACAGTTCCCCTAGACCAACTGAGAAATGTTGCAGCTTCCTATTATGCATACCTCCCTAGTGCTTTTGTTCCCCTTGTAGATCTGTATCGCTCAGAATCTTTAGTCCCTGAAAACCTTATGAATAGCAGAGAAACACTGTCAGATATAGTGCTGGAAAATGAGACGCTCAGGTTGGAAGGCACTCAAAATGCAACTGGGAAAGAGCTGCCTCCTCAAAGTAGAGTTGACCATGATGACGCAAATGGAGTAAAGCCCATGGGACATTCATTTGCTGATGGGGCACAATTCAAAATGAAGAGATATAGCTGTAAACATCTATTGAAAATCAGAACATGGAATGTAAAAAGTATGAATCTGGGAAAATTGGAAGTTGTCAAAAATGAAATGGAACACATAAACATCGCTATTTTAGGCGTTAGTGAGCTGAAGTGGACTGATATCGGTCATTCTGAATCTGACAACCAATGGTTTATTATGCCTGGAATGACAAATTGAAGAGGAAGGGTGTTGCATTGATTGTCAAAAACAATATATCCAGATCAGTCATGAGGTACAACGCTGTCTGTGATAGGATAATATCCATGCACCTGCAGGGAAGCCCAGTTAATACCACTATTATTCAAATTTACATACCAATCACTAAAACCAGTGAGATGAAATAGAAGAATTCTACCAACTTCTTCAATCTGAAATAGATCAAACATGTAATCAAGATGCATTTATCATTACTAGTAATTGGAATGCAAAGATTGGGAGCAAAGAGGAAGCATCAGTAGCTGGAAAATATGTCCTTGATGACAGAAATGATGCTGGAGAATGCATGATAGAAATCTGAAAAATCAACTATTTGTTCATTTCAAATACCTTCTTTAGACAGCATAAGAGACGACTATACACATGGACCTCACCAGATGGAATATATAGATATCAAATTGACTACATCTGCTTAAAGAGATGATGGAAAAGCTCCATATCATCAGTGAAAACAAGGCCAGGGGCAGACTGTGGAACAGACCATCAATTACTCATATGCAAATTCAAACTCAAACTGAAGCTGAAGAAAATGAAAACAAGTCCACGAGAGCCAAAATATGACCTTGAATATATTCCACCTGAATTTAGAGATCATTTGAAGAACACATTTGATACATTAAACAAAAAGACCAAAGACCAGAAGAGTTGTGGACTGACATCAAGAACATCATGCATGAAGAAAGCAAAAAGTCATTGAGAAGACAAGAAAGAAGGAAAAGGTCAAAATGGATGTTAGAAGAGACACTGAAATTTGCTCTCCAGTGTAGAGATGCTAAAGCAAATGGAAGAAATGAGGAGGTACAAGAGCTGAACAGAAAATTTCAAAGATCAGCTCAAGAAGATAAAGCCAAATATTACAACAAAATGTGCAAAGATCTAGAATCAGAAAACCAAAAAGGAAGAACACGCTCAGCATTTCTCAAGCTGGGGGCACTGAAGAAAAATTCAAGTCTCGACTTTCGTTATTGAAAGATTCTCTGGACAAATTATTGAATGATGCAGAAAGCATCAAGAGAAGATGGAAGGAATACACAGAGTCACTGTACCAAAAGGAAATGGTTAATGTTCAACTGTTTCAAGAGGTAGCATCGAAGGAATTGGCAAAGAACAAGTGACCAGGCAGAGGCACTGACTCACCTCTGCCAAGAAATTTGGAAGACAAATATCTGGTCAACTGATTGAAAGAGATCCGTATTTGTGCCCATTCCAAAGAGAGGTGACCCAATAGAATATGGAAATCATTGGGCAATCTCTTTGATATCCCATGCGACTAAAGTTTTACTAAAGGTAATACAGAAACATCTGCAAGCATTCATTGACAGAGAACTTCCAGAGGTTCAAGCTGGATTCTGAAGAGGCTGCGGGATATCACTGCTGATGTTCGATGGATCTTGCAGAGAATACCAGAAAGATGTTTACCTGTGCTTTATTGACTATGCAAAGGCTTTCTATTGTGTGGATCATGACAAGCTATGGACAACATTGCGAAGTATGAGTATGCCTAGGATATTGATCTTTATGTGTTCCATAACATTTTTCACAACTTCTAATTTTCCTAAATTCATGCTTCATGTATTCCATATTCCCATTACTAATGGATGTTTACATCTGTTTTTCCTCATTTTGAGTTGTGCCCCATAAGCAAATGAAGGTCCCAAAAGCTTTACTCTATTTTCATAATCATGGTCAACTCTAGTTTGAAAAGCCATTTTTTCTCCAGTCGTATTTTGAGTGCCTTCCAATGAAAAGGCGCTCATCTTCTGGTACTATATCTGACAGTATTCTAGTATTCTTCAACATGTTTCAATATTGTGGTGCTATTTGACAGTGTTACACTGGTATTCATAAGGTTTTCAGAGGTTAAACCTTTAGAAGTCATCTGTCTTGCCTCCTTCCTAGTCTGTCTTAGTCTGAAAACTCAGCTGAAACCTGCCCACCAAGGACGACCCTTGTTGTTATTATTGTTGTTAGCCTCTATCAAGTCAGTACCAACTCATAGCAACCTTATGCACAACAGAATGAAACTCTGTTGGATCATGTGCCAACTTCACAATCTTTGATATGCTTGAGACCATTGCAGTCACCACTCTACAAATCTATCTAGTTAGGGGTCTTCCTCTTTATCGCTGACCCTCCACCTTACCAAGCATGGTGTCCTTCTCCAGTGACTGGTCCTTCCTGATGATATGTCTGAAGTATCAAAGATGAAGTCTGGTCTTTCTGGCTTCTCCTCCAATACTATAACTCATATATATCCATTCTTCTATGATCTTATTTATTCATTGTCAAATTTTCATATGTATATTAGGTCATTGAAAATACCGTGGCTTAGGTCAAGTGAACTTCAGTCCTCAAACTGACATCTTTGCTCTTGAACACTTAAAAGAAGTCTTGTGTCGCAGATTTACCTAATGTAATACGTCATTTTATATCTTGACTGCTGTTTACATGAGTGTTGATGGTTGATCCAAACAAAATCTTTGACAACTTCAATCTTTTCTCCATTTATCTTAATGTTATTTATTGGTCCAGTGGTGAGGATTTTTGTTTCTTTATATTAAGGTGCAACCTATGCCGAAGGCTGTGGCCTTTGATCTTCATCTGTAAGCACCACATTGTTTACTATGCCTGGAATGATAAATTGAAGAGGAATGGCATCATATTCATCATCAAAATGAATAATTCAAGATCTAGCTTGAAGTACAATACTGTCTGTGATAATATAATATCAATACGCCTACAAGGAAGACCAATTTATATAAATATTATTCAAATATACACACCAACCACTAAAGCCAGTGATGATGAAATTGAAGAATTCTACCAACGTCTTCAGTCTGAAATTTATCAGACATCCAATAAAGATTTATTGATGATTACTGGTGATTGAAATGAAAAGTTGGAAACAAAGAGGAAGGATCTGTGGATGGAAACGGATGACCCTGATGGTGTTTTAAATACCAGTGGCGTAAGCTTTCAGCATCACAGCAGTTCGAAAGTCACCACAGTATGAAAAACAGATGAGGGGTGAAGGAAAACTGTGGTGATTAGGAAAATATTGTACCTTTCTAGTTACCAGCCACCAGTGTGAGCATTTGTGTGGTCCTTGGCAGGAAAAGCTGTCCCAATTGGAATGCTGCTTCAGGTCAGATAACGTTTCCCAGTTCTTTTTGTCTTCTTGTTCATTATCTTTGTTAAGCTTCTTCTCCTACTTGGTGTTCAATTGTTTTTTTATTCTTTCCTCTGAAGTTCCAAGATTATCATCCACATCGACTTCATTGGATCCCTTGGTCTTTGTTATAGGAAATCTGAATATCCTGTCTACCTAGTCTTCCATCTTTCTGGAAGTCTCCCATATCTTTTCATTTTAAGGTTCTCCTTGCATGTGCTGTGTTTTGTTGGGAAGGGTCTGAGTATAGGCTATGAGAGTGCCAGGTGTTACCTAGTCAGCACTGAGTTTTTCTAATAGTGGCCTCTCTCTGAGGAAGCCCTGAATGTGGAAGACAAAGGCAATTATGCCTGTGTAGTTTTGAGGGCTGTTTAAAAGTATGGGGTTCACTGTGAGATCCAAGCAGCAATTATTCAGCTAATTGATAGTCAAAATGTACATTTTGATCTGAATTAATTTGCTAAATTGAGCCAAAATGAAGATGAGTAATAAGATGTAGAAAGTAGTAACATTATGGCATAATCACACAAAAAATGAAACAACAACAACAAAAAGTTGTTGTTAAGTGCTGTCGATTTAGTTCCGACTCAGCAACCCTGTATAAGATTTCCAAGAAGTGACTGGGTGAGTTTGAACCACCAGCCCTGTGGTTCAAACCGACCTTGTGGTCCAGTGATTTATCCCACAGTGCCATACCAGAATTTTCATAGTAAATTTTCATCTTAAACTCAATATCTCTGCCTACCAGCTGTGCAATCAGAGACATCACTTAACTTTTCTGTGCCTTAATTTTCCTATCTGTGAAATGAATAGGTTGAACCAAATAATTCTGAAATTTCTTTTTTTCCATAAGATTTGTTAAAACATCCGATTATAAACCATATTGTCTACCTTTGCTTTACTGACTAGATAAAATGGTAGCTCTCACTCACAGTCTCAAAATCCAATTATGCCAGCTTTACTACCTATGACTTTTAAGGTTAAACCTATACCCTAGACTTCTAAGAGAAAAGACACTGACAGGGCATTGAATCCAAGTTATAGGACTTACCCCAGTGCTGAAGCAAGGCATAGGGCAGAAAGAGTCTGAAAATCCTTCTGCTGTCTTCCTACTGTTTGGAATAATGGCTGGATAACAATGACCATTGTCTATGGCCCTGGCTGGACCAGTATGAAGACCAGAGACAAAGTCATAGCTCTTAGAGGTCTTGGGAGGGACAGACAGAGGGAATATTATACCATTGAAGGAAAAAAGTCATCTGAGGATGCTATCAGGTGCACTGCATGGAGGCTTGCTACACATGGAAGGTGATCAGAAAATGTTATTTTTCTTTCTTTACCCCAACCCAGAAGCAAAAAGAGATATGGCTGAAAAATGCTAATTTAATTCTCTCTTGGATCTTTCCCTTCCTTGTCAGTGGAATGGGAATATCATTACCTAAACAAATGCACAGAAATCTGTGAGCATGACAGTTGACCACTCAGGAAATCCCATTGTGCTTGTCTTTGCCACAACTAAACACCAGGTATGTCATGATAATTGTACCCAGGTTTCTATCACTAGGGAGACACAAAAGATGTCAGAGAGGAGCAGTGCATGCACACAGGTTGTTTCTTGCCTGCCTGCCTGCTAATGCTAATGAGGAAACTCTGGTGCCAGCCTCTGGGTGTGCACTGGACAGCCGGGAGATCCACTGTGTCTTGATGGACTTTGCCTCTCTCAGCTCTGGGATCAGACTCTCCAAAGGTGTTTTTGATTTTCTCACTGCAAAGGTCAGAGTTTTCACACATACTCCCTGATTCTGAAAACCATGAGCTATAGACAACATATGTACCCCATCTCCAGGTCTTGGCATGTGCCATTCCTGTGCTAGACTGTCTTCTACAAGCGCCTCTCTTGCAGAGCTCCTGGTCCTCTTTCCCTACAGAATCTACCATAGAACCATGATTCTCACTGTTATATGCCTCTTCCCCTAGATATTGTAAGCTACTTGAGGGCAGGAATTGCAAATTATTCAAGTTCCTATATCCTTGCTCATACTAGGTATTCAGCTACAATAAATAAATAAACAGACGCCAGCTCCATCAAATATCCATGGTGCTGAGGTCTGGAGTCACCCTGCAGGGATAACTCCGGTTGAGAAGAGCAGTTGTAGTGAAGACGGAACACACTAGGAATGCAGGGAAAAAACACTGCTGAGAAACAGAAGCTTCAATAGGCAAATGGTCTTTTGGCCTGTGATGCTACTGTCAAATTTAAAGACATTGCCCTGATATTGCCAGGAGACTCCTGAATGCTTAGTTATTCTACCTGCCGTGGTTATATTTTCTAAGCCAAAAACTGGAATATGGGGATAAAACCAAATACTATGTAGTGGTCCACCTAAGAAATCGGTTTTACTGCAATGAATATAGTCATGAGATTTCAAAAGAGTTTCATGAAATCCAGCACCTATAAAGGTACTAGAAAAAGGATTCTATATGGAAGTGGTATGGGTTCAGTTAACTCCGCTGTGGTTTGGATTTGGTTGTAAAGTAAACAAAGGTGATCACAAGCTTTGCAAGTAAATGTTCTGCCTGGTAATATATGGGTCTGGTCTTGCTTTGGAGTTCCAGGATATCTCTTGTGGCTCAATCCCCCAGCGGCAGAACTGGGAAGGGCTCCAGACTTCTTAGGAATGCTTCCCAATGCTTCAGAGCACTGCAGAACTATTTATTTCATCTTCCTCAGGTCCCATCCAAGTTGATCAGACACATGAGGTTTATCCATCAAAACACTGTGTGTTGGTAATCAGAACATCTGGTTTCTACTCATGGCTCTCTGGCATCATGTGATCCTGTGCAAATTACCTTGACCCTCAGTTTTTACAATCATAAAATGAGAGCATTTGTCTCTCACTGGAGACTCAGAGTTCCCCTGAAGTCCTTGGGAAACCCTATGTTGTTGTTAAGTGCCATCAAGTTGGTTCTGACCCATAGCAACCCAGTATAGGGTTTTCAAGGAGTGGCTGGTGAGTTTGAACCACCGACCCTGCAATTCAGTGTTTCATTTTGTTGCACATAGGGTCACTATGAGTCAGAACCAACTTGAGGGTACCAAACAACAACAGCAGATGATCTCTAAGGATCTTTCTCTTATGTCCCAACCTCAGATGGACTTTTCTCAGTGAAATAAAAGGGCCCATATTAGAGAAAAATGATTTCCCTTCTTAGCCAGATAGCTTAGATCAGAATAGAAAGGACACTTACTATTCTACCACTAGCTAGCTATGTGACTTTGCATAAGTGCTTGATTTTCCTTGGGACTCTATTTTCTTATTCAATGGCAAAAATGAGAAAGGGCTCCCTGAAGGAATAGTGATGAGCATGTGAGCTCTGGCACATGGAAGAGGCTCTTGAAATGCCTGTTCCCTTCCTCTCCTTCCACAGGCATGCTGACATGCTGCTTCCAAAAATCAGCATTTCTTGGTTCACAATTCTGGGTTTTGTTTATTACTTCATAGAGACTTAGTTGGGAAGAAAATATACACAGTCTTCTTGCATTACTATTAAAAGCATGAATTAATCCTACTGTGATTTACATGGGAGGGGCTGAGAAAAAAGTAATTCCGGCTCCAGAAACCACTCCTCATTGGTTTTAAACTCTCCAGGCTCCTGGCTTCCAACAGGTAACATTCCTGTCCCTACTTATGTGCTAGGAGCAGGCCCAGGGAATGTGACAACTGTCCCAGCAACCCCAACATCAGTATCCTACATAAGCCCCAGTCAGATGAGCATCCAGGAAGGGGAAGAGGAGACTCAAGCCTTTTCCTGAGCGTTTTTGTCTTGAAGTGTGCAGTTCTACACAGCCAAAGATGTTCATCTCACTGGAGATCTGTGAGGCCCCACACATAGTACCCTCAAGGCCATCCTTTGCCCCCCCTCTTCTTATGTGAACAGTATCTCCACTCTCTGCTCAGCACTTGTCTTCCTCCAAGGCCAGTATGTCTACCTGTCTGTCCTAGCCCTTATCCAGATATGCAAACTTCAATCTCATAATCTGTCTCCTTTTAATGCTGATATAGCTTCCTATATCAGCTGTCTGGCAGCCTAATCTTCTCCTGGGCCCCTCCATATCAGCTCCCTAAAACCATTAGACTACACCTGCTTTCCATCACCTCCATGATCCATTTGACTGGCTCTTCTGTGGCCCACCATACTCTGGCTGCTGGCCCTGGCTGTCCAGTCTCTTGGTCCCACCATGTGGAGGTTTTCCATCAAATATCCATGGTGCT
>NW_006408676.1:6710773-6728053 GCF_000296735.1 Chrysochloris asiatica | reverse complement strand
CATTTGACTGGCTCTTCTGTGGCCCACCATACTCTGGCTGCTGGCCCTGGCTGTCCAGTCTCTTGGTCCCACCATGTGGAGGTTTACTTGCCACTAAGTAGACCTTAAGTCTAATAGACATCAGTTCTAAGAAACTTCCTAAGCCCTTTGAATGGTGTCCAGTCACCAACATGCCAAGTTACCTTGTTGTGTTGTTGTTAAGTGCCATCGAGTTGGTTCCTACCCATAGGGACCCTCTATAGGGTTTCCAAGGAGCAGCTGGTGAGCTTGAACCACCAACCTTGCAGTCCAAACCAACTTTGCAGTCCAGCACATTAACCCACAGCACCACACCAGGACTCCAGTTTGTCTTATGATTGCCTTTTTTATTGCAGGGATGCTAAATGGCAATGTTAAACAAAGCCACACAGCAGTAACTAAGTTTAGACATAGCCACGCTTGCAAATAAGTTATGTAGAAATACCAAGAATCTTAGACCGGCCTTATCTATCCCAGCAACCTCATTTCAGCTTTGAAAAACTTAAGTCTCAGAGAAGAGAAGTGATTGCCAGTGATCACATAGTAAGCCAATCATTTATAAAGTTACTAATGGGTGACAGGAGTCCTGTTGTGGCACTGTGGGTTAATGCACCAGATTGCAAAGCCATTTGAACTTCAAGATTGGCAGTTCCAGCTCACCATCTGCTCCTCGGAAACCCTATACAGGGTCGCTATGGGTTGGAATCGACTCGACGGCACTTAACAACAACAACAACAATGGGTGACAGAGATGGGGTAGGTGTGGTTGTGTTTAGAGATGCATAAATGACTTACACAGAGGTGAAGGCCAGATACGCAGCAAAAAAAGCAAAGCCAAGTGAAGAAAGCATCTCTGGACCCTCAGAGGTCAGTATTTTGAGATCTTAAATCCCAAGAGATACCAGAAAGGTTGTAAAAACATCAAGCATGATATTGTCTTGGCAATCTCTGAATTCTTAGCACCTCTATTTTAAACATGCTCTATTCTTGCCACAGGAATCATAAAATAAAACAAAGTAGATCTTGGTTCTCAAATTCCTGAGCACTCAGAAAATTCAACAGGCGCACAATGTGGAAGAGAGCCTGTGCTCCTCTTGAGCCCCCATACTGTGTGTGATGCTCTAGCCAGAGTAACACTCCTGAGAAACAGATGAACAGGCATGACAGTTTGAGCCAGAGGGATGCCTTTATGCCTGGTCTTCTCCTTGTGAGTGTTCTGCAGGATTTGGGTGACTGATACTGTGTTGGCGTGGTGGATTATGTGACAGAAGAGAATCTGAATCTTACATAGCAGAAGGACCTTACTCAATCTGCAGCTTGTGAAAGAGCTAAATGACACCTAATTCAGTTAAAATAAAAGGAAGCAGATCTCATCACAACAGTTGAAAACATGGAAACAACAAATAAACAGCTGCTTTGAGCTGGCAACAAGGAGCCAATTTGATCTTTGCAGGGGAAAAAAAAGTCATCTTGTGTGTGTGTGCGTATGTGTGTGTGTGTTGGGAGGGATGGTTCTTCAAGGAGCTGCAGCTGTGAGCAGTTCAGAGAACAACATTAACCAAGTTCAGGAACAATCTGCTAGATTAGAACTACACCGTTCATGAAGCACAGACTTAGGTCCCAAGTCTAACTACTAATAGACTATGTCCACATAGGTACTCCCCCAGACCACCACCCCCTACAAATACACACACATCACTTGCTGTCACTGGGCTGTGAGGAAAAATATTTGGGCTCTAAAAGCCAAATGTTCTGGACTTGAAAATGCATTTCAACACACCCACCACTTAGCCAGGTAAGCTGGGACAAATAACTAAACATAGATTCTTCCGTTCACTGTGTAGGAGGCAGACCACCTGTCACAGAACTAAGAGGTACAAATTCAAAATGAAGATACTCAGGCCCCTTTCAGAGTTACCAAATCAGAATCTCCTAGGGCGGTGTGAGTCTGCACTTTAACAGGAACTTCAGGTGATTTCTTGGTACACAAGAGTTGAAAAGTACCCAAAGACTTAATGTCTTTAAGAGTATCAGTTAGCTATTATGTAATAACAAGTCTACATAATAAAAATAAACCTGCAAAATCTCAGTAACTTCAAATAACAGTCATTTATTCTCATATACCAGCAGGTGAACAAGGGCAGTTCAGCTTCAAGCTATAGTTCTCCGAATGGTAGAGGGTAGATGGGTCTGTTCCACATGTATTTATTTGGGACCCAGTCTAAGGAGTCAAGCTCTTCAAGAACAATCTTTTCATAGCCATAGCAAAGGAGGAAGAAGGCAAAGTGGAAACATACAAGCCTCCTAAAAATCTCAGATCTGGGCCACTATCATCCTTCTCCCCTATCAGCCCGATGTGACACAGGCAGGACCAGAAAAAAAAAAACTACACACTACCTGAAATACAACCATGACCAGGGTATATAGATTCAGGGAGCAGTGAAGCACTGAGACCAAAAATGCAATCTCCCACTGGAGAAAATTGAGGCCCATAGGATTATTTTCTTCATCTACAAAAGAGTTTCATTTGCCAAGTATCATATTTGTAAAATAAGTTAAATAGTAATACCAGTGTCTACCTGTCCATGGAAATATTTTCAGAATGGAATGAAAAAAAATGTATTTGATAATGATTTCTAAACTCTATATTATATGCATTAGCCAACATGACTATTATTCCTGACAGAGGACCAGAAAGGTGGAGGAGAAGAGTAGAGTAAATGACCTCTAAATTGTGTCAGGTTCTCGAAATCAGTGTCATGAAGCCAGATTGTACTTTACTGCATATGCTTATTCATCTACTTGACCTACCTGCTCTCTTGTGCTCAGCACAGGAAAAAGAAGGGCAGGAGGTCACCCTTTGACAGACTCAAGTCTCCCTGATGGAGAGATCCCGCCAACTGAGCCCTGTAGCACAGAATCCTGACCTTCTGTGGACTGAGTCCTCTGTCCCTAGTTGACATTACATCCCTGCTCCTACATGCTTTTAATTCAAGGATTCAGAAATGTATGTACCCTGGCTGGTCAGCAATTATATCATTCTTGTTGTTGTTGTTAACTGCCACTGAGTCGGTTCCAACACACAGCAACCTTGTACAGGGTTCCTGAGGAGCGGCTGGTGAGTTTGAACCACTGACCTTTTGGTTCAGTGCTTATCCTATAGTGTCAAACAAGGAGTCTCTATGGATGGAGATAAATGAGCACATTCTAGACACCTGGGGTTCTTTTTGGCCAGGCAGTACACTCCCTCTCAGAAGTGTGGGTGTTCTAATAACAGACCATAGGGCTATAGGCAAAGAGTGGTCAACAGCAGGACCATGAATGTACACCACTGGCCTATCATATCATAACCAAAGTAGTGGGGCAGAGTCATAACAGCATGCTTGTGAATTCCCTGAGATTAGGGTACCAGTAGAGCTCTCAGGACAATCTTCATGAAACTCAATAAACTCACCCAACAGTACACATCTTTACCAAAAGTGCTGGCATTTCAGATACCCTAAGAGTAATATTGGAGTCCTGGTGTGATGCTGTGGGTTAATGTGCTAGACGGCAAGGTCACTTTGAACTGCAAGGTTGGCAGTTCAAGCTCACCAGCCACTCCTTGGAATCACTATACAGGATCACTGAGTCGGAACCTACTCCACGGCACTTAACAACAACAGTGATGCTAATGTATCTTAGTCAACTCAATCTGTGTGTGAATCAGACATACGGTTCCTAGTCCATATTCTTGAATGTGCATCTAGGACTTGTCATATTTCTGTAGATGACATGAGCCAGACATGTTTCTGAGCCTTGCCACCTTTTCCCATCACCCTTTCATTCTGATAGTGGGACCTGTTGAACTTTCCCCAGTGCTGTGAATAAGCATATTTCCTCCCTGGGATTAAGGGAGATGTGGCAAATACACATTTTTTGCTCTTTTCCTAATATATACCTTGGTGGAACTTTTTTATTTTCTGTCTCACGTAGAACCCAATGAGTTTTTCAACCTACAGACTAAAATCTTTTGATAAACCAAGATAAATATGCTGTATTATTTTTTTATATATTGCCTCTCCTCCATCTGTTCCTCCCTCTCCTGCTGGAACTCCTACTATTTATGTGTGAAGTCTCCAGAATCATTCCTCCAAATCTCTTTATTTCTTTACTCCTCATAATTTCCAACTCTTTCCTTTTTGCTCTACATTTGAGATATTTCTTCTGCTTGATCTTCTAAGCCACTAACTTATTTCTAAGTGATTGCCATCTTTTCCTTTAATTCAGCTTCTGAATTTTTCAAGTTGGAAAACAGCTCTTAGTTCAGGAAGGTATTTGCTATGCTAAAGTTGGATGCCCTTCAGTGCTCTACTTTTTAGGCATTGCTAGAATTGTCCCTGTGTCCTCCAGGAGAGCCACCTACTCTAATGTTCTGGTTGTTTATCCCTGCTGATATTGAAGAGTCCCCTTAGGTATGAATCAAGCTGTTGAGGTTCCCTAACCAGTGACAAACCATGCCTCCCATGAGTGCTTCCTGCTTCTATCTTCTTGGCATCCTGGAAGCATTTCAGCTCCAGGGTCAGGGTTGAGACTGAGCTCACCCCTACAGCCTCCTGCAGCTTCTTGGGGCCCGTAGAAATCAACGGTATCCAGCTGTACTTAAACTCTTTCCCTGAAAAACTTAATATTCATCTCAACTTAATGTCCAAACCAGACCTCTTCATTTTCCTATGAACCCTGATTCTCATTGCCCCCTACTGTTCTCCTGCTTCTTCTATCTACAAACCTAGAAGCTATTCTTGACTTAGATTTGTTCTTCACTCACTTTGTGGTTACCCCAGAAGTATCATATTTTTCTCTCAAGATACTACAAGGATCAGATTTTCTTTATTAGGCTGTGTAGGCCTAGCTTTTGAATTCCTATTGTTAATTATTTTTTCAGGCAATTATAAGCTTAACAAATATTTAGTAAATACCTCCCATGTGCCATGTCTTATATTAGGAGCTTAGAAGGCAATGGTGAACGAGTCATAGTCTTTGCCCTCAAGATGCTTGTGGTTCATAGTTGGGTAGAAAGACACATAAGCAGATACTATTGCACAAAGGGATAGTACTGCCTAGAGATTAGGGCAAAGTTTTGTGGAATCATGATGGGTAGATGACCATTTTCTCTGGCTCATGTTAAGAAAGCGGTCTCCTTACTTTCCATTCAGCAAGATGCCTAATAACCTGCATTCTTCCTGTCTCCACACTCTCTGGGGCACTTTTGACACTTCTCTTCATTGTTGCTTCTCCCTCCCACACTTCTATTCCTCACAGGAGTTACTGAACCTGCTATTCTTGGCCCTAAGGAGCACTGCTGAAAAGACCACCTTCTTCTTCCTCCCACAGTAGGTAGAGAACAACATTGCATCACCTGTTTTTAACTTCTTCTTCTACTTCCAGCTCTGAAGACAGCACAGGTTGGTGGGGGGTGCATGAAGCCTGGCTCAGCAAACCTTAATTCTAACTTTTCTCTATTCAGCTACCCATATAATCTTAAGCAAAATTTTGGACTTCTAGGGCCTCAATTTTCCCATTTGCAAAATTAAAAGATTGGACAAGATCTCTTTTGGAGGAGATGGCATCATTTAAGACTTGACATTCTATGAAGCTATGAAAGTTGTTTACTCTGAATTTAATGGTACTTGGGACTTTTAACTTTTTGACAAGAAATCAAAAGGAAAACATCCTTACTACGTCCAAACTGATATTCTGTTTTGTGCTCTAGGCCCTTCACTATTCCGAGTGAGCTAAGTGGTCCCGCAGCATCAGCACCACCTAAGAATGTGTTAGTAATGCAGGAAATGGGGCCTACTGAATTGGAATCTATGTTTTAACAAGTTTTCCTCTAGAAATTCATAAGTACTTAAAATGGAGAGACACTGCCCTGGCAAACAAACAAGTCTGGAAAAATTAAAGGGATGCAGGTTCAATTTCAATAGAATGAGCTTCATAGTTTAGAGAACTGGCCTATGATGGAATTGTTGTTGTTGTTGTTGTTGTTGTTAAGTGCCATCGAGTCGGTTCTGACCCATAGCGACCCTGTACAGGGTTTCCAAAGGTGTAAATCTTTACCGGAGTAGAAAGTCTCTTCTTTCTCCCGCAGAGCGGCTGGTAGTTTCGAACTGCTGACCTTAAGGTTTGCAGCCCAACTTGTAACCACTATGCTACCAGAGCTCCTATATAGGATATATTATATGACAATGGGATCTCTGCCTCTGGGTTTTAAATGTCTCTGGGATGGATGTTGTACAGAATAATGGAGCATTCTGTGGAGCTTGGGTGAGATGACTTCTGGGTTTCTCAAACCTCATGGTATGTTGGTAAGTGCTGTTGAGTCAGTTCTGACTCATAGCAATCCTATGTAGGATTTCTGAGGAGCAGCTTGTGGGTTTGAACCACTGACCTTGCGGTCTAGTGCATTATGCTGCAGTGCCGGGTGACTTCCTAGTTGTGCCTCTGCCTGCTGCCTAGAACCAACTCCATGGCACACCACCACCACCACCTGCTTGCTGCCTTGGTTCTATTAAAAGGATGCAGTGAAGTCAGTATACAAACCCACAAATATACTTAGCTTGTTTTGAAATACAATTTCCAAACATGAATGGAATGATGTGTGGGGTTGTAGTGAGGCAGAGAGAGTGGCAGGGTCTACCCCTGACTGCACACCACTTCCTTCTCACCCAGAGTCCTTGCTAGGAAAATCAGGAGGTCATTTGCAGGCCTGTAAACCTCTTTTTGGCCCACACTATACAAGGTTCTTCTCCCTTCCTGGTCAAGGGCCTGGATTCTCAAAGCAGAAGCAAAGTCTTGTTCAAATTGTCCATATCACAGCTAGAATTAGAAACTGAGTGATTATTTAGAAAACACAATCCATTTGGTCCAATTGTTCTTGCATGTCTGCTCTATCTATCCATTAACGAGTTTGTTCCTCAGTCCCTCATAGCTAACAAGAAGCCATTATCCTCAGGAGTGAGGTCAGTCTGATAGGACTGAATTCAACCCTAAGTTGGGCCTCAGGGCTGAAAGGGAAATAGTGGCAGGGAGGCTACAATAAACTATGATTCTACCCATGAAGGAAAACCTTGCCATAACAAGACAGTACATCTACAAGGTCAGACCAGACAGTGTCCAGAGCAAGAGCTGTGCCTCAGCCTCCTTATGTGTAATTGGGGTAGTGATGCCTATCTTACCCATCTCATGGAGTTATACTTACAAATAAACAAATAATAATTTATATAAAACATTGTTTATTAATTTATTTATTTGATAATTATTTATAACATCTGAGTGGCATGTAGCATATGTCAACACTGAGCTGAGTGAGAGTTAAATCAATGAATAAGACAGAGTTTGAAGACTCATAACACTCTACGAAATTTTACACTGACTAAATAAATAGCAGAGAAGACAGGAATGGTAATGGTGGTGGTCGTGTCGAAGATGATGGAGATGACAATGATGACAGGCATTCAGTAAAAGGTTCTGCTGGCCAGTGCTTAGTTCTAATGTAGAATGAAAGAGTATTCCTCCCATTGCTTATCTTGGCTATGAGCAAAGAGAAATTAAAATGTTTTTCCATGAAGCAAACAATATATGTATTTTATTAACTACATTTATCTGTCTGTTTAGCTATGGGAACGTCAAAAGAGGCAGGGAGATTGACAAGTCACAATGGGACAAATGGACAAAGTTTCTGCTTCAGAGACCCCTTGGCCTTTTCAATACCATAGGTTCTCCTAGGGCTGCTGGTGTCAGAGAACACAGGAGCACAAGTCGTCCCACAGTGTGGCCTTGACCATGTTTTCTTTATTCTCTGGGTCTTACGGTGCCAAGGTGTAAAGCGAAATTTTCCATTTCCCACTGCTATGGTTTCCCAAGCCTGAAATATCACAAATGAATCTGCTGAGTTGTCATGAAGATAATAGTGGTTATCTGAGAATAAAGAAAAAGGTCACTAGAAACTGCTTATCCTAGAAATCTCCGGATATATCTAGAAGTCACTCACCCCAGATTATTAGGAGCATTTCTGGTGGTCTTCCCAGTGCAAACTCTGCAAAGATACTCCCACCATTCCCTGTAATCATGAATCTGGAATGTAGACATATTGTTGTTGTTGTTAGGTGCCATTGAGTCAGTTCTGACTCATAGCAACCCTATATAGGGTTCCCTAAGAGTGGCTGGTGAGCTTGAACCCCCAACTTTGTGGTTTAAACCAATCTTGTGTTCCAGTACTTTATCTCACAACACCACACCAAGCATATTGGTCCTCCCAAAAACAATGTTTGGAGCTCTAAAGGTAGTTTCAGAATGAGGTTATGCTGGGCTTCCTGTAGAACTGGTGGACTCTGTGTGACCACAGTCCATTAAGCCTATTAGGAGCTTTGTGATCACATAACTACAACAGGCAAATGTGTTTTAACAAGATCTTGCATAGTTGTTAACATACTTATCAACATATTGAAGACCCAGGGCTTATTGTCTGAACCTCAGAGCTAACTCTTGGAAAGCCCATTTTCTGTTTCTGCCAGTTGGACTACCATCACGTAGGCAGAATTGTAATTGGATTTGTGGAGCCCATCGGACCAGGACTTCATCACACCTTCACTACTCCAAGAACATGTGATCAATCTCATAGAACACTGTCTCCTATCCCACTATACTGTATCACTTTAATCATTCTTTTTTCCCTATAGACTGTAAGCTCATTGAGAGTGAGTAAAATGTACTTCCCAATAACAAGTATCAAGAAACCACTCCATAATTGTTTGTTGAATGAGTGAATAACTGAATCAAATACAAAATAACTAAAATAAAAGAACCCATAGAACAACAGATTTCTAAAGACCTATAATCTAACAGCATAAAGGAATCTGAGATGTCACAATTTATTGGAAATGGCAACACACTGTTGTTGAGTCGATTCTGACCCATAGTGACCCTGTATAGGGTTTCTGAGGAACAGCTGGTGAGCTTGAACCGCCGACTTTGCAATTCAAACGGCTTTGCAGTCTGACGCATTAACCCACAGCGTCACATACACGATCTCTAACTAGCTACCCACTTAAGACAAACGTCACTAACAAGTCATGGCACTCTGTCTTGTTGACCACAGATGTAGCTTCAAACATCCACAGCACTTCACACATCCACAACCAATTCATCTAAAATTGGTATGCAAGGTAAAATTGATTTGTCATCCCAGATGTATTTCCATCCCTTTATTTGGTTTCTATTTTTGTGTCTTATATGGCTAAAACTTTAAAGAAGATTCTGTCTTTTTCAAATCAACACAGCCTTGAGACCTGGAAGCAGTCCTCTATGTGGATGTCAGCCTAGCCCTCTTGCCAAGCCCAACTGAGCTTCCAGAATCCTGATTCCACTCATAGTCTAATGTGGGAACATATGCTGCGCATGAGTGGTGCTGGCCTCGGTGCTGAAACATAGATCTTTATAGATGAGACTGTAAATTCTACATTACTGAGGTTGCTTTGCTGAATGAGGGGTAAGAGACCAGAAAGCTCAAAATGACCATCCATTTGCAGAAAATGAAGCTGGAGAATTAGAATTGTCCAATGTGTGCTAAAACCCAGGAGGCCTATTAGAGTTCTCCCCAACTCCCTAGATCCTTTATCCATCACTAGACTGAGCAAGTTCAGATCACCAGTCCCTCACAACAAAAACTGAATGCTCTCAGACAGGAAATGGAAGCCAGATAAAATGCGTTTTTTTCCTATTTCCTAGCATGGCTTGCATCCATCTCTAGGGTACAGTACCTGGTGAGCAGTCACTGGGGCTAACTTGGAGGCTGCTAGCTGACTAGGCATGAAGCCCCCTGTTACAGTTGTTGACATTTCATCAAAGGATCTCTGCTCCATGTTTTTTCTCAGAGTATGCACAGGCTTTTAATTGGACTTGCCCGTTGCTGTTTCTCAGAGTGTAAGAAACAGATTTGACCATATCCTTCAGTCCCTTTCGATGTGTGGGTCCATGCAGCCTCCTTCTCACTTCCTGAAGGCCTGAAACCCTCTCTTGGCTTCACAAAGCCAGCAGAGAAATTCTCTGCAGCCCCTTCAGGCTCCATGATCAAGGAGTCTGTCAGATAATATTCAGTCTGAGTTCTCTCTTTTCCTACCTAACATAACACACAACTCAGGCACCATGTAGGTTTGACCATAAGTAAAAGGGTCCACTGATTCTGAGCACCCCTTCAACTTCTGCTGCTATTTTTATGACTCCACCCTAAAATTAAAAAGCAAAAACTACAGACCTGAGAACTCCTGAAAAGGTGGAAAGAGCTCTGCTTCTGATACGCTAAACTATAGTTCTCCAACCTTTTAGCACATTTTTTTTCTTTCAGAATGTGCCTGATCAAAAAAATCATTGTTGTGAGTCTGAACTGTGCCTGTAACCACTACAGTCTCCTCTCCCCCACACCTGCCCTGAAGATAAAGATTATACGACAGCATCTTGAGTGATTACAAAAAGAAGTTAGGTACAGCTCTTCTTTGCTGGTCCCTTCCTCCTTCCTCTCACAGTTTTTGCTGTCCACAGCAGCCCCTACCTGGGTCTCAGTCCACCCCAGACAAACCATTACTCTGCCTCTTCTTTCCTTCAGAAGAATCCAGTGGCAGAGCACCTGGGAAAGGCAGATAAACAGACAGAAACAAAGAAATCTCTGGCTCTGAGGCCCAGAGAACTATAAGCAGAAACTGGGCTCACATTCCTCTATTTTCAGAACCTAGCATAGTGGAGAAGATGCTCTCAGAAGCTTTTTTAAATGAATGAATGATTGAAATAAAAGTATCCATAAAAGAAGACATCTAGTATAGTATTGTAGAATAGGCATTGGACTGTTTTCTGCAAGGTCAGTAGTTCAAACCCACCAGCCATTTCTCAGAAACCCTATACAAGGTCACTATGGGAAAGAACCAACTCAATGGCACATAACAACAGTTCCTTCTGCATGCCTCCCAGCTTCTGAAGGGCATGGTGAAAGAGTGATCCAGGGGAAGAAATTACTCCATAGAAGCACTACTCACACCCACAAGTTTGTAATGCTTGCTCATTGCCCAATTGTGCCAGGAGTTTGGACAAGAAGCTCCGTGATACAATTTATTGTATCTACTGCAGTTTTTCTTGATAAGATAGTAGAATAGCAAAGTGAATGTTCTTTTCACATCACACCACTCTCTCCTCAATCACCACACTCCAGCCTCACTGGTCTCATGTCTGTTCCTCACATGCCAAACCTTTTCCTGACCCAACTGTGCTCACCGCTGTTCCCACAACTTGGATCCCATTCTTTGGCTCTGCACAGGACTGTCTTCTGAGTCTGTTACCTTTTTAGTACGGTTCTTCTTGAAAACTCTCTGAAGAGTCCCTTCCACAGTTCTTTGTAGCTCTTCACCCTGGTTATTTCTTTTGAGTATTTCATTCTGGTTGCATTTTTGTCTATTACACCCCCTAGCACGTAAGCTCCTGAAGTACACATTGATTATAAAGAGATGAAGTTTGGAACTAGACTGCCTTCATTCAGATGTCAGCTTTGTCACACATTATATAAATACTGTGTCTCAAATTATTCACTTATAAAATGAAAATTGTAATATAATTGTAAATATGTTGTTGTTGTTGTTGTTGTTAAGTGCCGTCGAGTCGGGTCCGACCCATAGCGACCCTATACAGGGTTTCCGAGGGTGTAAATCTTTACGGGAGTAGAAAGCCTCATCTTTCTCCCGCGGAGCAGCTGGTAGTTTCGAACCGCTGACCTTAAGGTTCGCAGCCCAATTCGTAACCGCTACGCTACCAGAGCTCCAATTGTAAATATAGAATTTTATAATTATAAAATGGAAATTACAATAGAAATATCCTTGTAAGAAGACTTTATCATCAACGACACCTCATCAGCACCTTAGTCATGAAATTATTTCATGAACATGAAGACTGAGAACATTAACCTTGGTAGGGATACAGGGCATAATAAAAGTTTATTTTTCTTATTACTGTTGTTCATTGCTATATCTCTGGTGTCCAGCACAGTACCTGGCATATAATTGGGGCTCAATGAATATTAACTGAACAAGAGAGAGCACGTACTAGAGTCTCACAAACTCCAGATGAAGGTCTGTAGAACTCAGAGAAGTTTTTCCTGAGCTTCGGGGATGCAGAAAAGCTGCAGGAAGAGCACTGAAAGGACCTTGGAAGAACTGAGTGAACCCCAGGACTTGATCCACTGCTGGCCAAAGCACAAGTTCTAAGCAGCTAGAAGGTGTGATTTGGGAAGAGCAGGCTGTGGGGAGTAGTTGGGGCAAATGGGTTTTGGTTTTGTTTATTTTTTTCTTTGTCTTTTTTTCATTTCCCCAAGAGGACAGTATGATCCCAGGTTTGCTTCCATCACCTCTCAAGTCTCCCTCAGTCACAGCACAACAAAAAATGGTCTGATTTGAGCATTGCAAGCTGTGTACATTCCCTTTACCCATGAGTTCAGGCATTTCAGAAAGGCAGGAGTTCACCTCCTTGCTGGAGCTCAGGAAGTTGCTAAAGAGGGAGGGAGGAGAGAATAGGGTAGGCTAAGAATCCTTGTGGGAGTCCTGGTGTGGTTCTGTGAGTTAATGCCATTTGAACTGCAAGGTCAGTGGTTCAAACTCACCAGCTGCTCCTCAGAAACCCAATACAGGGTTGCTATGGATCCGAACCGACTCGACGGCACTTAACAACAACAACAACAAGAATCCTTGTGAGCTAACAACCATTTCTCATCTGTCATGGGAAAACAAGGATGTTAAAGGTTTAAAGTCTAGGACAGAAACCTTATAATGAAGGGGGAAAGCTAAAAGGTTGCCTGCTTTTTCCCCTGTCTGCACTGTGAGCAACCACTCAAAACAACACATATACATGTATCCATGGGGGGAGTTGCTGCAGAGTGATACAAACATCAGACACTTTGAGGTATAACTGGATCCCTTGGGAATTCACTCTGCCCAACATGAAGTGATAGCTTTCCTTCCCCATTTTGTCCCATTGCCCCAGCCTCCCACCCATGAAGGTCAGGTGCAAAGGAGTCTAGTGGTGAGGGTGGATGGCTTTGTTCCATCTCCTGTCTGTGAGATGAGTCCCACACATCAATGTCTCACTAGGTGCAGTGCTTTCAGATTGGACTTTCATACTGATCTCAGCAAAATCACTGCGGTGGACTCCAAGGGGGAAGACCAGATAACTAGACAACTCCCAGACAGGCTGAGAGGCTGGTGGTACTGGAAAAGGAAGCAGCTTTTTGCTGCACCAATGCTACCTCTCTGGGGTGGTGAGCTGGAAAGGAAAGACCAGCCTAAAAAGGAAGCATAATTACAAATCAGAAGCAGACCAATGCAGCTGCTGAAAGAAAGGCCAAAACAGAGGGAATCCACAAGGGGAACAATTAATTGATAAGAGTAAACTAATTGTTATTCGTATTAAATTAGGGTACAGGTGATTTGGAGGAAAAACCGACAGACCCTCCCAGATGTTTTGCAGGGTTTGCATTGCAGATGATGATTTTATGAGACCCTTCTGGGATTCAGATTATAGGAGCTGGGCCAGGTCCAGAGCGGGGGCAGGGCTCCCGTCCTGCTTAATAAACACATAAAGGCTTGTCCCAGAGGACAGATCTGAGCTTTGCATACTAAACATTTTGGTGCTAGGCTTTGGGGGCCTGTGAAAAAAAAGGTCTTGCTCCTTGCAGGAGGAGTGGAGAGGGGGAGATAAGTCATTCAGGGAGACCCAGAGGCTGCTCTAGTTGTTTAGTGTAAGGACCAAATTCTGGTGACGCACAAACTCCAGATATAGAAGGGATGGTCCTGGATTTTCACAGATCTGCAAAGGCCAAGCAGAAAGACAGAGAACAGAGGTAGGAAGATAGCAAGTATGAGCACAGACCAATTTTAAAGGCCTTTGTGTATGAATACATGTCTATATACATGCAAGTAGGTGCAGGTGTGTATAGGTATATACATGTGTATGCATGTATATGTGCACACAAAGGTATATGAGAGTATACTTGTGTGTACAGTTCATGCCCCCTTATCTGTGGTCATTCAATATAAAATATTGGAGGGGGACAAGCAAGGAGGAAGCAATTAAGTTGTCAAAACAATTCTTCAAAGCCTAATAGCATTTACACAGTATTAGATATAAGTAATCTAAAGATATGTATGTTGGAAGGTTATATGCAAATAGCCTTCATTTTATATAAGGGATTTAAGCATCTGAGGATTTTGTTGTCCCTAGGTGCTCTTGGAACCAATCCCTTCGGATACCAAAGGATGCTTTGTGTGTTTCCACATATAAATGACTCTGTTATTAAATGCTGTTGAGTCGGTTCCAACTCATAGCGATGCTATATAGGATTTCCAAGGAGTGGCTCATGAGTTTGGTCTGCTGACCTCACAGTTCAAACCAACCTTGCGGTCTAGTGTTTATCCTACAGCACCACACCAGGACTGCATAAATGACTCCAAGTACATGTTTTTTTGGATGTATCTATATGTATGTGTTCCTACCCAAACTAATGTTAGGTTGTCCTCTCTTCACTGAGCTTTATCATGTAATTTAAGTTTCACATTACTGTTTGAAGCTAGTTCTAGAAACTGACATTTAAAATTTTTCATGAACAAAGCCTGGGGATGAATTACAAAACAGGTCCTTAGAAAGAAGGGACTTTATTATCATGATGGGTCCTGATGTGGCACTGATGGATAAGCCCTGGACTGCACTTCTAATAGTAAGGTTAGTAGTTCAAACCCACAGGCTGCTCATTGGAAACAACATACAGGGTTACTATAAGCTAGAACAGACTCAATGGCATTGAACAACAATTGTTCTTAAAAGAAAATCTGGTGGTTTGATGGCTAATTGCTCAGCTGCTAAAGCAAAGGTAGGTGGCTTGAACCCACGAGTCATTCAGTGGGAGAAAAGACCTGAAGATCTGCTCCCATAAATATTACAGCCTGGGAAACTCTATGGGCATTTCTACTCTGTTCTCTAGGGTTAGTATGAAAAGATTCAATTCAATGGCACACAACAATTGTTTTTAAATAATGACCTTTTGGTCTAGTTAACCTCCCATTAGCTAAAGAGAGATGATCTCTGAGAATACCTGCATTCCCAAAAACATTTGCATCAACAAGTACAACTGCAGACAGGCTTCAATGGTCATAGGACCAGACATGACTCTGGAGATCATTTAGTCTAACCTTGTTTTACTATTGATGAAACTCTGGCTGAGAGACAAGGTCCTTGGTTAGGTGTCTCATCTCTGCTTTCAAACTGGGCCTGAAAGTCAGGCCTCCTCATGGTCAACACTAAGTTCACACAGTGGGGCTGCGTCCTGCCATGGGACTCACTTAGAAGTGGTGTAACTCCTATCTTACACTCACATACCTCCTTCAGACTAAATGGCCCTAGCAAGGCATGTTCCCTCTGCAGGTCTCTGTTTCCTGGTTTGTAAAACAAAGAGTTGGAATTAGAAACTCTCCAAAGTTATTTCCGCCTTGCCATTTGGTGTTTCTGTGACTGGGAAAGAGTGGTTCCACTGGGTGAGAAGCAGACCCTACTCTCCTGGCAAACTAGTGGGGTCTGCATTCTCTTCACTCCTGTGCCCTGCACTTGCCTTTACTCCTTCTTCATTTGGTATAGGAGCCAAAGGAGAAGCAGCATGTGGAGAAAAAGACAATATTGAAGGGAAAACTAGAGTAGCAAAGGTTATCCTAATTGTTGTTGTTAAGGGCTGTCTAGTCAGTTCCAACTCATAGCAACTCTGGATAGGGTTTCTGAGGAACAACTGGTGGGTTTGAACTACCAACTAGGTTATTCTACAGTGCAATACCAGGATTCCATAATAGGGGAAGGAAAAAAGCAGAGCAAGCCTTGCTGTGATTCATGTTCCATGAAGAGAATGAGGAAATGATCCTATACTGCAACTAGAGACAGTCAGGCTAGATTTGGAAGAACTTCCTTGCTGGTAATGGGGGCTGTTGAGTATTGGAATGGAAGAGGGAAAGAGAGGGAGTAAGATGGAAGAGATTAATTACTTATAGTCTCATAAATGTGTACGGGATGGTAAGAATGGTGAGCCCTCTTCCTCCCCTCACCTTAAGGCCTTGAATAAAGGGACTGACTCTGAAGTCCCTCTTCCTGCCTCTCCTCCTCCCATTCCCACACTCAGCTGAAGGATCAGGGACTGATTTGGTAGGATCTTGTGGCTCTGTACATCCGTACACAGGAATACATTGCCTGGCAATGCAGTTTTGATTTGCAGTACCTGGAAGTGAGTCTAGAGTTGGTCATTGGATTAGAGAAAGAGGCAGCAGACCCTGTGCAAGATTTGATCTACAAAAGAGTACTGATACCCTCTGGTCCTTCTGGTGACAGAGTCCAGCTACAGGGGCTGACCTTCCCCCCGGAGCTCTGAGGAGGACACAGCTGGCTCTAGGTGTCCAGATAAGGACCATCCCAAGATGCAAACCTTTGAAACAAGTACAAGAATGACATCTCAGTCCTGGCAACTTGATGAAAAAGCATCTGGAAATATCTCCTTAAAGGCTACATGCCACTACTGCTACATCTGCACCCTCACATATGGATGCCCACGTGCATATCTATATGTGTGTACACAGGCACACACACAGACACCTCAGTCACCTTGTCAGAGGTCCAGGGGGTGTTTTGTGGGTAGTGGGTTGGTTGAACCCCAGTGCTACATATTCACAAGCCCTTAGGGCCGCAACGCCTACAGGTGGGGCTGCCCTACTGTTCTACTCCTTGGGACCACACTTCCACTCTATACAATACCATCTGTCCTCCCCGGCCACCCCCTCCCCATCTGGCGCCTGGATCCAAGGGGGAGTCTGCCTGCACCCACTCCCCAGTTGGCCCTTAGTTCCAGAAAACCACCCTCAATGGTCCAGTCCCGGAAACAATCATCCTTTGAGAGAAGCTGCCAAGCTGGGCGCCGTGAACTGCCAGGCTGAAGGCAGGCGGGCAGGCGGGCGGGGCAGGGGCTAGTGAGCTTTAACTCTCCAAAGGCCCAGGGGCCCAGGGCCCATGCCTGCAACCCCTCCCCCGGCCATGGCTGGGCCAGGGTGTGGGAAGCCGAGGGAGGCTAGGGATGATACCACTCCCAAGGGAGCCCTCCTCCCGCCACTCAGCCCGCATGGGGGCCTCCCGCTTCACCAGCGCCGTGGTACCGGCAGTCAGCGG
>NW_006408676.1:6704861-6710623 GCF_000296735.1 Chrysochloris asiatica | reverse complement strand
TCCGCTCCGCTCCGCGGGGCCCATAGTGTCAGCGGCGGTCCTTGTGACTAGCAGTTCGGCCGCCGCCTAGCCGAACCCAGAGGGGCTGGGCTGGGAGTGGGGCAGCGGGCCGCAGCTGCAGCGGCAAGCCCGCGAGATGAGGAGGCCCCCAGGGGCCCGGAGCCCAAGCGGACCCAGCAAGGGAGGCGAGCGCGCCCTGCCGCGCGGCCGCCGGCAACAACCCCAAAGCGCAGGGCCGTAGGGCCTCTGGCCCGCGATGGCCCGCGCCGGGGAGCATCGGGACTCGCTGAAGCAGGTCAGTGCCCAGTGCCCGGGCCCTCGCCGCCCTGTCGCCACCCGGCTGCACAGAATTCCTTTATGCGCCCCCATCAGTACCCACGCCATGTCTGCCGGGGTGTGTGTGTGTGTGCATGTGCTCGTGCCGCGGGGAACAGGGAAGGTGGAGAAGGGCCGAGAGCCAAGCAGGGACTGGGAGGCACTGCTGGCCACCAAGAGGGAGAAGCCACTCTGTAGAGGCTGAAACAAAACCAGATGATGGGCCTGCCATCCGCGTACTAGATTGAAGGGAGACTGGTTGTAAGGGGTTTCTTGACAGTTATCTCCAACCTTTCGCCAGTTTGTGCCCTTTCCACCTCAGCAGGTGGTTCCTAGTATCAAGGAGGAAGAAAGGCAGAGACCAGCACCGTTACCCTGCTCTCCAGCAATTATCCCCAGTCGTGCTATATCCCCACCAGGCATCCCAAGTTAACTCTTTTCAGAGAACCCAAGCTCTGCAGTTCTGCTGTAGACGTGGAGGAATTGAGAGGTGGCAAGGGTAGTATTGGGTCTTTGGGACTTCCCATGCCACCCTCTCCCACCTGGGCTGAGACCTGGCACCCTGATCCTTCCAAAGTCAGAGCATTGTTGTTAAGTGCCATTGAGTCGCCTCCATCTCTTAGTGGCCCTAGGAGTCAGAGCATTCAACTTCCAAAAAAGCTGAGAGTTAGGCAGGAAAGGAGGAAGGAAGCCACCAGAACCATCAGTACCAGGGAAAAGAGAGGACAACCTGGTAACAAGGAGCTGAGGTTGAGACCACCACATACACACACACACACTCATAAACCCAACCTTTCCCCTAGACTCCTCTTCCCCTGTCTAGCCAGGCCTGGGTACAGCTAGGCAATACAGAATGGCTGCTCTGGAATCTGGGCTGAAGGACTAAGAAACAGTTATTTACCGACAGTTGCTAGCCCACCTTGGTGAAGGCAACTTTACTCGAGTCTGGGTGGTATGCCCAATGGGACTTGGAGCTTGGGTTGTGTGGTAGGTGCTCTTCAAAAACACTGGATAGATATGCTCTATTGCATACTGTAAATAGTTTATGTTTGTGTGGAAGTGGGAGGCACACATCTTCCTAAGTGAGTGGAGCCATGTGTGTGAGTGCACATGTGTGCATGCACATGCATGTGGTGCTCCATAAGACTTCATTGCTCGAGGTCATTCCAAGACTTTTGTTCCATCTGTCTCCCTTGTAGTGGTGGGTGGTCATGTGCCATGGACTCAGTTCCAACTCATAGCATCCCCATATAAGGTCTCTGAGGCTGTAAATTTTTATGGGAGCCTCATCTTTCTCCTGTGTCCTTCCATATACAAAGATGGGGACATTTCTTCCCAGAACCTGCTTAGTTGGTGACCATTATGTGCTTTAACTGGACCAAGCATAAAGCCCTCCCAGACTCTTAAGGAGATTGTCTAGTCTGCTCAGTCAGTCCATGCCTAGGACTCCAAAGGTCCTAGAGCCAAGTGCCATTTTCCCTCTTCCCTTTTTGGTAGAGATGCACACACTTGCTAGCATGAATGGAAGAGTAGAGGTTAATGCATTTTGTGCCTCATTCAGCACAGGAGCCAATGGCTGATTGCAATCCTATACCTGAATCCTTAGATACTTGGGAACCACAATATGTACAGGGATGTGGGAAGTTTTTATGTGCTGGATGAAGAGTGTGTTTATGGATGAGCAGGTACTTTCTCACCTTAATCATGGAGCAAGTAATCCCTGAGATGGAACAGTTCCAGCAGTTGGATTGAGGTCATTAGCAGAGATGAGGGCTGCAGAGGAAAATGCCCATACGCCAGCTCCTCACACTTCTTGCTGCACTGGAATTTCCCACAGTAGTTCTCTGGACAGCAGGGGGACAAACCAGCTGTACTTTTAATCATGTATAAATGGGGAAGGGGAGCCAAGAGGTGCCAAGGCTCTAGGAACAGGGCAGCATGTTGGCTAAGTTTGGCTGGAGAGAGGGATGCACCTGCTCAGAGGAGTTTAAACACTCCCTTTGTAAGAAGTGGAGGAGAGGAGAGGCAGGCTCTGAGTAGAAGAGCCTGAACACTTCTAGACAGGCAGGGATAAAGAACCAGAGTGAGAGAACAGAGATGTGAAAAGTACTCTTAGGGAAAGTCAGGTGAGACACCAAAAGAGGTCTAGGGAATCAGTGAGAGCCAGTACACGCCTAGCCACCTTCCTTCCCCCCGTTTAGCAGTTGAGCAACAATTGACTGAGGAAGGATTTTTCCTTGTTTTGTTTCTTTTTAATGTAAAGTGGTTTCCAGGGAGGCTTTGAATCCAGGAACATCGGAGTGCACAGGGACTTGCAGGTACCTTGAGAGACCTTCTCACCGACTTCCTTTCCCAAGTGCTGAGGACTCTTCTCTCCGTCTTCTCATCCCTACCCTTCCTGGTCCCGAGAATTGAGGGAAACAAAAAGAAGACCCTCTTTCATATACCTCTTCAGGATTCCAGGCAGGAAGACCCTTAGGGATCCTCCTGAAGAACACTTTGGGGCACAGAAAGAGGTCAAAGCAATGGACATGCATGAGCTCTATGCCAGGCTACCTGCAGCCTAGCTCAGCACCTTGTATGACCTATTGAGTGAAGTTAAGGAAAATGAGAGCCCTCTCAGACCGAGTTTCCTTATAATTTATAAGCGAAGAAGCCTACAGGTTAACTTCATATATTTTCCCTAGACACCCCTCCCCACATCCTTCTAGAATCTATACGACTGTAGAATTTTGAGTAGTAATTCTCTAGACTGGCCAGCCCTGGAACCAATCCCATTGGAATTGATGCAGTGTCTTCCCATCTTCCATCCTAACCCCAACATGATTTTCCAATTCCAGACTCTGGGCCTGATCCAGTTATTCCCTATCTAGATCCAGAAATCCAGCTTGGGCCTCTACTAGCAAGGGATTGATGCATCAATAGCAACAATATTTTCATTCTTAATATGTTAAATTTGATCACTCCAATTTATCAACAAATGGTTGTCTAAAACTAGGAAATGTACACACTCCAGATCTCTGCTCTTTATTACCCTTGCTGAGAATGGTGGTCAGAGATCAGTCAGACTCAGCTCACTGCCCCAGACATTGACCTAGCACCTACTAGATCTATACCCTGTGCTGTGAACACAAACCATCAAATAATCCAAAGTCACTGTTTTCTGTTTTTCTTTGGAAAGGGTTCTTTTGGGGTTTGGGAGTGTTATTTTGGTTGTTTTTGCAGCTACAGCAAATTTACTTTCCTGATGAGCTTTTGCTCTGGCCAATTTTAAAGCAAGCCTGCACTCCCTGTATATATATATATATACACCAGCTGACAGCAGGGCAGGCAGGAGCCACCAAGAGAAGTGAGTGCCTGGCTGAGATTAAGGCTTTGCCACCAATAAACCCATAAGTGGAGTGTCTGAGTTTTGATCAGCAAGAGTTTATTGCAATCAGGGATAAACCTGGCCTGTGGGCCTTGGGTCCCTGTTCAGTAGTCATGTGCACAGTGTCTCACCTCTTACTGTGGGAAATGGGAGCCAATTACCATTGCTCCTGAAAGAAAGAAGAGAGGGCAATGGAAGAAGTGATAGCAGAGAAAAGAAAGCACCCCATGAGTATTGAGAGAGGTTCAGTAGGACTTGACTTAAGACTGGAGACCTGGGTACTTCTTGATCCTCACTCCCTGGTGTGTGAGGTTAGGCACATTACTTCCCCGATCTCCACCTCATTTCTTCCTTTATAAGACTATTGTCAATCTGGCCTCTAAGGTCCCTTCTAGCTCCAGTAGGCTGAAGACTCTCAGCTTCTCATTTGACTTCATTCAGAAACATCTATGACCCAATGTAGACTTAGGTGATGGATATCTCACCCTCATGGTGGCAGTCCTTCCATTGCATAAGCCATACTTCAAGAGCTCAATAGTGACATGTGACTTGTGGCTTTCAGACTGGGCAGCAGAGACATGGAACATTTCTATTAGCACAGAAAGTTCTATTGGACAGCACTGTTCCTATTCCAGAAAGATTATTTAACAAGATGGCTAACAGTGTGCACTCTGGAACGAGACTGGCTGGACTCTACCACTTAGGAGCTCTGTGACCTTGGGATGTAACCTCTCTGTACCTCAGCTTTCTTATCTATAAAATGGGGATAGTAACAGGATGTTTAAGAAGAGTCAATCATATAATGAGTCTTTAAAATTAATCATATAAAACAGAACAAATGCTTAGGAATTTTTCTTATCCATGTGCTTAACAGTTCACTCAACATTTTTTGAACAACCTACCTCGTACCATGCATTGCATCCAGTTCTAGGGCAGTCAACAATAAGCTGACCCTAAACCTTTGAGCCTCAGATACTTCTCTGTGATGAGAATATAGTAGTCCTTTCACCCCTCATCCCCAGAGAAATGACATGAGGGATGTGTCCTAGCTGCCAGGTAAACAGGAGACAGTGAGTTTGGAGGCAGCTGCATTGTAAGCAGGAGACAGTTCATTTGGAGGCAGACCTAACTGGAATTCTGTTCTACTGGCATCACTCTCCAAGAGTGTATTTCCTAAGCCCCTGTGCATCCAAAAAACACCCAAGAGCCCAATTGGCTGCTTCCCACACCTTACTGACTGTGGGGGAAGAGACTGAAGACACATTCACTGGGCTCACCCTCTCCTAGATCCCAAGGGGAAGAAACCCCAGAGGCAGCAATCTGAGCTCCCAGAAGGCAGTGGCACAGAGGGATCTTGAGACAGCTGGCATGATGCCAGGGGACCCAATTCTAATCACAGCTGCATCAGCAACCCACAGCGTGGCAGTCTCATTGGGCCTCAGTTTCTCGTCTGGGCCTAGGAATGAACCATGTTAACATTTCCCAAACCAAATTATACCAGTTAACTCTAAATCGTCCTCTGATACCCAGGAGCAAAAACAAGAGGAACTTCCAGGCCACTGCTAGCAGCTAGAAGGAGAGAGGGAATGGACTGAGGAAGAAAGTTTGCCATCTATGCCACAGACGTGCCTGAATGACTAATTTCAGAATTAGAATCCTGACTCCAGACAATATTCATTTTTTTATATTAGGAAGTAGACACCCAGAGAGTCCCACTCTTGTCCAAGTCCAGAGCAAGTGAGTGGCTTGGCACAGACTATGGCCTGAGTCCTCCAACTCTGCGCCTTTCTCTTGTCATGTTACTGCCTTCCTCTCCTGGCAAGTGGAGGTAGGTGGTCAGCAGCAAAAGTAACCATGTCCCAGGGTCCCTAGGGCTTCCTCCCATACTGAGTGGACTGGACTCTCCCCCCTCCTTCTGACAGTTAGGTCAGGAGAAGGCACTTTAACCCATGACAGGACCCTGAGGAAGGTCATATCCTTCAGGCCAAAGCAATGAATTAAGAGGACATACAAAACAAATCGGGCTGCTAACCTTAATGTCAGCAGTTTGAAACTACCAGCTGTTCCGCGGGAGAAA
>NW_006408676.1:6628544-6704761 GCF_000296735.1 Chrysochloris asiatica | reverse complement strand
TAATGTCAGCAGTTTGAAACTACCAGCTGTTCCGCGGGAGAAAAATGAGGCTTTCTGCTCCCGTAAAGATTTACAGCCTCAGAAACCCTGTGCAGGGTCGCTATGGGTCGGAACCGACTCCACAGTACTTAACAAGGAGTCCTGGCATGGCACTGTGGGTTAATGCGCTAGATAGCACAGTTGGTTTGAACTGTGAGGTTGGTGGTTCAAGCTCACCTGTCGCTCCTTGGAAACCCTCTAGAGGGTCGCTATGGGTCGGAACCAACTCAACGGTACTTAACAATAGCAAACAAAACTTTAATTAACTAAATCAGTGAATCATTAGCTTCATACAGTATGTCATTGCATAATCTGACCATGGAAAAAGGTCAGCCTGGAATGAATTAAGCTGGGGGCTCACACAACCTCTGTGACCTACAACTTGGGCCCTGTGGCTCCCCAGGCTCTTACTTAGCCCTCTGGGTGCCAAAAACTGTATGGATGACCCATGGAGTATCTTACTAAATCCAAGGAAATTTAGGATTGTTCTCAATCCACTTCCCCCATCACCACATTGTTGACATTCATGGAGATAAGTCCCTGCTTTGTGAGGCCAGTTTGGATGTGTCCTTTAGGATGACAGCTGCTTCCCACTGTAGCCAGGTTAATGACTTGGACAGGGTCCCCTAACCACTACCCTTCTCTCCTTTGTATGTCCCCCTGCCCCTCATTCCCTCAGTCACCTCCTCCAGCCCACCTTCCAGGGATGAGGGAACTGAGGCCTGCCCCTGCAAGGGGCTGACTTAAGTACCAGCCTGGTTCAGAGTCAGGATGATGGGACTCCAGGAACTTTCCTCAATATCTGCTTAGGCTGATGTACAACCTCTCAGCATGCTGTTTTCCTTTTTAGTCAGAAAGTTGTTGAATTTGAACTGAAGTATTACTGTCCTAACTCATCCTTTGTCAATATTAACTTCCTCTCTTGCCCATAAATCTCTCTCAAATCAGACCTCCCCAGCTGCACAATCTCTCTGCAGCGCAGAGGACCCATGGTGGCTTGTAGTCCCCAGGTTGCTGTATGTGCTGGTGATGTGATTCCAGAGGCTGCATCCTGCCCATTCTCAGTGGCATATCTGGGAGAGCTGAGGGGTGCTTTCTGCAGGCCTCCCTGTATTGATCCTTCAGGACCACCTTCCACAGCACAGCCAGAGGAAGGTCCACACAGTGCTGGTGACCATGTAGATACCCAGCACACACCTTGCCAAGGAGAGAACCTCAGGGTCCTGGGTACTGAAGGGTTATCACCAGGTTCTTTGATACCAGGGCATGGAGCAAAATGTACTTAGTAGAGTGCAGTTGTCTGCACATACCCTTGCAGGGAATAGCCAGTGTGAGGGAGACCCGGTGAATACCTCTGTGCTCCTGGTTGAGTTCTGCACAGGTGTTGCAGAGCCCCCAGAAGGAAGGAGGCCCAAACACCACTCCTTCCTTGGAAGGCTTCTAATCCCTCCATCATTCCTAGTACATTGTGTGTCTCCCAGTTCCCCATGTGGCGATGTACCTGACCTAGTACTCTAAGGCTGCACAGGACCCCACCAGAAGAGGGACAGTGAGGGAAGAATGTCCCAGCAGAGGTGCCAGGTAGAAGAGACAGACTTTTGTGCTATCCCAAACCTCCCACCCACCCCTACTATACCAGGACCCAAGGAGAGATCTACCACTATCCCCTAAAGCTCCCGGGTATGGGAGCCTGTCTGGAGTGTGAGCCTTTGCCAGTTCAGCCTCTGTCTCGGTGATCCATAGCTGCCCTGCTGCCAGTGGTGTAATATACAGCCTGTGAAACATACAGATAGTGTCAGCATCATCTATGTTTGCAAGCCTGAAATTTACTGACCTCTTCATTCATCATGTTTACACTGCTCTGTTTCCAGGAAGGGGCACAAATTGCCTGTCAGGGGCTGTGCCCCCTCAACACCTCACTTTAACTCTTTTTCATCCAGGCTTATCAGTCTGGCTGATGTCCCAGAGGAGCCCTGGGGGCAGGGCTTGAACCTCAGAGCTGGGAGGGGGCATGAGGAGTATGTTTCAGAAATCTACATACTGCATCAGGAGGTGGGGGAGAGGGCAGGAAATAACAGAGCCCAGAGGGGGTGACCCCAGACCCTACTGATCACCAGCTCTCATCCCCAAGAGACCTCAGTTCCCCAGCAGTTCTGGAAACCAGAGAAGAGGAATGGGGCTCTTGACCTTCCAGAGTCCCCAGTTCTCCTCGTATGTGCCTAGGGTTGTGGCAGGGTCACAAAATTAACCTGTGCAGGTTTATGTAGGTGCATGTGGTGGAGAGTGTAGGTTGCAGTGCTAAAGTTGCTGTCAGGATAGTATGTACAAGGTGGGGTGGGTAGGGAGATACACAAGGATTGACATCAGGATGTAGGTTCCAGTTATCTGGTTCTAGCAAGACTTGCTCAGTTTGAGCCTTGGTTTCCATGCCTATAAAGAGAGAAGATGAACTCGGTAACCCCATTCTCCAAAGGGCTGACCTGAGGCCTTAGTGAGAGCGCATGGAAAGGGCTTTGTAACCTGAGTATCAAACATGGAACTGGCACAGCCTGGATAAGAGGAAGGTAGGAGACTGGAGCCTGGGATTCACACTTGTGGGTGGCGGGGAGGACTTGTCTCCCACATGTGACCAATCTGCCTTCTCTAGGAGCTTCCATCACTTGCTGCCTCCCCACTCCATTGGCCACAGTGCTGCAAGCCAGTGCACCTGTTTCTACGGAGCCCAGGTCTGGGCAGAGCCTTGTACCCAGGAGGGAGAATTTGCTAGAAAAGCTGCCCTAAAAGCTGTGTAGAGCTGATGACTCATGACAAAGGAACCAAGGCACCCACTTCTCTTCCCGTTCTCTTCCAGACACCTGGGCTCGGTTATTACAATCCCTATCATGTGTTATATTATCTAATATCTTTAGTGCTGATTATTTGCCAGGCCCTATGCTAGATAGTTTTCATGGATTCCCTCATTTGATCTCAAAACCACCCAGTACGAATGACAAGTGAGGACACTGAGGCACAATCTTAGGCCCTGGGCTCTGTAGGGAACATCCAGAAGTGAGTTAGGTCCACTGCCCTGCAGTTCCTGCCTGAGCACTGGGGAACCGCGTGAAACACACCTGCACTGGCGCCTACAGGGTTGTGACATCATGTATATCCAGGTCTGGGAGTAGTATGCTCCAACGGGGCTTCGGGGAATGATAGGAAATGCCTGGAGATGCAAAGTCCAGGTGAGCTTGACCCTCAGTCAGAACCACACATAGCACCAAAGGAAACCAAAGCAGAGGAAGGCCTGTCCCACATGATAAGGGGGAAGGATAGTACTGTGAGGACAGGACTGAAGCTGGCTGCTTATGCCCTCCTTCATGGCAGCTTGGGTCCCACTTCTCCCCACTGCCTTGGGCACTGTGCACCTGCATTTTCTTTGGCCCACCCGAGTCCTGCACACACACACACTCTTAGGGCCAAGTCCCCCAGGCTATCTGGCCTGTCTACTCTGGTCCCCCAGACCTTCCTAGTGTCACATACTGGCTCCCATGCTGTGTGGAGACACCAACCAACAACTAAGAGACTTTCACTGGGCCCATGCCAAACGCCCCCTTGACAGTGCAGTCTTGGCTCCCAGGTAGCCCCTGTGGGCCTCCCAGAGTACTGGGATCTTCCTGAGCTCTGGACTGTCCTCTGACCTCAGGCCTCAGAGGGAGAATGCTTCCCCTTCCTTGTGATTGGCCACCCTGTGGAGGGTGGAGGAAGCCACCCAGTGGATCCTGCAGTTCTGTTAGCAGTTGCTGACTCGCTTGTCCTTGCCTCTGTGCTCACAGTCAGTTTTGAATCAGAATGTGATGGAAGACCCATCCCCACCCCTCTCACTTGTATGTTCTTCCTTTCCATGGCTCAAACAAGAACCCTGTGGTGGGAATGACCTACACGCAACAGTTGAGAGTGGTATCTGCTCCAGATATCTGAGATCCTACAGACTTGCAGAGGGCATTAAACATTACAGCAGACCAGAGATGAAAAAAGCCTTTAGCATGAAAAAGCTGGGTATCTTAGTTATCTAGTGCTGCTATAACAGAAATGCTACAAGTGGGTGGCTTAAACATGCAGAAATGTGTTCTCTCAAAGCTTAGGAATCTAGAAGTCCAAATTCAGAGTACCAGCTCTAGCAGAAGGCTTTCTTTCTTTGCTAGCTATGGCAAAAAGTTTTGTCTCATTTCAGCATCCGTAGGCCCAGCATTCCTTGAAGATTTGCATTGGTCTTGGCATCAGTCTTCCCTGGGATCTAGGAGCTTCATAGTAAAGAGACCCCAGGTTCAAAGGTTGCACTCCACTTCTGGTTCTTCTTTCTTGGTGGTAACTTGCTTCTCTTTTTTTATCTTTGTAAGGTGGAAGAGCTTGTAGGCCCTGCCCTTGAGTAAATTTCCTTTCAATTGATTGGCTGCTCAAAGCAGATCTCATCATGGAAGTGATTACATTATATTGGATCTCATCCTGGTAGGTTACTACATTTTAATTGATAAACCACTGGCATTCCTGACCCAATCAAGTTGATACAAAACTTAACTATCATAGTGTGTCAAGGAGTGTGTTGCTATAACCATACACAAAGTCAGAAGGCAGACGCAGCATCTCCTTAAAGTCCTGCTCTAGAGCCAGGATGGTGCGTACTCCATCTCTGCTCCCAAGCCTGGCCCCAAGGGAGCTAGGTGAAGCTAGGCAACTAAAAAATGAGTTGGTATTCAGAACAGTAGAACATTAGAGCTCCCATCTCCCAGAGCTCAGGGGGGAGAGGAACTTTCTGGGCTTTCAAGTCCATGAGGACTCAATAATAGTAAGGCCTTCCTGTAGGAGTGAGACTGTAACCTGGGGGTTCACTGAGTTGAGATGCCATAGCAGGCAGCAACCAAGCGCCTACACACAGGTGACCATATGATAGGCTAGGGAGACCCCATGTCCTACTTTGCCCAGATAGTCCCAGATTGTTTCTGTTGATGCATTAACTGCATTAATCATTTTATCTCATTTCACTTTCAGACATGTCCAAGTTTGGATAATAAAGTATATGGCCCTTGCACTAAGGAACAAAATGATGGGGTGGTCCTAGCTGGGCTGCCCAGCTTCTCACTTTTAGTGTGGTCTCATAGGCTAGCCAAGAGGGAAATAATGTTTCACCTAAGCTGAGGGCACAGGAATGGACCAGACCTGGGAGGGAGCCAGCATGGCCACACGTCACCAACCAGGACAGGTATGACAGTTCCCAGCCAAAGGTTGGTACACATGAACAAAACATGTTCCCTCTGGTGGGTGTACACAGGAATGCACATGCATTTAGAAGGGGGTTCAGTTAGAGTGGAAGACTCACCCCAAGTCAAATAATAAACACCATATCCAACAGATCCAAGATGTGTGGGTAAGAAGGCAGAGGAGCACAGTGATCTAACTGTATGCAGATGCACACAAGACAAAGACTCTGTGACAGTCACTCAAGCACAGATATACCCAAGTACACACACATGTGGACTTATATGCACACACACATGAGCATACATGCATACAGCTGGGCAGCAGTAGGGGTTTAGCAAAGAGGAACTAGCAGGATCCAGAGGCCAAAGTGAGGAAACAACTTTGCAGTTAGAAGGAGATGAGATCAAAATAGTCCCCTCATATAGAATATTCTAGAGTCTACAAGAAAGCATCTAAAGATGCTAATAGAGGAATTTAGCAAACTTGAAAGACCCAAGGTCAACAAACACAAATTGGTTGGGTTTCTAGACAGCAGCAATGAGAAATCTGAAAGGGAAATTCCATTGACAGCAGGATTTCAGGAAGTATAAGGAGCTCTGGTAGCGTAGTGGTTACGAATCGGGCTGTGAGCTGCAAGGTCAGCAGTTCGAAACTACCAGCTGTTCCGCAGGAGAAAGATGAGGCTTTCTGCTCCCGTAAAGATTTCCAGCCTCGGAAACCCTGTACAGGATCACTATGAGTCGGAACCGACTCCACAGCACATAACAACAACAACAACAATACCTAGAAATAGACTTACACAATGAAAGCTATAAAACACTGCTGAAAGAAATAAAGATGACTTAAATAAATGGAAAGATGGTCTGAAACACCTAATAGTACCCAACACAATTTATAGATTCAGTGCAATCCCAATCAAACTTCCCACAGTCTGCTAGATAGAACCAGAAAAATAAAATTCCAAAAGAAATATTCCTCATCTTTATATGGAGTGGCTAGAGGCCCCAAATAGATAAAATAATGTTGAAAAGAGAAAAAAAAAAAAGAAGGATTCATTGATTTTAAATCATATTATACAAATACAATGACATAAATAGGATTATAACAACAGATACATAGACCAATGGAATAGAATTGAAAATCTAGAAATAAACCCACTGATTTTTGACCAGGCTAAGTCCATTCGATGGGGAAGAATCTCTTCAATATATATACTGCTGGTAAAATTGAATTCCTACATACAGAAAAATGAAATCCATGCCTCACACCATATACGAAAACAAATTTGAAATGTTTTAAGGAACTAAATGTGCAAACCAGAACCATCAAATTCTTAGAACAAGCAATACTGTCAGGCTTAGCTTTCAGCAAGAGATTACCCAATACGATAACAAAAGCACAAACAGCACAAGACAAAATAAATCCATAAGACCCACATAAAAATTTAAAACTTTTATTCATTAAGACATTACCCAAAAAACTGAAAAGACAAGCTACCAACTGAAAGAATATCTTTGAAAACCCTACTTGTATATCTGACAAGAACCTAATAACCACAGTATGTATAAAACTTTGACAACAACAAAAAGACAAATAAACTGCTCATAAAATGGGCAAAGGACTTAAAAAAATACTTCACCAAAGTATTAAAATGGCCGCTCAGCATCACTGTGGTGGTGGTTGTGTGCTGTGGAGTTGGTTCCGATTCATAGCAGCCCTGTATAGGGTTTCCAAGGCTGTAAATCTTTACGAGAGCAGAAAGCCTAATCTTTCTCCCACAGAACCGCTGATAGTTTCAGACTGTTGACCTTGAGGTTACCAGCTCATCCTGTAACTAATACCATATCATAGAATATGCAAATAAAAGCCACAGTGAGATGCCAGTTCATTCCCACTAGTGTGGTTATGAGTTGAGCTGAACGGCAACAAAACAAAAAGCAGAATAACGAATGTTGGTGACAGTGTAGAGAAATTGGAACCTTTATGCATTACTGAGGGCATTGTAAAATACTACCACCATTGTGGAAAACAGTATGACAGTTCCTAAAAAAACTAGAAACAGAATTAACTCCATGATCCAGTAATGCCAAATGAACGAAACACTGCCCTGTCCTGCACCATCCTCACAATTGTTATGTTTAAGCCCATGTTGTTACTGCCACTACATCAGTCTATTTCATTGAGGGGTCTTATCTTCTTCATTGACCTTCCACTTTACCAAGCATGATAGCCTTCTACAGGGACTGTTCTTTCATGACATGTCCAAAGTAGGAGACACAAAGTCTCATCATCCTCACTTCCAGGAGCAATTTTCCCAGGCAGATTTGTTTGTTCTTCTGGCAGTCCATGCTACTTTCAATATTCTTCTCCAACATACTAATTCAAATGCATCAATTCTTCTACAGTCTTCATTGTACGTTGTCCAACTTTCACATGCACATGAAGCACTTGAAAACATCATGGCTTGAATCAAGTACATTTTGGTCCTCAAAATGACATCTTTGCACTCCAATACTTTAAAAAGGTCTTTTTTACTACGGTAGATTTGCTTAATGCAATGCATCGTTTGATTTTTTGAATAATCCTTCCATGATTGTTGGTTGTGGATCCAAATAAAATGAAATGGCAACTTCAATCTTTTCTCCATTTGTCATGATGTTATTTATTGATGCAGTTGTGAGGATTTTCATTTTCTTTGCATTGATGTGCAATCCATACTAAAGTCTTTGATCTTCATCATACAGTACTTCAAGTCCATTTCCCTTCTAAAAAGGTCGTATCATCTGCATATCAAAGTTTATTGATGAGTCTTCCTCCAATCCTGATGCCACTTTTTTCTTCATATAATCCAGCTTCTCAGGTTATTTGCTCAGCATACGGATTGAATAAGTATGGTGAAAGGATACAACCTTGATGCACACCTTTCCTGATTTTGAACCATTCAGTCCCCTTGTTCATGTCTAACTCCTTACTATGTACAGGTTCATCATGCGTACAATTAAATGTTCTGGAATTCCCATTCTTGTCAGTGTTCTCCTTAGTTTGCCATGATCCACACAGTTGAATGCCTTTTCACAGTCAACAAAGCACAAGTAAACATCAATCATCCTTTGGTATTCTTTGCTTTCAGCCAAGATCCATCTGATGTCAGTAATGATAGCCCTTGTTCCACATCCTTTCCTGAATCCAGCTAGATTTTCTGGCAGTTCCCTGTGACTGTTACAACCATTTCTTAATTATCTTCAGAAAATTTTTATTTCATGGTTTTTAGGCTAGGTTTTCTAGAGAAGCAAAACCAATGAAGCATATATGTGTGTATATATAAAGAGAAGTTTATTATCTTACAATTGTAGACTTGCAAATTCCCAGCAAGAGAGAGAGAGAGTCCCTCCTATGTGGCCATTATATCAGGAGCAGGCCACCTCCCCAAGGAAGCATCTGTTCAGTTGATTGGTTGTTCATAGCCGTTCACCATAGAGCTAACTATGCCAATATTAGGTTCATCACCATGGAATAAGCACATCTCAACTGCTAAATCTTTGGAAATCTTGGCCTAGTCAAGCTGACATAGAATCCTAACCATTACAAATGGGATATTAATGATATTGTGCCATGTTTTTCTGAGAGTGGAGACTCAAAAAGACTTGTACACAAGGATTAAATGCAGCACTATTCATAATTCTAGAAAAATGTAAACCACCTAAATGCCCACCAACCGATGGACTACAATGGAATACTACTAAGCCAGTAAGATAAATGAGGTCTTGGTACATGTTACAATACAAATGGAGGTTAAAGACATTATGTTGAGCATATAAAAACACAAAAAAAGGCAAATGTATACAGACCGAGGCTTATGAGTGGTTACCAGTAGCAGGAGGGAAGGGGATAAAGGGAGGTTAACAATCATGGAGAAATTACATTAATTATGAGTAGGACTTCACAGTTATTTTAATTATTCTCAGTCAGTTCTATGCCTGTAAAGAATTGAACTGGCATAGGTTGTGTGATAGATATATTTTCAATGATAACACACAAAAAATGAATACCTGCCAAGGCTGCTTATATATATCCAAATATCTCATAGGATTTGGTTCCTTGGTTTAGAGATTTGGGATCATGGTTTCATAAGATATTCCAATTAATTGGCTTAATAATATGTTGAGTGTTCTGTTCTACCCCCTAGTTGGTTGTGTAGTGCCAACTTGCAGGTGGCTATCCGAGGCACAACAATGGACTACGTTTCACCTAGATCAACAGAGAAATAAGGAGTGTCAGGAATAGAAGGATATGAAATGTGTAGCTAATTATCTCTCCAAGAACAGCTGCCACCTTTACTGTGAGATCAGAACTAGATAGTGCCCAGCTACCATTACTGAACATTTTGCTCAAAGATTCCATAGACGAATCCTGATCACAAAAGAAGAAATGCAGAACAAAATTTCTAAATCTTAAGGGCTCTATACTTTCTTGAGTTATGGAGGATGGATAAACCCCTGAAACTATGGTCCTGAGATCATCTCTAAACCATAAAGCAAAAATAACCCCCTGAAGTCATCTTAAAACCAAACAATAGTTTAGCTTAAGTAGTGGGGGTTGGGAGGGTCGGGGTTAATCTGCCTTGAACATCATTCTCTTTTGAAAACTGTCTGGACTGTGAGTCACAAGGTCAGCAGTTTGAATCCACCAACTGCTTATCAAGGGAAAGATGAAGCTTTCTGCTCTCATAAAGATTTACAGTCTCAGAAACCCTATACAGGGTCACTATGAGTTGGGACCAACTCAACAGCACTTAACAGCAACAACAAAAATTAACTATCTGAGATCAAATTTATAAGAACTCCAAAGATTCTATAGGAACCTTTGGGAGCAGTGAGTTTATGTTCATTGTTGTTGTGTTGTTAAGTGCTGTCAAGTCAATTCCAATTCATAGCAACCCTGCATAGGGTTTCCAAGAAGAGGATGGTGGGTTTGAACTGCTAGCCTTGCAGTTAGCAGTCCAGTACTTATCCAAAGCCACACCAGGACTAGGGGAGAACAACCCAGAAAAGGAGAATAAGAATGTAATCAATGTCATGCAATTATACATGTAGAAACTATTGAGTTGGTATATGTTTTTCTCTGTACATTCTCAACAATAGCAAAATAATAAAATTTAGAAGAAGAAAGAAAAGATAGCTCATGAGGGGACAAGTCCTGACTTTGGGCAAAAAAAAAAGAAAGAAAGAAAACTTTCCCAGGGCTGGACCAGATTTCCTTGAGAGTTACCATCTGACATGTGAAGCTGTGTACCTGCTGCTGGAGCATATATAGACCCCACCAGGCAGAAAAGCTGACTGACTCAGGCAGGAGCTGAATAGGGAGAAAGGAGGACCTGTTAGAGGCGAGCTGGTGGGTGCAGTCTTGAGTGCTAGTTGAAGTTGGAAGATCCTGGATGTCTTTGAACATGAGCATATTTGTTCAGTGATAAAGGTGGGCAATGGATAGCTTCTAACTTGAGGAGACAGGGCTAAGATTCAGAGATTGAAATGGAGGGCCAGTGGTGACAGACACAGAGGTCAAGACCAGGACTTTGCTGAATAGCCATCAGTAGACCTGATGCCTAGCCAGTGCAGGGAGAGGAGGAATGGAGGATAATCTTGAGGGTGTTAGTCCATAGTCTAAATGGATAACAGAAGGACATCTGAGCAGCAAGCTGACAATGGGATCTTAGTAATGCTGTATTTAAGGTCAGCAAGAGGATGAGACAGGAAGTTGTTTCGTCTGTCTGTCCCAGCCTCTCCTCTCCTCAACTGCTGCTGCTTTCTAGACTGCATGTGCTTTTCAGGCTGTGTGACTCTAGACTGCTTTCTAGAAGCCAGGGGTTCAGCTGAAGGGAGTCAGCGGGAAGCAAGGCAAACAAGTCCATTCTAGACCCATTCCAGGGCTGCCAGCTTAACAACTATAGTAGCAATGACCATTGTGGTGGCGGTGGGTTGTGGAGTCAGTTCCAACTCATAGCGACCATGTATAGGATTACCGAGGTTATGAATCTTTACAGGTGCAGAAAGCCTCATCGTTCTCCCACGGAGCTGCTGGTAGTTTCAAACTGCTGGCATTGAAGTTAACAGCCCGGCTCATAACCACTATGCTACCAGAGCTCCTTAACCATTATAGTCACTTCTGTTGATTGGACACCAGCCATGTGCCAGGTACTTTTCATTCATTCTTCTTCCTAATCATCCTAACTACCCAGGAAGGGAAGAATTATTATTATTCCTACGCTTTATTGTTGTTAAGTGCCACTGAGTCAGTTCCGACTCATAGCGACCCTTTATAGGGTATCTGAGGAGCAGCTGGGGAGCTTGAACCGTCAACCTTGTGATTTAAACTGACCTTGCAGTCCAGCGATCTATTATTATTCCTACTCTATAGATGGAAAAAGGAGCTCTGATAGCATAGTAGTTACGAAATGGGCTGCTAGCCTCAAGGTCAGAAGTTCAAAACTACCAGCTATTCCTCAGGAGAAAGATGAGGCTTTCTGCTCCCATAAAGATTTACAGCCTTGGAAACCCTGTACATGGTCGCTATGAGTCAGAACCAACTTCACAGCACATAACCATCACCACCACGAGAGATGGAAACTCCAAGGCTTTAAGACATCACCTTGCCAAATTCACACAGCAGAGGAGGCTGCTTTTGACTCCAGAGCCTGCTCTTTCTACAATCAGAGATTCCTCTATACCCCACTCTTCTGGAGTAGAGGAGAGCTAAGAGAAGCTGAGAGGGAGAGAAAAGAAGGTCTTGACAGTGGTCAGGTCCTGCCATCACCTTTGGTAGCTGCAGTGGCCAGACAGACTCTGAGGGACTGAGCTCTAAGAGGTGACCTGGCTGATGTGGCCCATCTGCCTTGTGTGGTGGAGAGACTGTGAGGGCCTTGATCCCTTCCTCCTGATGTTCACACCCTCGTGTAATATCCTTGAGTGAGGATTGCACTTGTGATCCTCTGACCAATAGACTATAACAAAGGTGAAGGCAGTTACTCCCTCAACTATGTTATGTGTAAGATTCTGCCTACTAAGAGACTTGCTCTACAGTTTCTCCTTGTTAACTGTTGGCCACACTGGAGAAGCACGTGTGTCAGGGAACTGTGGGAAACCTCTAGGAGCCGAGGATGTTGGTGGAGCTTCCCACCAACAGCCAGCAAGACCCGTGGCTCTCAGACCATTACTCAGGCCTATTTGCTGGAAGCTGGTCTTCTACAACTCAGCCCCTAGATGAGAGCTCAACCTAGCCAAATTTTAACTGCAACCTGTGAGAGCCCAAGTCAAGGACTAGCTCAGCCGTGCCTTGACCCATGGAGACTGAGATGAGAAGCCACTAAGCCTGTGGTGATTTGTTACACAGCAACAGAAAGATAACGCGCTTGTCCTAGGAGTTAGACAATCTAATCCAAAGGTTGATTTTTGTTTTGTTTTTCTGGAAAGATAATACCTATCTAGAAAAATCAATGAATTCCATTTTTTTCTGATGCTGTTGAGCTGGAACAAAACCAAAGTATCACAATATTCTTTACAACAAGTCTGCACTGGACTAATTTCTTTCTGTCCAAGTCTTTGGCTTGGTTTTCTCTGTCAGAAGGACACAAAATGGGTTAGGATCTACAATTCAGCCTGCTCCCCCATCAGAGGGAACCAGAAGTGAGAACCAGAGTGGCCAGGCCTAGAGGAGGAAACAGCTATCTGAAAGGGCTAGGCCTTTCCTGGGAGGCACCTCAACACCTGGAGCCTCAGGAGCTCCTTATGGGTCTACTGAGGACCAAGCAAGGTCAGGGATCTCCACTGGGGCCTAAGTGCCCAGTGAGTGGAACTGTGAAGGCAAGGCCAGTACAGCCAAAGAATGATGTGACTGACCATGAAGGAGGGAGACAATGTGGACACAGATGGGACACTGGACTCAAGTCCTGAGTCAAAGTGACTCTCTGTGACCTTGGGTCCATCTCACAACCTCTCTAAACAGTGTCCTCACATGTAAAATGGGAGTGAAATTGCCATCTGTTTCACAGGGCTGCTGTAGAAATCAAAGACAAAATCACATACAACAGTCGTTATATAAAAGAATCCTGCCATCCTTATATAGGGATGGTGGTTCAGGAATAGAATTCTTGCCTTCCGTGTTGGAGATCCAGGTTTGGTTTCCTGGCAAATACACCTTATGCATAGCTATCTCCCATCCGTCAGTGGAGGTGTGCATGTTGTCACAGTGCTAAACAGGCTCAATGGAGCTTCTAGATGAACACGATTCAGAACAAAGACCTGTTGATCTACTTCCAAAAATCAACCAATGAAAACCCTGTGGGTGGGTCACAACAGGCCAATCCATAACTGATTGTGGGGATGGTGCACAACCTGGCAGTTTCATTCTATCTTGCATGGGGTTGCCATAAGTAGTGACCAACTTAGCAACTACTAACAACAACATTATTAAGAAGATGTCCAATTCCAACCAACAAATGCCCCTCGAGTCCCGCATTTCATTTCAGAGTCACACCATGCAGTGAAGAACCTGAGAAAAGCCAGTTCCTACCGTCCAGCTGGTGAGCACATTTAAGGAGGAGTTGTGTGGGAACTGTAAGGCAGGAGTCTGGGTAGCTGTAAGCCAGAGCCAGGTGGGGGGAGGCAGTCAGGGGTGATAGGGGACAGGCCTGGGTTAATGAAGTATGGATTGACTGGGCTGGAGCTGATTAGCTCTGGCATTGGGCTTTTCCTAAGCAGTGGCAGCAGAATCAATACTAATCCCTTGATCCCATTAGAACTCCTGTGGATTTCTGGGACAAAGACTTACTTCCCTCTCCAGCAGGGACCCTGCCGATGACTGGAGGAGAAGCTGGAGCCTTGACCAACTATTCTCTTTAATTAAACTGTTCTCACCCTTCCTCCTACCACAGGCTTCCTGTGGTCATAGCTCTGTTCTCTCCCACAGCCCACACCTACCTCCCTGGGTCTCCACGAGTAACCCAGTCATCCAGCATTAGGAGGTTCCTCATCTGCCTCTGCCAGCCTCAATGCCCTCCTCCTGCCCTCTCGGATGAGTACTGCCATTTTTTTTCCTGCATAGATATGGCAGAAGTTCGCTACAGCCTCTATTTAATAGACTTAGCAAATTGACTGGCAACCCTTGTTACATCTGCTAAATACTTAGCTAATTCCTGTGGCAAGCATGGGGAGTAGGATGCTGGTGGGCTCCCCTCCTGTGGTACATGCACCGTGGGTCATATCTGAATCTTGTACTCACCAGGAGTCAGTAATGCTTGTTCCCCCACCTCTTCACCACAGACACATGTGTGATAGCACGAAAACCATTTAATGTATTATAGTTGCAAAGAATTAAATGTCTGATTTCTATGGAACTGAATGCTCTTTTAAAAACTCCAGAAGATGAATCTCAAAAAATAAGTCTCCAAACTAGGTGAAGATGGGTGAGAAAGTCATAAAAATTTGGAGGATGTTGTACTCAGATTGCTCCTCAAGTATCCTCAGGTACTTGTAAAGAAATCACAACTGGAAATCAGATCACAAGTGCAGTTGATGTAAGAGAGTCAGTGTGCAACTTCAGACAGCAGACTCCCAGGACAAGGAGAAGCCGTGACCCTACATCCAAAAGTTGGATGATAGTGAGTGCTGGATAGTTTGAACAATGGGGAAAATTAGCACATGTTGCTCAATAGTAGGAACATGTCATCTGTTGAACAATTGGCTCCTCAAGTTACTTAAGTTAATTTGAAATGTTTATCAAATGTATGTATAATTTTTATAGGATTCTTCACTTTAACAGATTTTTTTTTATAACCAACTAACCATTGTCTCCAGTCTTACTGGGTAAAAAGGACCCCTGTTTCCTTCTAAAGATGATGAGTGACTTGGCTGGTAGCTAAGCTTGTTTGTAATGTCACTCTGTCACTCACAAATGTACACACACAGAGGCACACACATTCTAAAGCACCATGTACATTCACATATACTCTTAGTGGAGCTCAGGGGTACTAAAGTAGGATAAGCACTAGACTTCTAACTACATGGTCAGTGGTTCAATCACACTAGCCACTCAGTGAGTGAAAAATAGACTTTCTGCGCCCGTAAAGATTTATAGCCTCGGAAACCCTATGTAGAGCCATGGTGAGTCAGAACCAACTCGGTGGCACTGAAGAGCAACAATAACATTCTTAGAGATGCAGTCTCCCGCTTTTAAAGAAAGCCTTGTTTCCCCTCCCCACACTGCGTATTGTCCATAGTATCTAGCACAGTACTGTGCCCAGTACAGGTATTCAATTAATATTTGTCAAATGGAATTACATAAGCTCCCCTCTTCAGGGGATAGGGGCATTGATCAGGTTTCATTTGAATACCTACAGCTAACAAGAATTCCTTTCCTTGCATTTAAATCTGCGGGCCTGGAAGCTGACCTGGCCCACAGTCCAGATGCCTCAGGACCAACCATTCCTGGCTGCCCAGTGGAGTCTGCTTTACCCCAACCTTGGGCACGTCAGAGCCATCCCATCTGGGCCCAGACAACTCTAGTTCTAATTCGCAGCCCATGGCCCCCAGAACCCCTTAGACCAATTCCTATAAATAGTTCCACCCAGTTATGGCTAACCTCCATGGCCCTTAAACTATGTCCATGTTGATGAAAAGCTGTTATGTTAGCCCTTTGATTTGACTCTGGCCATGGATGACCACCTAAACCTTCACTCTCCTATCCTCCTGAAACCCCAACTTTCTTAATTTGGGGTGTCTAAAGTCTAAATTTTGGTTGTCTAATTTGGTGTGGTGCTGTGGGTTAATGCATTGGACTTCAAGGTCGGTTTGAACCACAAGGTTGGCAGTTCAAGCTCACTAGCTGCTCCCCAAAACCCTATACAGGGTCGCTATGAGTCAAAATTAACTCGACTCCATGGCACTTAACAACTAACAACAAAGTGGCAAAAGTAGAAATTCATTAGAACCCAGTCAACCCAGCTGCAGTGTTTTAAGAATAAAATCAAAGAGTGTGTGCCTGCGACACCCTGAGGAAAGCAGGGCCGGGGGCATCTTCCAGACTACACTCCTCCTCTATACTCTCCCTGCAGCTGCCCCTTGAGCCCTTCTGCCTCCCTGTGTTCTCTTCCTGGGTCAAGTACCCCTCCCTACAGCCTTACATATTCCATCTACAATGTAGCCTTTGTCTTTGTGGAAGAAAGCTCTCAGAACGCCCCAGGGAAGGCCTCCGTGTGTCTGTCTGCACTGTTGAGGAAAAAGTGATGGTGATGGCGGTGTCAGCCACAGGCACCAGTGGTCATGGGGTGGAATTGGCCACAGCTGACCTGAGCCGGACCCCCACTCACACATGCACACATGATTTTCCTCTGGAAACACAAGCCTTCTTCCTCCTCGCTTGTGAAACAAGATTCCTTCAACCACAACTGCTGCCTCCATCTGACTCCTCGTCAAACACCTCGTCCTTCCTCGCATGTACCCCCCTCCCAAATTCCATGAAGGGAAACCTGCCCCCTCTGTTGCCAAGTTTCTCCTTCCACCATGGCCCAGAAGCAATCCCAGGCCAGGACAGGTAGAGGAATGAGTTGAACACCATGAAGCAACAGTCTCCTAGACCAGCCAGCTGAGTGGCAGGCTGTGGAGAGGCATTGGTGCTAGACCTCAGATCCCAGGCAGGTACAGCTGCCCTACCTGTCCCACCAAGCACTGCTTCCCACGAATCTGCCCCCTGCTGGCCAGCTGGCTTTCTTCAAGACTGGGCTCTCTTTTCTGCTAATAACCACTTGGTAATTAGCTTCACAATTTTGCTGCTATGTTTATAATAGCCTCCATTAAAGTTATGGGTTTTTTAAGCCATAATGGCTTCCAGAGTAATTAATGCACAACTGAGTTTATTGCTAAGTTTATTTTTAGAGCTTTCCTCTCTCCTTCCCCCTCCCTTTCCTTTCTTTCACAAGTAGTCTTGGCCAAAAAGACTAGGTGAGAACAGAATGATCTCTCCATTGCCCCCCTCATTCCCCTTCCCTTTTCCCCTTTCCTGCGCCAGCCTCCAGTGGCCACTGGGACCCCAGAGTGGATGGGCCCACCTGCCACTGAGCAAGCTCTGGGGATTCTGGCGGATTTTGGCTATGTTCCTGGTAGCAGCATAGAGCGAAGAATCCAAGGCTTTATTCTGGCCCCATCATTTACTAATTGTTGACCTTTGGTAAGTCTTTCAACCTCTCTGACCTCAAATAGGGATAACAGGGCCTAGTCTGGATGGGGCTCTGTAGGAAGCACACAACAGTTCAAACCCACCAGTCACTCCTTGAAAACTGTACGAGTTGGAATTGATTCAGCAACAAACAAATAACAACAACAACCTCACAGGTCTGTTATGAGTATTCAAGGAGCAGATATATGTAGGTCACAAAATTGAGATACAGAGGCTGCTCAGAAATTTAAAATGTAAAAGCAGGAAAGTACACAGCAAAACAAACTCACATTTTATATCTTGAACTGACTCGAAGCTCACTTTTTTTTTTTCCTTTTGCTGTTTCCATCCTGGAATCTGAACCTTCAAAGAGATGGAACTCTTAATAATGTTCTATGGAGTCCCTGAAACACAGAAGAGATGCCTCAACCTGGTCTGGCCTGCCCATTCCTTGTTGAGTGTGACCTCAGAGGACAACATGGCTGGACTCAGAGTCCTATGCAGCCCTGTCATTGACCCTGGCTCTGGGAATGTGAGCTAGTTCTAGGGGATGTGGCTTGAAGGTCACTCCATTGTATCACTCTCAGCAATAAGACCCTGATGGGGAGCCTGCTGTAGGGTACTGAGTCAAGCTCTGCCACTTGCTAGGATCACATCAAAAAAGGAGCTTGTAGAAGATGACAAACACATATTCTTATGTACACACAGGCACACATTTTTTTGTTGTTGTTAAGTGCCATCAAGTCGGTTCCAACCCATAGCGGCCCTGAACAGGGTTTCCGAGGCTGTAAATCTTTACTGGAGCAGAAAGCCTCATCTTTCTCTCATGGAGCAGCTGGTAGTTTTGAACTGCTGACCTTGCGGTTCACAGTCCGATTCGTAACCACTATGCTACCAGAGCTCCTTACAGGCACACATATGCACACACATCTCATAGCCACGTGGAGAAATTAAAGGAGCAGCAATGGGAACAACAAGTGAAACACAGGATGAAACAGGGGCAGTTGGGCCAGATTCTCTCATGAGGACTCAAAATCAGAAAAACAATCTAGCTGGTCCCACTAGCACCCCACTGCATGTACAGGCTTATAAAAGAAGACAATCTGATTCGCTGCAGCCCTCCCACGTGCTCAGCCAAGGTTGGCCTACTCCCTATGCAAGTTTCTTGGGTTCTCTGGCTGTGTAGGGTACAAGACTAGAGCACTGCATAATTCCTTTATGTAATGGAAAGCTAACCACTCACGACCACAACAATAACATGAAAGTAAACCAGCCAATAGTTCGTGTTTGGAAAGGGGAGTCCTGTAGACCCTACGTCCTTTCTCACACTGACCAAGGGCAGAAGTTCTAATTCTTTTGTTTTGTCAGTGAGCCACATTCGGCCTTGGAACATCCCAGCTGTGTGATTTCCCTGTTCCCATCTCAGGTAGCCTTGGAAGTTGCACTCCACTCATAGGGCTCAGGAGACCCCACACCTTCTTTGATGATGTGCTGCCAATAATGATTGCCATTGACTGTTAGCACTGTGCTAAGTGCTCTACCCCTCCCAGCATTCCTGATTGGAAGGCACCATTATCCCCATTGTACAGATGAAGATATTGGGGGTTAGAAAAGCTAAGCAACTAGTCTAATTAAGCTCAACCTTTAACAAGCAAGTCTTTGGGTCCAGGGTTGTGTGACCTCAAAGTCCGTGCTCTTGATCTCAATACTGACCTAGCACTAGAAGGAAGCTAGATCATCTGTCCCAGACCTCCGCTATACTAAGGCAAGAATAAATCAAGGATGTCCAGCAAGATAATGGACTAGGCAGACATACTAAACAGACCCTCTACAGCAAAAAACAGTATCATTCCTGACTTTAAAAAATGAAACAGATAGAGATGATAGTCCTGGAACTGTTGGACATCAGAAGGGATAGAGAAGTGGATCTAATGCTTACTGGAAGGGACTGGACCTGCATGACAAAAAAAAAGGAATCAGATGAGTGAACTGCGCTAACCAGCCAGACTAGCGAGGTGTGGCCATCCTGAACTCTTGCAAACAGCTTTGGAAACATGGAGGCTTGGAGATGCCGATGTATACCTGTGACCTAAGGCAAGAGAGGTGTTCTCTAAACTCCCATGGTGAACGGAAGTGTGGCCAACCCACAGCCTTATCCATACCAGAACAGCTCTTGCTCTCTAAGAGGCTGGAGCTGCACAGCTGTGAGCTGTGCACTTGCAAGCCACATCGTTGTGAATTGCGTGCTAACTGCATCACTCCTGGCACCTGGATTCAGATGAGTCCTGCTCTACTTACATAACTGGTCTCAGCCAATCATAGACTAGCTGGAAATCTCATGACTGGTCTGGACTTGAAAGACCCTGATCCCAGCTACTTTGGGGTCTACACAAAATACTTCCAGATTGGATTCCCTGAACATAGACAACAGCTAGGCCAATAGGAACTCTACCTATGGCCTGAAGTGCCACCATCTCATCCCTCCCACATGTACCACATGATCTCTTTGACTGACAGGGACCCCACCCCCACCCCCAATATGCCTTCTCTCTGGGTACTGCACCTGCCCTGGTCTTTTCTGTTCATTGATTTTGTTTATTCTGTCTCCTCCTTCTTCTCTTTTTCTCCCTTTGTTTTTTATCCTATCTCTGCTTTCATTTTTATTTTCTCCTCTTCTTTTTTTAGCACTTGATTTCTTCATGGCTATTGCATTCTTAAGGAGCTCTGGTAGCGTAGTAGTTATGAATCGGGCTGCGAACGGCAAGGTCAGCAGTTCAAAACTACCAGCTGTTCCCGTAAAGATGTACAGCCTCGGAAACCCTGTACAGGGTCGCTGTGAGTTGGAACCGACTCCACGGCACATAACCACCACCACCATTGCTTTCTTTTCTCTTGCTGTTGTCAGGTTTGGATTTTTTTCTTCTTATTTCTCCTTTATTTTCTTTATTTGCTGTGGTGGTGGTTGGTGGTTATGTTCCGTGGAGTCGGTTCCAACTCACCGCGACCCTGTACGGGTTTCCAAGACTGTAAATCTTTATGGGAGCAGAAAGCCTCATCTTTCTCCCACGGAACAGCTGGTAGTTTCGAACTGCTGACCTTGTGGTTCGCAACCCAATTCGTAACCACTATGCTACCAGAGCTCCTTAGCTTCCTTGTTTTTTGCTTTATTTTATTTTTCTCTTGGGTGTGTGTGTTCTCTTCTTGCCCCATCTGATAGGGAACAGAAATGGTTCTCATACAGCCCATACCCTCTGCAGCCTCATCCACCGAGCAAGAGCCAATACCACCTGATCAGAGTCCTGGTACGGTGCTGTAGGATAAACACTGGACTGCTAACCACAAGGTCATTGGTTCAAACCCAACAGCTGCTTCTCAGAAACCCTATACAGGGTCACTAGGAGTTAAACCCAATTCCAGAACATTGAACTACAGTAGCATACCACCTGATCAGCAATAGGCAGAAACCAAAACCAGCCAAGCCCACCTCTACTGAACTGTAAGAAAGGCAAATAGAGAACTGTGCACACACTTCCTTTCTCTAATCACACCCACCAGGATGCAGTTAGTGAGTGTCTAAGAACACACCAACATACAATCTAATTAAATACAAAAACAATGATACCACAATGTCTCAGACACAACAAACAGCCTATTTCATTTCACATGAAGAAACAAGATAGAAGGGCTCAAACAAGTGACCAAGATGAAGAGTCAGAAAACATTTCTGAGGAAGAAAAGGAATTGGGAATACCTGGAAAAAAAAAAAAAAAAATTTAGGTCTTCAATGGACTGAGAGAAGGATTGAGGAAAGCAAAGAGAACGCAGAAAAAAACCTTTGGAAGAATTCAGGAAAACACTACAGGAACAAATGGACAAAATACATGAGACAATGCAGACCTGCAAGTAGTAAACCAAAAGATTAATACTAATTCAGAAATAAATAGTACATTGAAGGGACAAAGGAATAGATTTAAATCAAAAGAATCCCAAATTAATGAACTTGAAGATTAATTTCTTAATACTGGTATGCTAGAAGAACAATCAGAAAAAGAAGGAAAGAATCCAAAAAAAATCTAAGATTTATGTTGTACACGATGAGGAGGAATAACTTGCAGGTGCTCAGAATTCCGTAACAGGACAAGACAAAGAAAAGTACAGAAAAAAATTGTCAAAGAATTGTTGAAAGGAAATGACAAGAAAATGCACAAATAAAATGAACTCAGCACAGAAAATTATGTGCAGCAAATAAACCAGCAGCACCATAAAAAACACACAGCAGTATGACAGCAATCAATTCATATCTATCGATAACTGCACTGAATATAAATGGATTAAATGTACCAGTCAAGAGACAGAAAGTAGCAGAATGGATAAGAATACAGGATACTTCAGTATGTGAGATGCAAGAGAAACACCTTACGCAAAAAATAGACTACAATTTTCACAGGAAATAGACTAAAGCAAACAGACAAAATAGATTAAAAATCAAAGGATGGAAAAAAATATACAAAGTTAACAGCAATGAAAAATGAGCAGGATTAATGTTAACTTCTGAAAAAATAGGCCAAAATCAAGAGTGTGGTAGCTCCATACCATAAGCACTGGACTGCCAACCACAAGGTCAGGGGTTCGAGTTGACCAGCCACTTCATAGGATAAAGATGAGGTTTCCAGCTTCCACGAAGATGTACAACCTTGCAAACCCTGTACAATGGCACTATGAGTCAGAACTGACTCGACTGCACTTAACAAGGCCAAAACCAGCATGTTGTTGTTGTTAAGTGCTGTCGAGTCAATTCCGACCCATAGCGAACCTGTATAGGGTTTCAGAGGAGCAGCTGGTGAGTTTGAACCACCAGTCTTGCAGTCCAAATGGCTTTGTAGTCTGCCAAATTAGCCCACAGTGCCACACCAGCATAAACCAATATAAGAGACCAAAAAAAGGACATAATCTCATGATTAAAGTGTCAATTGAACAAGAGGACATAACCATAATAAATATTCATATTCCCAGCGAAAAAGCCTCAAAATACATAAATCAAGATCAAATAGAATTGGAGAAATAGACAACTCTAGAATCATATGTTGTTGCAGTGGTAGTTGTTAAGAGTTGTCAAATCTGTTCCAACTCATAATGACCCTGTTTATGGTTCATGAGAAGAAGCAGATGGGTTTGAATAGTAGGAGATTTTAATACACCACTTTCGATGAAGGACAGAACACCTAGAAAGAAACTCAACAAAGACACAGAAGAACTGAACAACAAATCAACAACCAACTTAATCTCCTAGCATTATACAAAGGACTTAACCCAACAACAGCACAATATACATTTTTTTCCAGTGCACATGGAACATTCTCCAGAACAGACCATATGTTAGACCAGTGAGCAAACCTAAATAAAATTTAAAGCCTCAAAATACTACAAAGCATTCTATCAGATCACAATGCTATAAAATCAGAAATCAATATTAGGAAGATAAAAGGGAAAAAAATCAAATACATGGAAATTGAGTAATACCTTTCTTAAAAGCTACTGATTAATAGAACAAATAAAAAATGAAATTTTAAAAAGTCCCTTTAAACAAAGAAGAAGGAAACCACAACATACCAAATCCTTTGGAAGACAGCTAAAGCAGTGCTCAGAGGGCAATTTATATCAAGAAATGCACACATCCAAAAAGAAGGAAGAACCCAAATCAACACCTTCACCCAACATCTCCAACAATGAGAAAAAGAGCAACCAAGTAAACCCACAGCCACCAGAAGAAAAAGCGAATAGAATTAAAGCAGAAATTTTAAAACAATAGAATCAAAAAGACAAGAAGTTGGTTCTTTGAAAGGATTATAAAATCAACAAACTACTGACAAATCTAACAAAACAAAAGAAGAAGCTGCAAATAACATGAATAAGAAATGATATGGATGATGTCACAACAGAACCAAAGGAAATGAAAAGAACACTAGCAATACTATGAAGAAATGTACTCCAGCAAATTTGAAAATCTAGAAGAAATGGACAAACTTCTCAAACAAACACAGACTGAAGTATAAAACAGGCTTATAACAAAAGAAGAAATTGATCAGATCATTTAAAAATTCACAATAACAGCAACAAAATCTAGGCCCAGGTGGCTTTTTTGATGAATTCTACCAAACATTCAGAGAAAACCTGACACCAAATTTACTCAAACTATTACAGAACACAGAAAAAAATGGAAAACTCCCACAATCATTTTATGAAGTGAGCATAACCCTGATGCCAAAACCAAGTAAAGATATCACTAAACAAGAAAATTATAGACCAATATCTCTCATGAACATAGATAGAAAAATTCTCAACAAATTCCTAGTTAATAGGGTCCAACAACATACCAATAAATTAATACATCGTGAGCGAGTGGGAGTCATGCCAGGTATACAAGGATAGCTCAATATTAAACAAACAATCAACGTAATCCACCACATAAATAAAACAAAGGAAAAGAACTACATGATCATATTGAAAATGCACTTGACAAAATCCTACACCCATTTCTGATTTAAAAAAAAAACAAAAACCATGCAACAAAATAGAAATAGAAGGGAAATTCTTAGCACGACTAACCCACAGCACCACACCAGGACTCCAACATAACTAAGAACATATATTAAAAAAACAACAGCCAACATTACTCTCCATGGAGAGAGATTGAAAGCATTCCCCTTGCAAACAGAAACCACAGAAGGTCACCCTTTATTATTAATTCTGTAAGATAAGCACTTATGTTTTATAAGTATAAGATAAAACGTATGTTTTAATGGAAAATTCGGTGGTTCAAATTCACCATCCACTCCTCGGAAAACCTATACAGGGTCTTTATGAGTCAAAACTGACTCAATGGCACTTAACAACAACAACAAATTTAATATAGTGCTGATAATCTTTGCCAGAACTATGAAAACCTTAGAACTATAAGGCTCATCAATGAAAAAATAATGACAAACTTAGGAGCTCTGATACATGGCACAAATACACTGTCAAGCATAATTAATAACGCACAAACAGCAGAAGATAAAGAATGGGACCTCCTAAAAATTAGATACTTCTGTGCATCAAAAGATTTCAGCAATAGAGAATCCACAGACCAGGGGAAATGTTTGGCAATGACATTATCAGACAAGGAACAAATCTCTGAAATTTATAGAAAACTTCACCCCAACAAGAAAAAGATATCCCAACTAACAAATGATGAGCAGAGGACACAATCAGAGACCCTTCACCAAAGAAGATATGAATGGCCAACAAACATGAAGAAATACTTGCAATCATTAGCCATTAGGGAGATGCAAATCAAAACAACAATGAAACATCATCTTACCCAGCATTAATAGCCAAGTTTTTAAAAAAAAAACAACTCAGAAAACAAATGCTGGCTGCAGCGTGGAAAGACTGGGATTGTAAAACATTGCTGGTGGGATTGTAAAATGGTATAGCCATTGTGGGAAACAGTATGGTCCTTCCGCAAAAAGTTGGAAATTCCTCTACTAGATATATATCCTCAAGAAATAAGAACCATATTCATGGCAGCACTAATCACAATAGCAAAAAGATGGAGATAGCCTAAACGCCCATTAGCGGAAGAATGGTTAAGCAAATGTTGGTGTATACACACAGTGGAATATATGCAACATTAAAGAATAGCGAAGAATCTGCAGAACATCTCAACATGGATGAACCTGGAGGACAGTATGTTGAGTGAAATTAGTCAATCACAAAAGGAAACATGTTGTATGAAACCACTATTATAAAAAGCAAAAGATTTTCATACTAAAAGAAACATTGCTTGTGGGTTACCAGGAGTAGAAGGGAAAGGAGAATAATTCACTGGTTAGAGGGTTTGTTGTTAAGTGCTGCCTGGTCATTTCTGACTCATAGCGACCTTGTATTGGGTTTCCAAAGAGCCCGATCTTGCTATTGAGTGTGTATCATACAGTGCCACAGCAGAACTCTGGTTAGAAGGGAGTCATGTGTAACTTAGATGATGGGAAAGGTAATATATAACAAAGCTAGTAAGATATGTTCACTTGGCATAAAGAATTATTTTTTTAAAAGAATAAATAAAAAAAATATTGCTACAAAATCATAGAAACCTTTATTAAACATAAATATAAAAATGTGAAGCTATTGTTTCTCACTATATCATCCATTTAGGTCTACCCACTTCTGAAGGTGGTGTTTGCATCTCTCTAACTCTTCCCCTTGGAGTCCTGGTGTGGCGCTGTAGGATTAGCACTGGACCACAGGTCAGTTGGAACCGCAAGGTTAGTGGTTCCATCAGACACTCCTCAGAAACCCTACGCAGGTGGCTGTGAATCAGAACCAACTTGATGGCAGTGAAAAATACCATTCCCTTAAGAATTCTTTGCTCCTTGATTTATACCAAGTCAGCATAGCAGTTTGGGCATCCTTGAAGGACTAGATATAATATACCTTTTCCATATTTTTTAATTTGGTAATCAAAAGAGTCTGAAGGGCAAGATCAAGTCTGTAAGGTAGATGAAGTAAGGTTTCACAAAGGAATTCTCAGCAGCCAGTCCTTCCTCCACTCAAAGAATACGCAGATGAATTGCCCTGGCCTTTTTTTCTTTTTTTTAAACCAGTTTTCTTAAAACTTCTTCATAATAAGTCTCTATGATGGGTCTGTGTTCTTTGAGAAAATCTACCAAGATCACCCTTTGGGATCACAGAAAACAATTTCCATAAACTTCTGATCTACTCTCTCTGCCTTGAATTTAACTGGCCCAGCAGATCCCTTAGGAGGTCACTATTTTGATTGGATCCTAATTTTGAAGGCACCCTAATGAGACTGTTGTTGTTGTTGTTAAATGCCATCAAGTAGTTTCCGACTCATAGTGGCCCTGTATAGGGATTCTGAGGAGCAGCTGGTGAGTTTGAACTGCCAACCTGTGATTCAAAGCGAACTTGTGGTCCAGGGCTTATCCAGCAAAGCCACACCAGGCTCCCCTAATGAGACTAAGACAAGTATATTACTGAGAGTTTGTCTGCAGTCATCCACTGATTGCAGGCACATATTTAAGCACGTTTTGTTTGAAATAAACCCATGCATGTATAAATTGGAACTGTACTACCAATGTTTTTTTTTTTCTCTTCGTACTTCAGAGAAGTGAAAACTAAGGCAGAGGAGGAATGACTTGCTCAAAGATATGGTCATCTCCAGACAACTGGCCTAGCACTCTTTCCTTTGCAACACACTGCATGTTGTCTAGAGGTTTCTCTGCTGTCTTCCTCATCGTAACCCAAGAAGTTGGACCTTTTCTGAGTTTGCTAACTCCACTGTTTGTAAATCTACTGAGCCATTGTTAAAGCAGCTAGAACTTTCCTCAGAACTTACTTTTAGTAAACAGGGAGGGTAAGAAAGAAGAGAACTCCTAATAAAGTATCTGGTAAAGATGTAAACTGGTTAAGATGTAAAATATCCCAAACTGCTGTCTGGTCTCATAGTCCCAAATCAGACACTCTCACACACATACACATACATAGACACACATGCATACATACCTCTGAATGGCAGCTGTATCCTGTGTGTTGGTTTGACCTCTAGGATGACGTTTAGCCCCACTGATCACCCATTTCAGTGAGCTGGCTATGACTGTCCACCATCTGCAGACAACAGCACTCTGGAGACAGAGGGGGCCTTTGATGGTAATGGGAGGATGCTATCTGACCTCAGAAACTACAATGCTCTTTTCAAGGGAGACAATACCTAGCACATTCCTAAGGTGTGAGAACATTGGAGAGAAGAGCAGAGAAGCAAAGGAAAGCACACTATTTCTAATTCTGTGGGGCCAAGAGTCCTCTTTGTCAAGGATGAAAGTACATAAAACAGGTGTGTGGCCTTTGCTGGGACCTGGGACTGTGAGCACCTCTGGGCAGGTGACCTTTGCCCCTCCCCACCACCACCACTACACACACACAATCTGAACTTCACATGGAGCCCAGCACCCAAGTAGAAGGAAGGAGGAAGAGGGCATAATGTGACAGTAATCACAGTAGTCATGCGAGGTAGACCCCACCTTGTGTTCATCCATCTGCCCTCTGAACCCTCTTCACATGAGGGAATAACTCAGCAGATACCCCTGCAGACTCCTTGAGCTGAATGAGAATTCAAGTCAGGATCATGCTCCTCACAGAATGGATACCTATCCTGGAGTCTAGCTGCGGCCACCAGGTTTGAGTGCTGTTTCCACACAATGTGGCCATCTTCCAGGGCCAGCTCTTCCCCATGGTGACCCCAGCTCCAGTGTCTGATATGCAGTCCTGCACAGAGCAGCACTCCACCAGAATTTCCTATTGGCAATATCCAAGGAAGGGTGTTCCTGGAATTTCTTCCCAGTACCAAGCCCTAAACCGTCTATTCTTTGTCTTCCAAAGACTCACCCTAGCTCTGATCCCTTATTCAGTCTCTAGAAAACCCAGTCAGAGCCCAACCTAGTCCTGAGATCTACTCTGTGAAGTAGGTACTGATGTTACATCATTTTATATATGAGGAAACTGTGGCAAAGAGTTTTGACATAGCATGTCCAAAGTCACATAGCTTTTTGGATGCAGAATTGTGACTTTAACCAGAGCTGTGTATCACCAAGGTCTGTGCCCTCCACCCCTGCACCCACTGGCTCTCCTCAGTATACCTAGGCTATGTCCCTGATGAAGCGGGCTCAGTCACTCAACAAGCAGACAGACTGGATCTGTGAGACAGCTCGTCAACAAGTTTCCATTTTGACAATCTCACTCCTGTGCATCTCAGCCTTTCTTGGTACCCCTCACCCATGCCTAGGTCTCTGACTATGCTCTTCTGCTGTCTCTGCAGGTATCTCCCTCCCAGGGTTCCCGACCTCATCCCTGACGGCCACCTCTCCTCAGACTCTAACCAGGCTGGATTCTCCAAACCTGCTTCCGCAATGGGTGGGTTGTGAGTGCTGGTAAGATCTGCTAGCCAACATTTCGGCTTCTCTGCCCTCTCTTTGCCTGGCCAGCCTGGCCCACTCCTTTTCTTTTCTTCCCTTTGCTGCCGCCCCTCTCCTAACCTTGCCACCACTCAGGTAATGAGGAGCTGTGGGCCCAGCCAGCCTTGGAGATGCCGAAGAGACGGGACATCCTTGCAATCATCCTCATTGTGTTGCCCTGGACACTACTCATCACTGTCTGGCACCAGAGCACCATCGCACCCCTGCTCACCGTGCACAAGGGTGAGTCTTGCCCCCGTCCCCTGTCCCCAACGGCTTCTTTGATGAGCACAATGGCAGCTAACAACACACTAAACAGTTAGGAAAAACTGTAAGGATCATCTAGGCAATGAATTCACCCTTTTTAAGATCTTGGGCCCCTTGGAGACTGTCATGAAAGTTGACACACATAGACATACAAACACACACAGACATATGCAGATATACAGAGAGACACATCACAGAGACACACCTTCAGACACACACATCACAGAAACACACTTCCAGACACACTCTCAGCATTTTGTTGGGTTGGGGGAAGAAAGGGACAGAGTTTTTAAAACTTTCAAGGTTAATATTTTTTCTCCTCCTTTCTTGCTTGAAAATCTGGTCCAAGTCCTCCCAAGTACAAACAGGCCTGAAAAATGGAAAAGTCTCTCAGAGTCTACGAAGAACAAGAGAGGGAATTGGGGCCTTTCATCCTGGCTCTGAGCCTACAGGGTTGCTTCTCCCTTTGTACACCAGGCTCCCTACACCCCAAACCTTCCATCTGCTCTTCGCCAAGCCTGAGTTCCAATTCCTTAGTTTTTACTATCACCTCCTCTTCTGTTCCCTCCCACCTACATATGAGAGTTGGTCCAAAAGTCTTGCTGCTAGAGTTCTAGTTCATACAGGCACAGTTTTATTCTAAACAAAACGTATGTAAATCTGTCTCTAAAATCAGTGGCTGACTACAGACACGCTTTCAGTAATACACTTGTCTTAGTTTCATTAGGACATCTTCAAAACAAAGGTTCAATTAAAACAGTTATTTCTAAGGGCATCTGTTGGGCCAATTAAATTCAAGGCAGAGAGGTCAGTTCAGAAGATTGTAGCAATGCATTTCTGGTATCCCAAAGGTGTAATATTGATAGATTTCCTCAAAGAACACAAGACAATCATGGAGGCTTATTACAAAAAAAGTTTTAAGAAAATTAAGAACATTGGGAAGAAAAATGCCAGGAAAGTTACATTGAGGAATATTTTTTTTTTCCATCACAAAAATGCATCTGCTCATTCTTTGACAGTAGCAAGGGCTGGACTATGAGAATTTCATTGGGATACCTTACCCCATCCACCTTGCAGCCCTGATCTTATACCTTCAGACTTTTTGATCCCAAAACTCAAAGAACAGTGAAAATGAATATGATTTGCATCCTTTAAGGATGTCAAACTGCTGTTTTGACTTGCTATAAATCAAAGAGCACAGAATTCTTCAGGGAAGGGTTAGAGAGATAGAAACACCGCCTTCAGAAGTGTATAGATCTGCAATTAGCATAACTTAGTCCACAAATGTTCTGCTAGTGTTTTACATCCTACTTGGCTGAGTAACATCTGGAGACTTAAAGGTTTGTAAGTGATCATTTAAGGTGTAACTATTGGTCTCTCCCCGTCCGGAGCAAAGAAAAGTGAAGAAAATCAAAGATGCAAAAAAAAAAAAAAAAATACACAAAAGCTCCAAAGGGTTAATGGACTATGTTAACCCCAACCTCTACAACCCTGAGATTAGAAGAACTAGATGGTGCTTGCTACCACTGCTGACCACTCTGACACAAACCACAATAGAAGGTCTTGGATAGAGTAGAAGAAAAATGTAGAACAAAGCTTAAAAAAAAAAAAAAAAAGACAATACTTATTTCTGTTGGATAGTGATTGGTGTAAACCCTGGGTCTATGGTCTTTTACATTCTTCAGGCCTAAAACTGAATTTAACCTCCTTGACTCAGCTGAAGCCAACTAATATGTCCATGAGGTGAACAATAACACCAGGGAGCTATGCACTCAGAACAACTAACCATATTGGATCAAAAGGACAGAATTTGCTCAGGGATAAAGCTCAAAAAGCAGGAAAGGATAAGAAAGAAGGACAAAGGGAAATGGCAAACACAGAGGCAGTGGGAAGAATGCTGTTACAGTTGGGGGATTGCACTCAATGTCACACAACAAATTGCGTATGAACTGTTGAATGGAAAACCAATTTGCACTATTAAATTTCACTCAAATCACAATTTAAAAATAAAAAGAAGTATATAGACCCCGATAGATGGTATGTTGAGGAACAATAGCTTCACTTTTGATATTTTTGTTTAAGAAAGGTTTCTCTGATTCTATAGCAATACTCATGCACAGGTTCCGTCTTTAGGCCGACCATTCCCATATAGAAATGTGCATCATCTTACTTGGACATGTAATAGAATAAAGAAAGCCTGTCCCAGAGGAAGTGGGCCTATTGTAGGGCCTGGGAGTCTATCCCAGTGATGCTGATGCTGCTGGTATCCAACAGCCACTGCGCTCTTCCCAGAGTCAAAGGGCATGTCTTGCTCACCCCCAGAGTGTCTTGACTGGAAGCCAGACAGGGCCTAGCTAGAAGCCACTGCTGGGCCTTTAGATCCTTTGCCCCTGACTACGATCCCTGCCTCTGCTGCCCCATCTGAGTTCTTGCTATTCTAGCATTATCATCACTAGATGAGTACATTATTCCACAAGAGGTAGAACTGCCCACTTCTGCACATGGGTATTATCTTATTGATTCCATTCCTAACAGTGCTTGTGAGTCAGAGACTGCAGACTGCACTGCTAGGCACTGGTGTGACTACCAGACAATGAAGACTTGGCACTCTTGGTCTCCCCACAGGCATGCCAAGGGGAGTGAATGGAAGCGGAAGCTCTGTGATTTAGATTATCACAGATTTAGCTGGACGGACTCATGAGTCCTAGGTTGCAGGAGCAATAGCGGAGTCCTTTTCCACAGGAACTTCCATAGGGGAGAGCAGGGCTCCCTGTTTGGAATGAGTGTTCTGAAGGAGCCAGAAGATTGGGTAGAATGACTCTAAATCTCATTCTCAGGCCTCAGTTTCCAAAACTTCTCTTACAAATTTACCTGTAGACCCTCATCAGAACCCCTACAACACTCCTGTGCTCCCTCAACTTTATTTATGACCTGGTGCTGGACTCGGAGCAAGAGCACATGTATCCTGCGTCCATTCACCTGTGAGCTCCCTGAGAACAGGGGCAGGGGCATGTCCTCTTTTAGGTCATCTTCCGATTTCACTAGGCAGCCAGCACATCCTCTACATGACTCAGGAGAATGGTGGGATGCAGGGGAGGTGAGAGACTGGCTAGTGCAGAGTCTTTCCCATGATTCCATTCCATACCCATTGCTAGTTCCATCTTCCCCATAGTCACATGAAGTCAGCAAGAAGTAGGGCTGGCCACTGTCCTCATTCTATAGACAAAGAAATGATAGTAACTGGGCAGCCAGTGTCTGAGCCCACAAAGCCACATAATAGCTCTGGAAATTAGATGCTATTATTAGCTCCATTTTACAGCTGCAGAAATTGAGGCACCAGAAGTTAAGTAGGTCAGTGACAGAACCAAGGTATTTGAATTCCAAAGCCTGGCAATTTCTAGCTGAGATAGTGTGAGAATAGTGAATAGTAGGTTAGTGCCTAAGTCCTTCAAACAGAAAAAAGTTATTTAGATACAAAGTATGCATTAAAAACAAGTATGTCAGTGGCCCTGATTTCTCTTCTTGATAGGACTATTAGGTTTAGCAATGAGGAAAATGTCTAGGATGTAATGATAAATGTTGTGGCATTAGAGTTGCCTCAGTTGGAGCAGGCTGCCTTCAAGGAGTAATGAGTCTCCATCCTGCCTCTTCCCTGTGGCTGGGTTTTTGTAAGACCTTCCATGATAATCATGTGGTGAAGATGGATGAACAGTGACTGGATGATCAGACAGTTAGCTTCAGGTAGATACTCAGATACAGGGAGATATTCAGATGTTCAAATGAAAGTGACATCATACCAACAGAAGAGCTAAAACAGGTCTCCACCGTGCCCTTTTACTTACACAAATGCAAGACTAGTTAAATTCGAAATCTACAGATTCAAAGAAACCAAACTCACTGCCATCAAGTAATTCTGCCTCATAGCAACCCTATGTAGGCTTTCAAAGACTATAAATCTTTACAAGAGCAGGCAACCTCATCTTTCTCCATCAGAGGGAGTGGCTGGTCGATTTGAATCACAAACTTTGTGGTTAACTGTCCAACACATAACCCACAGCACCAGCAAAATTACCTTGAACACTACAGGCAAAATACACTGGAATAAATGCAGTAGTTTAAAGTTATGCATCAAGATTCAAAGACTTAATTACATAAAGCCAGATGGGAATGATCCCGCTTGACTAGATGGATTGTGGAGAAATGGAGAGTGCTCACAGCAAGCTCCTTAGAAGTCAACAGTGTGCTGCAACCACATATCCCAACCCCAAAGGATGGACCTGACAGCTTCTATCCCACAGAAAACTGGTGGTCCCATTGCTCTCTACTGCCCTGAACCAGTGCATAGCAGCACCTGGGCTCTGGGCCTGCTACTAGGTGACTGCTCTGGTAGCGTAGTGGTTACGAATTGGGCTGTGAACCTCAAGGTCAGCAGTTCGAAACTACCAGCTGTTCCGCAGGAGAAAGATGAGGCTTTCTGCGCCGGTAAAGATTTACAGCCTCAGAAACCCTGTACAGGGTCGCAATGAGGGGTAACCGACTCCACTGCTCATAACGAGGCTGATGAGGGTCTGGACACGTGGACATGTATAAATCCCCATATATTTAGGAACCAAGGTTGCAGACCTAGAATATGGGCAGTAACATTCAAATAGTTCGAGTGTTGTCAACTATAAGGAGCAGGAAGAGGCCATTTCTGTGTCACTCTTTACTGCGTCAGAACTTGGAAAATCCTCGGGAGAACTACAGGGGCGTAGATGCCAACTTAACTCCAGACACTTAGGGCTGGACGCAAACCGTGATAGACAAGGGGGGTAGGGGCCGTGGAAGCACCCTTTATGTATCCTGGCGGAGTCAGATCGAGTTCTAGCATTCTCTTCTTCAACCATTCCTGCAGATGACGCAAGTGATGCCAAGCGCAACGTGCCAGGTGCGGACCCCAGAGAGTATTGCATGTCCGACCGCGACATCGTGGAGGTGGTCCGGACTGAATATGTGTACACACGGCCCCCGCCGTGGTCGGACACGCTGCCCACTATCCACGTGGTTACGCCCACTTACAGCCGCCCAGTACAGAAGGCTGAGCTGACGCGCATGGCCAACACATTGTTGCACGTGCCCAACCTACACTGGCTAGTGGTGGAGGATGCGCCCCGACGCACGCCGCTGACAGCTCGCCTGCTGCGTGACACAGGCCTCAATTACACGCATCTGCACGTGGAGACGCCTCGAAACTACAAACTGCGTGGCGACGCCCGCGACCCGCGCATTCCCCGCGGCACCATGCAACGCAACTTGGCACTGCGCTGGCTGCGCGAGACCTTCCCCCGCAACTCCAGCCAGCCCGGTGTGGTCTACTTCGCAGACGATGACAACACCTACAGCCTGGAGCTCTTCGAGGAGGTGGGACAGGGGCTGAGAGAGGCACAGAGGTAGATCACGGGTCAAAAGGGCCTAAGGAGGAAACGGGACCAGAGATTGAGGATATGGACTCAGGATCTTGTGGTCTGGGGATGTGGGTGATTCGCCCGCTTGGGACGCGGGTCTGTATTCTGGGTGGGACGTTGCAGGTGTGAGTAGACAAGAAAAAAACAGGAAAGGGAGGGTTGCCATGCTGGGGGTCAGTGCAGAAGGACAGAAGGAATGGAGGAAAGCAGCCCCCACTAATTAGGGAAGAAAGTTGGTGTGTGACGCTCCTAAATCCATAGTCGTGGTCTGAGAGGTACTGGCAGGATAAGGGATTTGGGTAGGGTCATTCTGCAAGAAACCTCCGGTGGGCTTCTTTCCAGTTTGTGGGCAAGGTAGCTAGGTGTAGGGCGGGGAGTCAGTCGGCTCTAAATGGTAACACGAGAGGGCTTGAAGCAAGAGAAACTATTGAATAGAACCATGTTGTGAAGAGGAGACTGGCTTGTCTGAGAGGCCAGGTCCCGTGAAGACACTACAGGCGTGGACAGGCCCCTAGGTATGGGAACTGACACATTTACCACATAAGGGAGTGGGGTTAACACTGACCAGTGGATGTTTTCATTTGTAGATGCGAAGCACCCGTAGGGTGTCTGTGTGGCCAGTCGCCTTCGTAGGTGGCCTCCGGTACGAGGCCCCACGGGTGAATGGAGCAGGGAAGGTGGTCGGCTGGAAGACAGTGTTTGACCCTCACCGACCATTTGCTATAGACATGGCTGGATTTGCCGTCAACCTGCGACTTATTCTTCAGCGAAGTCAGGCCTACTTCAAACTGCGTGGTGTGAAGGGTGGCTACCAGGAAAGCAGCCTCCTTCGAGAACTTGTTACCCTCAGTGACCTGGAGCCCAAGGCAGCCAACTGCACCAAGGTAAGTAGGTTCCTCAGCAGAACTGGTCACCCTAATGCAAACATGCCCAAGTCTATGTCCAACCTTCCTGACAGATAAGAACTCAAAATATCCTTGCAAATAAGAACCAGTTGTCCAAGTTATCTAATGCTGCTATAACAGAAAAACATAAGGCAATGGCTTTCACATGCAGAAATTCATTCTCTCATAGTTTAGGAGGCTAGAAGTCCAAGTCAGGGACAGTTCTAAGGGAATACTTTCTCGGTCAACTCTGGGGGAAGGCCCTTGTCTCTTTTCAACAGCCATGGGCCTGGAATCCCTTGTTGAGCTCCATGGATCTTGACTTCAATCTTTCCCTCAGATAGGAAGTTCTCAGCACAAGAACACTTGAGACCAAAAAAAAAGCTCCACTCCCAACTCTTCTCTTGTATCTTTCTCTGCTTATTTTTACTTCTTTTCTATCTTGTAAAAGTGATGCAGGCACCACCCCAGTGAAATTCCCTGACATGGCATCAGGGCTGCTATCTGAGTAAGGGTGTTACGTCCCACCCTAATCCCCTTACAAATGATTGGTCACATCAAATCACATCATGGGGAAGGAACACATTTCAATCCATGACAATAGACTAGACACATTGCTGTTGTTGTGAGGTGCTGTCGAGTCGGTGCCAATCCATAGCGACCCTGTATAGGGTTTCTGAGGAGCAGCTGGTGAGCTTGAACCACCGACCTTGTAGTTCAAACAGCTTTGCAGTCTGATGGCACATTAACCCACAGTGCCACACCAGGACTCCAGACACATACCTTCCTTAAAGTGTCCTCCCTGGAAAACACGCCCTGAAAAGAACCAATAGATCCATTTTGGAAGACATGCAGCCAGAGTGCTCCTTGGAGGCCAAGATAGCCAAACTTCATCTCTCATACTTCGAACACATTGTCAGGAGGGACCCATCGCTGGAGAAGGATATCATGTTTGGTAAGGTGGAGGGTCAGAGACAAAGAAGAAGCCCCCCAATGAGATGGATTGACCAAGTGGCAGCATCAATGGACTCAAGTGTGGCAACAGTAGTGAGGTTGGCCCAGGATCGGGCAGTGTTTTGTTCTGCTGTGCATAAGGTCGCTATGGGTTGGTACCAACTCGATGGCACCTAACAACAACAACAACAGGGCAGCCATACTAAAGTAGGATGGGGCAGTAATCAGTGAATCACAACCAAGGACCTTGTCCCACCTTCAAAATCGTTGTGCTTCATGACTCTCTGCCAAAGAATCACACACACAAATACACTACTCTTAGTTGGAACTTTTCCGACTAGGACCAGGGCTACGAGTTGACTGAGCCAAAGCTGTCCTGAAGATTCTGTCTCTCCCTAGAGATCCCCATCAAGAGACCCAAGGGAGGCCATCTTGGAACCTGTTAGTCTGCTTTCTGTAGCAGCAGATACCAAGCTTCCAGCACATACTTTGAATGCATACCATGCAGAAATAGCAGGAATGAGGGGGTGGTAAGAAATGATAAACAGTCAAGAAAATTTAACAGAACAAGGGCTGAGCTGGGGATAGAAATGCTTGAAGAAATGCTGGCAGGGAGTGGGAGGAAGTGAGGGGCAGGGCAAGGCCTGCCCACTCTGCTATATCTCTGAACGCAGATCCTGGTGTGGCACACTCGGACTGAGAAGCCAGTGCTGGTGAACGAGGGGAAGAAAGGCTTCACAGACCCCAGCATGGAGATCTGACCACAGGGACAGGTATGAGGAGGTAAAGGCCGGGTGAACTAGCAGGGGAGGCATAGGTGGTCACAGGACTCAGCACCTCCGAGAGGCCTTCCTCATAGTCTTCCCATGGTGGAAGAACAGGTCAAAGAAGGGCAAGAGAGAGGCCAGCGGACAGCTGTTGGTGCCTCTGAAAGTTAGGTGGCAACTTTCTCCTACACAGCCCAGTCCTGTCCCCAGACACATGAGATGGTGTCACCTTCCAAACACTTCCTCACAGCAATTATTATCATTATTCTGATAATCCCAGGGAACCTATTCCTAGATTCTCACTTTCCCAGGTTTACCTTCCTAAATATGCCTCTTTCCCTTTGGTTTGCTGCCTTTAATAGTATTGCTGGAACAATGACCATTTACACACTGCTTGTCACCTTTTCAAGTGTGTCCCTGTTTTACCTAAAATTCAAGTCTTGCCATTTTTACCTGCTTGACTTTACTTCTCTGAGCCACAGTTTTCTCATCAGTACAATGGGTTGTTCGGGACACTGAGGTCTGTCTCTGGCATACAACAAGTCTTTATTATATAGCAAGTGCTGCTATGTTTATTGGGTTCTTTGAAATTCTCTTGTAGTAGGCCAGAGGTTCTTTGTGCATTGTAAGGGTAAAGTAAAGATGTTCAGAGAAGTTAAATGCCTTGTCTAAGACTGTACATTGAACGATTTGCAAAGCCAGGATTTTTCTGTTTTTTTCTATTTCATCCTGCCTTGAAATCACCTCGTACTACTGGCTTCCTACTCTAAGTTATGACAAACACAGGTAGGAACTTAGATAGTAGGGCATACAACTGCTCCTCTGGCCATGGAGTTAAATTAACAACAACTTCTATATCACATTTACATTTGTCTTGCCCTCAGGGGACCACAGGCTATTTTATCCTCTGAACATAAAACTAACCTTTGCCAGGTCTATTTAGAATGCATCGGTATAAAGCCCCACCCCCTGCTTTCCATTCTCCCTGGGCCCCTGGAAAAACCCTTCTCCATTCACCTTAGAAGACCTTAGGGGTTGGCTCTAGAGTGATCCTGGTGACCTGTGGTCAGGGACTTGGCCTACCGGCCATTCCTCATTCCCACTCCTATGGCCTCACACCTCACCAGCCCTCCTTCCCTCCACAGGAGCCTCCTTCTCAGACCTTGCTCTTGGCCTGCTACCCTCTCCCATGGCTGATGGTCCCTCCAAGACTAACTCTTAAGGAATCACCATCACCCTCCTTTGTAAGTTGGGGGCTTCAGAGAGAGCTCTGAATGAAGGACAGATAACTTAAAGCACAGAAACCCCAAACCTGTTGTTTTCTTCCATCTGATCTGACCAAGGGCCTGAGAGACCTCAGGGGCAGGAGCACAGCTGCATGCCAGCCCGGTCAGCCCCCGCAAGCATCCCAGAACATCCCTGAAGAGGGCCTGCCCACACAGCCTGTGAACAACAGTGTTGCAGCTCCCACCCAAATCATGGGGGCTGAGAGTGGGCACTCCTGGCTCTCCTTCTCCCTGCTCCAGACCCAATGGCCACACTGGACATCAGCCAGGGAGCTCTGAAGACAGCAGAGCTGTCATTGGACAAAACGGACACTCACTCCCACCTCATTCCTCTTCCCGAGGGCTGCTCCCAAAGCAGACATACCTCCTGGTTTTCCTTTGGCTCAAGTTTACAGAATTGGCTGTCTGGGACCCCAACAGGCTCTGCATGGGGTCCTAAGCCTGCCAACAGGCTCCATGTACCTCAGACTGGGGTGGGAGCAGCCGCCCTTCCTCTGGTCCCATACCCCCCAGCCTTCTCCTCCAGCACCAGGGAGGAGGTGGGCACCAGAGCCAGCACAGGTCACTGGCAAGACCTGGACTAAGAGACCTCTTGACCCACTTTCCACAACACTGCCTCCCTGTCCCCTGGTCCTGATAACCCTTGCCCACCTGGAGGGGAGAAGACCAGGCCTGCTGAGAAGCTCTCTCCTCGAGCTCTCACAGAACCTCAGATCAGGAGGGGGGTCTCTTCCGGTCTGCAGAAGATGCAGGGGAGTTCCACAGCCCCCACTCTGCCAGTGGTTAGCAGAAAGGTTTATGGAGAGCGTAAGGGGGCAAAGGTCATTTGGACACTAGGGGAAAGGAGACCTGAGCACACTGCTTTAGAGATCATTGTTTTCATTACAAATTGAAAAAAAGAAAACATCACTTCTTCCTGTATGGTAAGCCCATCTCCTCCCCAGCTCCCTGTCCCCCTACCCCAGCTCCTTGTCCCCCTACCCCAGAGAAGGAGAAATGAACAAGATGATCCATGCCCAAGCCCAGTTCCCTTGGTTCCCCCTTCCACTGGTCCAGGCTTTCTCACTAAGGATGGTGCCCTCTGGTGGTCATTGCACTCATGTTCTTGAAAGTTGGAAGCACAATTTTCCTCCCAGTTGAAGAAAAAGGGAAGGATTCTATTGATGAGGTGTTCATTTTTTAGCTGGTTACAGCCCCCAATCTGTTTAAACTCACAGATAAGTCAGAAGGCCATTCAGAACCCATTCCTGGGTGGGGGGAACTCAGGCCAGCAGATGTAACCTTCAAACATAGCACCGGTTCCTAATTTGAAATTTATTTCATTTACCACAGTATTCAGGGAACCATCTGATAGGGATCAGACCCCACTGACCCGTGTCCCTTGCAGGAGGTTTTCCCACTTTCCACTGCTGCTTTGGAATAGATAGGCCCCTTGCAATCAAACAAGTGTCATGGGGAGGAGAGAGGAAGATGCGCAGGCACCCAATGATCCACGAGTCTGTGCCAGGGCCCCTGTGGCCTCAAGCACCCCAGAACCAGCCCTGAATGCCCGGGCAACTTGGCTGCCCTTAGGCAACCTTCTGAGCCTAAAGCCCAGGGATTATTTTCAGGAACTCGATAATAAACAACAAAATGGGACATTCTTTTTAAAAACAAAAAGGCTTTTTTTTTTTTTTTCAGATACTAGTTCAGTTGTCCTCCCCTATTATCATCTTTAGCTGCATGTGTATTTATTTATAATTATAACCCTGGTGGACTGCAACCTTCATCTTTATTGGGAGTGAGTTTGTTACAAATCAAAAGAACTGGGCCCATGACAATAATTGGTTTTCCAAGCCCAGTCTGTCCCCTGTCCCTCACCATAGGCCCTGCCCTGCAGAAGTGGTGCTTGGGACAAGGAACCCCAAGAACGCAGCCTGGGTGGAGAGGTCCACACACCTGCCTCTCTGGTCTCTTCTAACTTAACTGTATTCAATTTGTTTCGAAATTAAACATTAAATATGGTTTTTAACAGTCCTAATCCTCTTCGGCCCTGTCTTATTTTAGTCTCATTTATTTACTCACTTAACCATCATGCAGACGTTTATCAAATGCTTACTATAAACCAGATATGATTCTAGAAGGTAGCATTAAAAAAAAACACCAGTTGCTCCAGAGTCCATTCTGACTCATGGCAACCGTATATATGTAATCATAGAACTGTGCTACATGTGGTTTATAATGGCTGTAACATTACAGAAGTAGATCACCAGATCTTTCTTCCACTGTACCATTGGGGAATTCAAACCACCAACTTGTAGGTTAGGAGCTGAGCACAAATCATTTATGCTGCCTAGGAACCAAGGAGCTAGCTTACAACTGTGAAAAACAGAGTATTTGCCTTCACAGAGTTACATTCCTAAAAGAAGTCATAAATGGTATTTGCGATATGATTCATTTAAAGAAGAGAAAATCAGAGTCAGAAGGCAGATTGTAGGACTGACAAAGGGGATGATACACCCTATAGGGCAGGTCCCACTGATAAACTCTCATTGATGAGGTGCCATTTGAGCAGAGGAGTAAATGTCAGACGTGCATGTTCTGGGAACGGACCACTCCCCAAAGTTGGAGAGCATGTAGCATGTTTAAAGATCAGCACAGGCCAGCGTGGCTGCAACTGAGTGGACAGTGATGAGAGGCAAGGTGAGACGTGGATAAAGGTGGATGCCTTTTGCCCTCGGAACCAGTGTAATTATTTTGATTTTTATTGAGTGAACTGGGAAGTCACTGGGAATTGGGCAGAGGACTGACATGATCTAATTAACCCTTCTAAAAGAACCAATCTGCTTACTGTGCCGACAATAATAGGAAGGCAGTGGCAGTAATCCAAGGCTGAAATGGTGGTGGATTGGTCCAGGTGGAGAGCTAGGTCAGAGAGAAGGGTTGGGTTCTGAAAGTATCTAAAAGGTAGAGCCAGAAAGATGTGATGAATTGATGTAAGATATAAAAGAGTCAAAAATAATAAGAATGATAGAATTATCATTTCCAAATATGAACAAATTAAATCAACACCCAGGCAAGCAGCTGTCAAGCAATCAAACAATGAATTACATTGAGCAAATTTGCTGCACAATATCTCTTTAAGATACTACTTTGAGAACTAAAGTGCAACTGACCCAAGCCGTGGTATTTTCAATTGACTCATATGCTGCAAAAGCTGGACAACGGATAAGGAAGAATGAAAAAGAATGTATGCATTTGAATTATGGTCTTGGTGAAGAATATTGAATATGCCAGAAACACCAATCTGTCATGAAAGAAGTATCCACCACAATGTTCCTTAGAAGCTAGGATGGTGAGAATTTGTGTCATGTACTTTGGACACATTGTCAGGTGGAACCAGATCTTTGAGAAGGACACCAGGCTGAGAAAAGTACAGGGTCAGTGAAAAAGAGGAAGACTTTCAATGAAATGAATTGACACAGTGGCTACAATAGTGGGCTCAAATAGAGGAAAGATTGTGAGGACGGCGCAGCTTGGGCAGTGTTTCATTCTGTTATACATGGGGTCACTATGAGTCAGAACCAAGTCAACAGCACCTAACACCAATACGGGCAGCATGCAGGAGAGATAACACAGGGAAAATCAGAAGTTCATTTTCATTGCCCATCAGACATCTTTAGAAGAAAGGTAAGCAGACAGCTACAGGGACCTGAAGACAAGTCAGTGGAGGGTCAAGTTAGAGACAAACACTGGATAGTACCAGGATAGGGTCAAGGTTCCTTGTGGGCCTGGAGGAGATGGCTTGCAGGGTATATGGATTAATGCCTAGGACACAGTGAGGTTGTGAGAACAGATCATCAACAAACCACAGTAAAGTTACAACGTGTGGAAGATCTGGACATGAAGCTTTTTGTCAACTCTGGGGTATAATCTCTGACACAGGATGCTTTGAAAGAGATACTGCAGGTGGTCTGGCAGATAAGAAGACAAGAATAATAAGTTGGGGCAGGAAGACTTCACTTTTGGAAAGTGCCAATGCATCACTGCTGAGATTAGCATAATTCCTTCATTGTGCGGTGAAAGGACTCCTTATAAGATTCCTTTAAATACCAGCTCCATGTCACATTCCCTAACAGAAGCCAGCTTGCCTGGCTACACTCTTGTAGCAGCACACTTCATGACAAACTAGACACAGCTGCACTGCCCTCTACCCTGGCCCAGTACCCCTGTCTCACCACCATCTTGGCTGTGTGCTTTCAGTTCCAAGGCAACTCAAGAAGATTTGATGAGTTTGGACAAAAGTGGAGAGTCAGCTTCACCTTGCTCCCAGATATTGACCAAGATCTTCATTTTGATAGCTAGCTCCATTTCTCCACCCCACAAAGGGCATTTGGGCCAGCTGTCAGTCAGTGCTTAACCATGGTGGCTGCATACCACATATACTTCCCCTAGGGGGAACTCCTTTCCTCAGAGGAACACAAGGGTGCAGCTTCTGGGACCTCTGCTGATGATATGACCCACTCTATCCCCTGCCGATCTTTTACTGAGCTACTGTGGGCATAGGCCTGGGCTAGGTGTGTCAATGGATTTACATTAGAACTGAAGATCATTTGTTTGGGTAGTAGAAGTCAGTGTATGTGCAGAAAAAATTCACTTACTGGACCTGACTCAGTTCTTCGCTGTCCTACCGGCTCCTGTCCCCCTGATCCCCAATGCTTAGAATGAATTTGTGCCTGACCTCTTCTGCCCCTGGGTACCTCCAAACCACAATAACATTATCAGGGGACTTGAAGCCATCATAAACCAAGAGAATGACTCATCCGATAACTGGGTAGTTTGTTTCTGGATACAACATTAGGGGCTAAATGTCTGTCTGGTCCAAATGCCTTCTCCTTTGGCTAACAGTGCATAGATGAAATCAGAGCCACATTACCAATGAGGCTTTGGTTAACTCTATTACTTTATTGCAATTAAGAACAAAGAACCTGCACCAACTCTTTGAACCTGATCCCCAGAAGGAGCACCTCACACTTCGAACATGGAGACAATTATGGAGAAGCTGATTGGTTACAGGAGGTAGAAGAGGGAGACAGAGGCCTCATTGGTCCTGGATGCCATCACTAACCCAACATTCCCAGGGAGGTTCCCCGCCCAATGCCAGCTGAGTGTCCTGGGGACTCAAATATGAGGAATAGGGGGAGTCATTCCTGTTAGCATCTATATTTCCTTCTCAGTTTGTTTCTATTATTCTTAGTAATCAAAGCTGAAAAGACTCTAATCAGGAAAATAAGAGGTTGGGTATTTCTGTTTCTTGGGGGCTTTGGTTTATCCTCCTGTCAGATCAATCAGAGTGGGAGTAAGGAGGAGACACCACGTGGGTTTCTTAAATAAGGTGTCCTCCTGAACCCAGGGAAGGAGGAGGAGGTTGTGAAGAAGAAACAGCATAGGTATGATACCACCCCTCACCTATCCTCTACAGATGGCCTAATGCCTAAAAAGTGGCCATCAGAGGGGTAGTGAAGCCCAGTTAGCTGTGCTAACTGTCACTTCCTGACCCAGGAGCTCCTGCCCATCTCATGTCCGTGCCCTTTCTGTGGGCTCAGGCCTTCACCACATATGATCAAATTCAAGGCCCCAGGCCCAGAAGGACATTATTCTGCCTTCACCCAGAAGATGAGGGGTTAGGGCAGGTACCACTGCAAACCACCACCCCTTGCCTTCACACTCATTTTCTTCAGTCCTCCAAGGTGTGAGGTCCGGAGTAGAGGCAGCAGATCAACGTGGAGCTGCTCAGATTTGAGGATGCTACGTGAGGGTGTTAGTCTGCATGGAAGGGTGTGAAAGAGCAGCCCTCCACCCTCTGAACAGCAGGAGGATGGCAGGGGCCGTCAGTTAAGGTACTTGTTCCTGCCCAGGTAGGGCATTTCCATGGACTGTATCATTGGACCTGCTACCTTCTCCTCGAACACAACGACCTGGGAAAGAAAGCACGATTGGGGTAAGAAGGCAGATGAGCTGTCTTGACAAAGCAAAGTGAAAAAGTCACCAGGTCGGTGGCTCTAGGGAGCCTTAGGCTGCAGGTGTTAAAGAGAAGGGCTGGGAAGCTGGGCTGGAAGGAACGGGCTGGGAAACAGATGGAGAAAGAGCTGGTGCAGCTGCCCACTCACCTGCCCTAACCTAGTTTTTAAAGACAGCAACAAAAGGGTGCAGAGATACATTCTGAAACCCATGAAGCACGTATGAGAAGGGACCATATGGAGCAAGCTTCCAACTTAGGTTTTGCCCACAAACACCAATCCAAAAGAAGCTGAAGCCTCATGTTTAGAAACATATTCCTATGCCCAGGATAGCTACAGTCTCCCTTCCTGACTTGGGAGCCAAAAGGTGAGGCTGTTAACAACATATTCTGGGGCCACTGAGTCACATCTGCCAGCCTTCAGTTTTCTCTTCTGTGTCTATGAGAAAGTTGGCCTGGGCATCATGGGCAAAGGGACGTAGGCTGGATGCATGCTCACCTGGTTGAGACCTGGGTCCAACCAGGTACCTGGAAGGTAGAGGGTCTCCTGAGGTCCAATGTTCCAGTATCTTCCAAGGTTTTGGCCATTGATGAATACAACCCCCTTTTCCCAGCCCTTTGGGCAGAGTAAAGAGGACATTAGTCAACCATGACAGTCCCCAAGTATAAAGGCACACAGGAAGGCAGAAACAGTATGCCTTGGGGCACACACCCTTCTCACATTTGTACAGCACCACGGGGAGTGAGGCTTTGACACTCATAAGGCTAATGGTGGAGTTCACCTACCTCTTGTTCCCATTAACCTCAAGCCCCTGAGGCATGGTGCCCACAACCAAACTAGAAGTAGTATCTGTACCCTGAGAAACAGCCACCCCATGCGCCAGGTGTTCTGCATGGAGTTCTTCCCACCCTGGGAGACCCATTTTCAGAGAGGGTAGTACAGGGACAGGAAGGTCCCTAGCACCGACACTATTGAGCATGTCAGTCAAGGCCAAACACAGGGACTTTTAGTTCAGAGAGCTTGTGTGGGAGATGGGAGAGCCTGGGCAGGGAAGGGTGGCTTACAAACCTCTAGCTTCAGAAAGGTGTCAGATGGGTCGGGGCCAACTGACAAGCCACTCAAGAAGAAAGCCGGGAACGTAGGTGTTTCTGGGATAGCGCTCCATTTGTTGATGCTGAACCTAAGGTGGAATAGGGGCACAAAAGGAAGCAATGTACTCTTTCAATTCTGGCTCCAGTTCTGAATCTACTTGAGCCCCATTTCTGTAGCCAGCCAGAGCACAGGGACAATGACAGGTGGTATCATGGACAGTACTCCAGTATGAAAGCACTGCTGATGGCCTCACCTTGGCAAAGTCACCTTGGTTCTCTGGTCTGTTCACACAACTGGGGATGTGGAGGTCTCTAGGGGCTTTTCTGGTTTCCCATGCATTTCCCCTATGAGCCACACTCTGGCCCATGCAGCTACTCACCTCTGAAAGAAACTCTTTTTCATATCCAGGCTGTAGATTTTGAATTTTTTCAGGGGAGAACCATCTAGATAGAGGTCTCCAATTAAACCTGTGGTAACAAGGCAAGAGAGTATAAGGAAAGCCAAAGGTCAGGCATTGGTCATCTACAACCAGGGCAATGCATGGAAAACTTGGCGGGAATTTTCCTGGAGTATTACAGGAACTCTGGTAGTGTGGTGGTTATGAATCAGGCTGCTAATCTCACAGTCAGTAGTTTGAAACTATCAGCTTTTCCGCAGGAGAAAGATGAGGCTTTCTGCTCCCTTAAAGATTTACCTGTAAAGATTTACAGCCTCGGAAACCCTGTACAGAGTCGCTATGAGTCGGAACTGACTCCACGGCACATAACAACAACAACATATTGCCTAAAAAGCTCTTCACTTGGCATCCTATCTTTTCTAAAAATGTCAAAGGGTTTGAGAATGATTAATACCAATATTTGCCAGGCTTAGGACTTTCTGTCATAGATGGTGGGAAGAGAGGGCAGTGACAGAGCTAGAACACCTCTAGGGCAATGTCAGGAGAGTGAGAGCAGTCTTTGGACTCTGGAGGGAATCTCCCTGTGGAGGACTGAGCATTCCCGTTCAGAGTGGAACAAGGCCAAAAAGGTAGATGTCCAAGAGATCACAGGAGTCTGGCCCGCTTCCAACGTCTGTTCAGGCAACATCCCAGATGAAACAAATCTAATAACTCAGCTAGAGATCTTCTACATGACCTAGGATCAAAGAAACTTTTAAAAAGCATTTAAACTGAGAGCAGATGGCAAGATTACTTGGGTATCAACTTCTGAGGAAGTGACCATACTTATTAAGTGTTGTCAAGTTAGTTCCAGCTCATAGTACCCCTGTGTAGGGTTTCTGAGGCTATAAATCTTTATGGGAACAGCAAGCTTCATCTTTCTCTAGCAGAGCAGCTGGTGGACTTGAACCACCAACCTTGTGGTTCGCAGGACAATGCTTACTGTTTAGACTCACTGTGCTCCAACACACTTGAGGTGCAGTTAATTAATAATGCCTTGGGAAATGGTCAGCTAGGTCAGGCCCACAGAATATCCCATAATCATCTTGATCAAAATGATTCTCTTGACCGTGGAGGCACTGAGATACCAAAGAAGAAATCTGGATTTATGGGGCCTGAAGATGCTCTGAAATTATAGGAACCTGTGTGACAGAGGCCACACTACTTTTGGAAAGGACATCTGTCACTACAATCCAAGGATCAGAATTCCAGTGAGGGTCCACACAGAGACTTGGACCAAGCGTCATTCTGGGAGTCCCTTCCAACTTCCAGAAAAACCAAGGGCATAGAGCTAGGCCTGAAGAGGGAACCTGCTGAGGGCTGAGGAATTATTAGGGGAGTCTGAGCAGTATTGGTAACCACTGTGAGGCCCTCTGGACAGGTCGAGACCCCAAAACCTAGGAAGTTCTGACAACTGGGCCACCTGCTTTCTTCGCAGGTGACCAAAAGACTCTGTTATCGAGACTCTTCTTAGATGTTGGTGGAATTTTCACCAAAGAGATGTACAAGGCTCTTCCATTAGAAAGGAAACTGGGTGGTCCTCAGTTTTCCTTGCTACAGTGTGTCTTATTTTGTCTACGTATGCTTTTTCCAACTTCTCTGACCTCACCCACACTTTGATAGACACATAAAAAGAAGAGGAAAGAACATGAATGATGGGTTATTTCTAGAGGCATGCCATCCAAAGAGCATTTTATTTCTTGTACGTCTTGCCTCCTCCACACCCCCGCAAATAGAATCACCTGTGGGCTTCCCTAAACAGATCAAGAAAAAATTCAGTGTGGTAGTCCAAGAAGGCAGAAGTCCCATGCTTTTCTCTTAGATACCTGGAAATTCCCTTCCTTACCACCCACAAACAGCCCTTGATAAAGCAGACTGCAACCCACGAAGAACCAGAGAGAACGGCTCATTGTCCCTGTGTGACCGTCATGAATATGAGAGCTAACACAGTGAGGGGCCGTGATCAAAGCTCAGAGGAGCTTCTCTGGCTTGCAAACTGCCTTCAAGAATGGGTCAACCCAACCCTACCTGAGTCCAATGCACCTGTCTGTCACCACCTAGCTCTAAGGGGGCGTTTCAGACTTCACCTAACTCCAACGGACCACTGTGATGCCAATTCAATCCAACAGGCCTCCATAGCTTGCTAGTGGGCTAATTTAGAGAAGAGATACCCACACATATACTGTGTACTAGTACTGGCTGCTTTTCTCCCAACATGCACTATAACCCACCTTTGCGTTGGTCATTGATGTTGTCCCCGTAGTTGACACGCCCACGATTCTCCACCAAGATCCTCAGCACAGTATAACCCTGCCAGGAACATAGTGGCCCATGATGATTGCCTGATTACCCAGCCAAAATCTACTACTCAGGGCTTCTTTTGTGGTATCCCAGTTCTCCCCCAAGCTCTGAGGATGGGTGTGAAAGAGTTCAGTTGAGCAGAAAGCAACATTCTGGCCCTCTTTCCACTCTGCAACCTGTGGTTAAAGAGCCTCCTGTCTTCTAAGTCTTCCTCTTTGACTCCCACCAAACTTGCTCCATCATTCCACCTTACTCCAATTGGCCACCTGACCCAGTGGAAAGCAGCTGGTGTAGACATTATCCAACTCCCTAGGATAACAAACCTGGAGCAAGGGGATATCGATCTTTTTCTTGTTATAGTCCAAGTACCCTATGGATACTGTATTCACAAACACCTGCCAAAAAGAAACACAGAAAACATCCACAGGTCAGTAGGAAGGGGAAGATAGGAAGGGAGGATCTTTGCTAAACACAGGAAGACGTCAACATTGGATGTGCATTCATCGGGGAGGGGCTTGGCTGGCCACAGAACATACGAGTCAAACTGAAAGGGCCGCACGGCTGACAGCGAAGGGCCACTTAGACATGCTGGTACAGCAATTTATGGGCGCTCCCTGGTCAGATACTGAGGGCAGAGTCAAGGCTTGTTTCAGGGCAGATCACTAAAAAGGTCACAGGAACTAAGCAAAAGCATTCCTACCTGTCCCCGGTCACGCACAAGACCACTGAGGACACCAGGTGAGGAAATGGTGGTCTCGTACAGAGTATATCCAAAGGACTGTCCATTCCCATCATTTACTGGCAGGTTCTCCATGTTGACTGGAGTTTCAGACTGGATTGGCTATGCATAAAAGAAACATGGCCAGCCTGAGGAGAAGGAAACCAGCAGTCTTACCTGGAGCTTTTCTGGGGAGTGCAGGGAGTAGGAAGAACAATGGCGTGAGCTAACACGTCTCCCATTTCTTCTATTTTCCCAACTCATTATACAAACCTATGAACTTCACATGTGGAGTCAATCCATCTGACTACCTCAAGAATTCTGATTTGACTTCTCATTATACTAAACCTACAGATCTCCAGAGTTGGGAGAACAAAGGACACAGACCACTAAATAGTGGGATGAAGTCTTCAATCACTGTCATTTACGCACACAGCCCTTCTAAGTGGGTTACAGGACACACCCTTTCACAAATGGAGGCATGAATCCCAGGGGAGCAGCCTGTCCTTGCCTCCCCATCCCCTAATCTGTCCCAGACAACAGCCTCAGCCTTACACCGGAGAAGGGAAAGGTCTGCTGTGATGCCCATGTTTTCTTCAACTTCTCTTTTTACTTCCCACTTGTTCTCTAGCATAAATTTGTCCTCTGCTGTGAGTTCTAAAGCCAGAGAACAGACACAAAGCTATCAAGAACTAGATTTCCTCCTCCCCCACATCACCTCTCTGGTGGGCTGTCTTGTTTCAGTCTACCTTTCCTTTCTCTGCTCACCCACCTCATGACTACCCTTGCCCCTAAAAGGCAGCACTCACCTCCCCCATGTACTTCAGGACATCCCACAGGGACAGGTAGAAGGCTGGCATCAACGGGTCATATGCAGTCTTGGGAGAAAGTTTAGGAGGCAGGGGAAGTGGGGCACCTGAAACACAAACAGACCACAAGCCCATCCCAAAAGGACCCAAAACAGCTACTGCTTCCCCCAACCGCCCCAACCCCCAGCCTATATACTCTTTAAGAGCCAATAAGCAAAGACACCTGTATATTCTTTAAGAGCTTTATATACTCTTTAAGAGCTAATAAGAATAAGCCTCTTTTCTCAGAGCATGCTGAGGAAGGCACTCCTGGAGAGCTGGAATAAGGAGGGACTTCTGTATACCCCTGGTAGTCTCAATAACTATAAAACAGAAAGGGGAAGCTAGCAGTTTGCAAACTGTATTAAGGATTTCTTGTTTCAGACTTTCTTACCCCATTCTAGGACCACCCCCCCCCACACACACACACAAATCCACTGGGGTTGAGGAACAATAGGCAGGAAATAACTGTTTTAGGGTCTCATAGCTAAAGCAAAGACCTAAGCTGGTACCAGAACTGGCAGTTTTCTGGGTACCTGAGAAGGAGGCAAAAAAGTCTCGAAGCTTGAAGTACTTGGCTGTGTAATCCCCGGCCTCTGTCAAAACCGCATCATAGTCTGCAAAACACCAGGGAGCCATCTCTGGTCACTCATACCCCCTAGACAGCTCCTGCAGCAGCAAGAAGAGAAAAGAGGGGCTGGGGTAGTGCACTGGGACCCCATCAACAACTCTGGAGACAAGAGATGCTTAGTCAGAACACTAAAAATAGGAGGGGTCTCTGTCTGAGATCACAGTATGACCCTGATTTCTAGTCGCAGGTATCTTTTCTACCACATAGAGGCCCAGGTCACTCCATCTCAAGAGCCCAAGTAAGGAAAAAAGGTTGCCCTTACCTAAGCTTCCCCTAAACTGCCCCCACAGCTCTAGCTGTGCCTCCTCTCCTTCCTCTCAGAGGTCTCTCTGCAGCAGGGGTCAGCTCACAGATGTACAAGCCGGCATGGGATTCCTACCGCTCTCTTTGGATGTCTAGAAAGGATCATCTAGAGAAACCTGCACCTCCTTGCGTGCTATATATTGTTGTGTGCCATCAAGTCAATTCCAGCTCTTACAACCCTAAGGGACAGGCAAGAACTGTCCCCATAGGGTTTCCAAGACAGTAATCTATACGGAAGAAGGCTGCTACCTCTTTCTCCTTTGGAGTGGCTGGTGGGTTCATAGACCAGATCTTCTGGTTAGTAGCTGAGCACTTAAACCACTGTGCCACCAGGGCTCCTTCTGATGCTTTATAGACAAATAAATGAAAGGACCAGAAGGCATTTCTGAAAGACTCCTCATTGCCAGCTCTAGACACACAAGCGTTGGGGTGGCCGGGTAGGGGAGGTTCTAAGTACTTGCCATAGCTGGTGACGTCGGACTTGTATTCATTAAAATGCATGGCTCCATTGATGAAGCCAAAGTTGGTCCCTCCGTGGAACATGTAGAGATTGATAGAGGCACCAGCATCGATGATGGCAGACACTGTTTTTAAGACTTCTGCACGAGAGAAATAAAGGGGTGTGCAGAGGAGTCAGAGTTCATGTAGGACTCTCCTACTTCCCAGTCACTCCCCCAAATCAAATGTGTCAATCTGTTCTTCAGCGTCCACTAAAACCCCGATCACAGACTAGGAGAGGAGGAAGAGAAGCAGCCCCCAGAATCATGACCCCCCCAGGGCTGCAGCCTCCCAGTTGATTCTGAAATCACAGTCAACTCCCCACTAACTGTGCTTTGGAGGGAGGGCCTCTATCCTGGGGGCTTCCCAATGTGCCCATCACCTAGGAAAGCACAACAGAGATTTTACAATAATAAATAAAAAGGGGCTTCAAAAAGTTCATGGAAAAATGGGATTAACAGCTAATGGAATCTTTCCAGTGACATTCTGAAGCTCCCTTGTCTCATTCTGACAACTCCTTCAACCCTACCTTTATTGAAAAATAACTACTGATGTGAAGAAATCAGAAAGAGAAATAATGTTGTTGCTGTTAAGCCAGTTCCTACTCCTAGTGACCTGAAAAGGGTTTCTGAGGCATCAAATCTTTGTGGGTTTTTCAATCCTCACTAATCAAAGAAACGAGTCCTGGTGTGGCACTGTAGGATAAGCACTGGACCACAAGGTTGGTTTGAACCACAAGGTTGCAGGTTCAAACTCACCAGCCGCTCCTCGGAAATCCTAAAGGGTTGTTATGAGCCAGAACCAACTCATCAACACTTAACAACAACCGCAATCAAAGAACTACAACTAGGCCAGAACCTACCAAATTGGAAAATATTAAAAATAAGTTTAATACTCAAATGTTGATGATCTATGAGAAATGGGTACTTGCTTTCAAAATTGGTGAGTAAAAATTGCTTCAGTCTTTCTGAAGGGCAATGTAATTATTAGAATAGCATTGATTTAGCGATTTCTATTTCTAAGAACTATTCATAGGGAAGTACTATAACAAGTAGGCAGAACTGGATACTCCAGGGTGATCACTGAAATGGTGTTTATGTTAACAAGCCAACAAAACTAAACAAAGTATCGAAAGCAATGGAAGGGTTCCATCAATTAGAAGGGGAGCTCATAACTACAGCACAGTCATCAATACCATGGAGTTCTTTGAATTCTTTAAAATAATGATGCAAATCTATAGTTAAGAGTTTAGAAAACGGACATAATCCTTTATTGAGTGGCACAAGCAGGCTCCAAATACTCAAGTATGCAGTGTCTGTCTCTATCTGCATATGAATGCAGCGTTGTAGACAGGATACACAGAAAGCCTCCTGTGAGCATATACTGTTTTCTCAAGGTTCTGGTAGTTTCATTTATTTATTTTTCTGTATTTTATGAATGTATGCAATAGACATGTGTTATGTTTCTAATTGCAAAAATGTACTAAAGCAATTTAAAAGTTCTATTTATAATTCACTTCAAATGCTAATACAAATGAATGGAATGTCAAGAGCGGACTACTGCACACAAATAACCCAAGAGCCTTGTATGCTACATCTAATTTCCATCCAAGAGCAGGTTCTTTGGAACATCCTCTTACTTCTTAGGCCACATGCATTCTAGATACAGTACTACCGAGCACTCACCAGAAGAATCCAAGATGTTATGAGGACCACCCCAGGAGTCAAACCAGCCTGTCCAGTACTCCATCACCATCTTGGGCTGAACTCCCTGAGCACAAAATGAGAAGTTATTCAGGCAGACAAGGCCCTTTCTGGAGGAGGTGTCAGGATTCTGTCCCCCAGCTTTTCCCTGAACACACACCCCTGTCACAGAGGCCACTGAAAGCAGAGCAGAGACGAGGGTCACTTGCATATGCAGCTACTGGTCCCAGCATGGCTTCCTCTCCTCCTGGTGTAGTGTAGAGAAAGCTACTAGAGTTGGTATGATGGTGGTGGTGGTGGTTATGTGCCGTGAAGTTGGTTCCAACTCATAGTGACCCTGCATAAGGTTTCTGAGACTGTAAATCTGTATAAGAGCAGAAAGCCTCATCTTTCTCCAGGCGGTAGATTTGAACTGTTGACCTTGTGGTTAGCAGTCCAATGCGTAATCACTACACTACCAGGGTTCCTGGTGTAGAAGATCTTAATTACTTAATGTGCCTTTACTCTTGCATTGCTATCTGCCCAATTAAGTCTTTATTAGACTTCACTACCTACTCTGTAAATTTTTTCCCCACTTTGATTTGCTTTCTGGATTAAGCCAAGAAAGGACAATACCATGTCCAGGATCAGCCAGTCTCTGCAAAGCATGCTGTGGGCACACATACTTCCGGTGGTGCTTTCCTTGAGCTGGAAAAGCAGGAAGGCTGCAGAGCGAATGGGCCCTCTACACAGTCTAGCTGGTAGGCTGGGTATAACTGAGCCAGAGCACCAGTGCACGTTCTGCAGTCAGAGTATCTGGATTCAGAGCTGGACTAGGGCATTCAATAAATCTTCAGTGTTACTTTGGAATTCTGACATTGGAATGTGATCGTACCGAGGACACGTAAACATTACAGAGACCATGGCCTACTCGGCCATGTTTACAAGAAGCACTGGATCACCTGGTAGGAGCGACAGGGACTCAAATGTTGGTACCTCAGTTTCTGTACTAGACACACTTACTCATTCCTTCCATGACTGTGTATCAAGTATGTTCTCTGTTAGTGACAGCTTTCCAATCTGAGAGTAACTGCAGGCAGAGTAGCAAAGCCCGAGTGAGTGGAGTCAGTACAATGGGCAGGCCTACCATCCATTTACTAGAAAGTACCTGCCCTACACAGGTGAAAACATCATTTTTTTAGCAAGACTTGTGGCTTGGTTTTCTGCACAAGTTGTCTACATCTAAGGAAAGGGACATACTATACCACTTTTAAGGCATAGAAATGGGGGAAGTAGATTCTAAGTTCCACATCTCAGCAGTCCCTACTGCCAGGAATGGGTTCCTGAACGTGAAGGTGTCAGGCCACATGGAGGTGGCATCCATCAGTGGTCTAGGTCATTGTACATTGTGGCTAGGATGAAGCCCTGGAACCAGTCAGAGCATGCTATAGTCCTGGGTGTAGGGCAGGCAAGCTGCTTTTTCCACCCTCAGTTTCTGTTCACTTTGACTGTAAACAGCAGTGATGGTATCCATCTGAAATAGTTCGGGAGAATTAAAGGAGATAATTCACAAACTTTGTACAGTGCCTGGCACTTGGGAAGTACTCAAGAAACATCACTGGGGTCCTGGTGTGGTGCTGTGGATAAGCACTGGACTACAAACCATAAGGTCGACAGTTCAAACCCATCAGCCGCTCCTTAGAAACCCTACACTGGGGAAACTATGAATGTGAACCGATTCAACAGCGTATAACAAACACAACAATCCTCATCACTGGGTCTGGCTACCACATACACAATACCTAGTGAGGTGTTGCTGGATATTCCAGAGTTCAACAGAGTCATTGTCCATTCAAGGAAATATCAAACCTGTGAATTTAAATATTTTGACAAGGAAATATTGAACTTCCTTTCCTTAAGGGAAAGTTTATCTTTTGCACCTCAATAAGCTTTGAACTGAGGACAAGAAACTGAGGGCGTTTCAGTCGAGCCATTTTGTCAACAATACAGCATAGCTTAAGATGGTAAAAATGTGTCTATTGCCTTAAAGATAAAAAAGTAAAAAGCCACCATTAAGCACTTACTTATATCAGCTACTATCCAAAGTGATTTCCAAATATTACCTCATTGAATCCTCAAATAAACCTATGAGTTGTTGTTGTTAAGTGCCATTGAGTCGATTCCAACTCACAGCAACCCTGTATAGCATTTCCAAAAAGCAGCTGGTGGGTTTGAACTGCCGACCTTGTAGTTCACGTCTGGTGCTTATCCTATAGCGTCACACCAGAACCCTATGAGTAGGTACAATTATCGGTCCCACTTTATCAAAGAAGAAAGAGAAGCACAGAAAGGGCCAGTAGCTTGCCCCGTGTTCACAGCTGTGGCACAGTGGGCTATAGGGGAAACTCGCGGCACCCTGTGCTTCTCTTTGGCAGCACTGGTATACTTCTACAGAGCTGTTTTTGTAATTATTTACTTGTCAACCTTCATTGGCTTATTTGGTCATTTAATAAGTCTCTTTCAGAGTCAGTTAAAACTCACTGAGCACAGAGACTCTGTGGTTTTATTCACCGTAGTGACACAGAACAAGAACTCAGTAAATACTGGAGGAAAGAAGAAAAGAAAGTCACTCAATCTGAACTCCCCTGTATCCATTCTTTCTCCCGTGACCTGCTTGACAGAAGTCAATCTGGTGTCAAGTCCCACATCCTATCCCATCTCCACCTTGAAGCCTACTGTCCACTCTGGTTGCCTCTCCCAATACCAGTAGTAGTTTTACCACATACACTTGTGACTCTCATCCTACATCGCTTTGGCACTGCCATGGTGATTTTAGTATGTTGTAGGACACTGCCTCTGATCTAAAATGATCCCCAAGCATTGCCCTTAGTGTCTGGGTTGTCATGGTTGATGAAACACTGCCGCAGCTCCACGCTAGATCCAGGGTCAATGTTTGCCTGCAGTGAGCAGTGGCTGGGGACGTTCACAGCCTCCATGAGCTAGATGTGGCCTCTCAGTTCTGGAAACAGACTTCGAATGGATTGGAGGTGCTTTGCTCAAGTCACATCTATTTCCTTCGGAGATGTAAATTCCCATCTTTCTGGTAAATGCTGTGATACAGTCAAGAACTTCTCTTTCCTTCTGACTGTAAATGGACCAAGCCTCCAGTATCGCTGATGACAAGAACCGTTCTCAGAACCTGAGGGGGTTTTATGAGTTAAAGCCAGATACATTATGGTATGAGGAAGGAAGTATTTCTCCCCTCAACTCCTCGGGACCAATCTGAGAAAGTTCAGAAAAGTTCATTCATGAGCCCTGAATTTCTTTTGGTTGTTTCGTTTTCAAGAGGCATATAATCGTGTTCAGTCTACACAGAAACCCCTCAAACCAGCTTTAATCTATCTCCCTTCCCAGGGATGCAACAACCTGGGTGCATGGAGGGTCACCTAGAAAGGGCTTGGAGAACCCACCAATCTTTCTCTTCCCATCTGTGAACCCAGAGCACACTGGAAGACAGCGAAGAACTGCAGGTCTCCAATGAGGGGGCTCGGTTTAGCTTGGTAAAAACTATTGCATTCATGCTGAATAGGACAGGAGCTGTCCCTAGGCTAAACTTACCTGGGCATTTAAGAGAAATGTGGTTAGTAAGTCCAGCTCATTTTGCGACTGTAAGTTAATGGTGGCCAGCACTGTGAAAGGAAACAAAGTTGTCTTAAAGCCAGGGGGCTTTATGAATTAACCCAACCACTCTCAACACTTAAGCACAATTGATGAACTAATACAACACTTATTCCCATCTCAAGGTAGACGTCAGCTCCTCCAGTGTCAGAAGATGCATTTTCTCATCCCAGAAACCCCACCACTGCCCAAACCTTAAACAGCAGTCATTCAGTTACTGAGCACCTGCTCTCGATTAACTGTAGCTCCTACAAGTGAAGTGTGCATTCCTTGCTCATTTTTCTTCGGTGGGTCCACAGTCGGATCTGTTCTTTGCATACAAGCATCTAGCACAGGGCGACAACCTAAATAGGCAAATCTCTGAAGACTCCCAGTTTTATTTCTTAAACAAAGGATAGTTTTGTATTGTAATCCACACTATGTTTTAAATGGCTTCTCATCAGTGAGATGTGAGCTCGAAAAGATGTCCTGGGCTTCGCTCCTCTGTCTGTCACAGCCTGATAGCACTCTGTTAGGCCCCCTACCTGTTCTACCAGGAGTCTGGCATGCACCAACCTGGCCTGGCTTCCAGGGGCTGAGAAGACATGCTGTCGACTGAGCAACCAGCATCCTGTCTACCCTAATATTCCCCTAAAGGACAAAGTCCCTCATGGCAAGTAATTAAAGCCCAATCAGCAGCAGTTAAGGCTCAAGAGGTTAAATAACTGGTCAGCAGGAATACAAAACCAGGCCCATCAGACACCTAACCTGCTGTTCTACAAGGTCACTGTCCTCCACCTGCCCGGAACCATACTCAGTAGGTATGACCCTGCATTCAGACACCTCCTTACCTTAAGTCAGAAAGCCCTGAAGACAGAGGCCTGTCTGAAACTAACTGAGCAGAAATCCCAAAGTCAACAGGAACATCATGACTAACTGAATATACACATCTGTCCTTCCTGGCATGCCATGAACATAAAGCACAAGAATGAAAAAGTGTGAGGCCACAAAGAACAAGAGCTGGTGAGGAGACATCAGCAGAGATAAAATTCCAAGAAAAATCTTGGGAGGCTGACAAAGAGTAGAGGAATGGTACGTGACCAAAGACAATGGCAGAAGTCACACCCACTCGCCACCTTAGCCTAGCACCTCACCCTACCTTTGAGGTACCTGCACCAGGAAGAATATGAGGTGAGAGGTCTTTCTTCCCATCCCTGTTACACCTCTCCGGGAAAACAGAACCAGGACAATCAGAGGCTGGGAAATATCAGTGGAACTGAAATATGAAAAGAAAAACTGGAAGCAGGGAAATGGGGACTATCTGAACAATGGACCACCCTGGCCTATTTCTACACCTGTTAACTTGTGCATCTACGACAAGAAACCAAAGGAATATGCTCTGGAGAAACATAATTGCATTATAAGCAATGTCTCCATACATGAAGAGCACATCTCGGTTTCCTCCAGTGTAGCAGCCACCCCAAAAAGAAGCACGCCCACCAACAAAGCTTCTCACACACAAAGTTTGCAGGTGGGTTTTTAATCTCTCATTCTTAAATCTGAGTCAATCCCAGAGGCCTCAGAGTGTAATGGGTTTGCAATGAAGGAGGGAAGAGACTGAGAATACAAGTTTCCTCTGGAGGACCCCAGCATTCACAGGTCTTTAATTAGTAGGCAGCAAAAGCAGTGAAATTGTGCATCGGCACCTAAAGGTGTCTCTCTTACAAAGCAAGCACTCTGCAGACAACCGCACCCAGAGGCCCCAGCAGTGGGGATGCAGTGCCACCGTGTGGACAGAATGGGAAACGCTCCTGTTCTGAGCGGAACTAGATTCCTTCTCCCCTTCACTTAGCTTCTTCACACAATTAGGGAATCTGGTCCTCTGACTAACTAGCTCTGCCTGTGGACAAGAGCCTTCTTCTCCTCATTCATTCAACAGTCAACTACACACCACTGTTCAAGGGACACAGAGCTAAAGATTCCTACTTTCAAGCTGCTCAACCTAGCGGAGTGAAGCACAAAGGAAACAAAACAAAGCATAGCTGTGCTAGCACTGAAGGTAGGCACAGATCCAGCAGCCCAAGGATGGCCACAGTTCCTGATGGGGCCCCTCATTCACAGGCTCATCCCTTCAGCCAACAGACTTGTGTCCAGGAGAGAGAGGCAGCCAGAATGAAACAAACCCAAGCCCTGTGGAGCTCACCTCTGTGATGAAAAAGGTAAGTCAAATCAACAAACTACACAGAGTATTTGGGGGCAATAAATGCTATGAAGAAAAATAAAGCCACAGGGAGAAAGGACCAAGTGAACTGGAAAGGGATTTGCAGGTTTAAAGACAGCAATCAGAGAAGGCAGCATTTGAGAAAAGACATGAAGGAAGTGTGGGAATAAACCATGGAACGATGTGGAAATAGCATAAGTGCCAAGTCACTGATGCTGGAGCGTGTCCTGGATGTCCACGCTGCAGCACAGAGGAAGGAGGGTGGCAGCCAAGACAGCAGGAGGTCACCAGGTCCCAAGGGCAAGGGTAGGGGCCAGCTTCCTAGGACATTCTCATGATCCAGGTTTTCTCTGTTCACAAGGCTGGGAGCCCTCCACGCTCAAGCGGTGGTGAGATGATCTGAGCTACATGTTACAAGGTGCGCACAGGCTGCTCTGCTGAACAAAAGTTGCAGGGCAGGCAACAAAAAGAGGTCAATTAAAGTGCTACTGTAATAATGCCAAGTGTGAAACATCATAAACTTAAGGTGGCAAAGCATTTGAACTCTGGAAACAGTTTAAAGATAAAACCAATGGATTTGGTGATGGACTGTATGTCAGGAGGCCAGAATAACTATGTACAAAGGGAGCAAAACTGGAGCTACAATTGACTAATAAAAGGGAGACTGTTGAAAACGTTGAACAGGTTTTTGGAGAGAGGAAGCCTCAGAAGTTCAGCGCTAAGCTTGTCACACTTGAGAAGCCAATCAGATATCCCCGTGAGGGTATCAGGTGGCAGAGGGATGCAGGGAAAAGTCCCAGGGGATGGAGACATAAATGTCAGACTCAACAGCACATAGAAAGCATTTGATGACATGAATCTAGGTGAGAACTCCAAGGAGAGAGCCACACAGAATTTCAACATTGAGAGACCAGGGAGGTGAAAGGTGGCCAGCAGAAAACAGAAAACAATGTGTTCTGGCAGCGAAATGAGGACTATTTCAAGAAACAAAGGTTGTGATCTCTGCCAAATAAAATCAGACAAGTCCAAAGTGATCAGTACTAGGAATTCACATTTATATGCAGAACTCACTGGTGACTGAGGTGAGAAAGAGGCATGATGAAAATGGCTTAAGAGAGAACCCATGGAAAAGGATTGAGTATGGATGGTGAAGGGGAACAGAGAACTAGAACAATCTCTGGACAACATGAAAATAAGATAGTTCTTAGAAGGGAGAAATAATATGCTTACATATAGATGGCAATGACCCAGTAGAGAGAATCGATGTAGGGATATAAGACAGAAGGGGAAACTGCCTGAGCAAGAGAGGACAAAGGATTCAATGCCAAAGTGTGGGCTGTTCAGGCCGGAAACTCAGCTTGGCCAACCCATCTAGAGTAATAAGAAGGAACAGCAGAGATACTGATGCTGGGGATTAAAGACAGCCTTACCACCTACACTGCACCCACCTGCCCAGCCCCATACTCAAACCTGTGAAGGCCATGGTGGACCCTTGAGAAAAGGTCAGTTATCCATAAGATTTTGTCAGGCTCTGAGTAAACCACTCTCACAATCGCCCAGTGTTTCGTGTGCTCAGCCCCATGGCCTGTTCAGATTCTACCCCACCATCCCCTGACCTTGGGTCTGAAGAGTACTGCTTGAGTCCTGAGTACAAAAGGTCAGGAGTGACCAGCAGACATGGGAGACCAGCTACAAGGCTGGGTCCTACAGAGCCATCTCTGATGTGGACTCTCTGATTCTTTTAAGACCAAAGCTTCAGGACCCGCGCTATGAAAACAGGAGAAGAGCAGGCATCAGTGAGCCAGACCTATCCAGACGATGGCTCTCCTGCACAATCCCCATGTAGTACCTCCATGGACAACTCCCTTGCTCAGGCCATCCTTGTTGTCTGAGGTGAAAAGCAGCTCCACAATGCCTCGATCCTCTAAGGCCTGTGGGGAAAAGGAGACGTTATCGAAGTCTGTCCTTACTCCTTAAAGCATCCTCAAAGTGTCAAGCAGCTGGGTGGGCAGCCTGCTGAGGAAAAGTGACAGAAATGAAATAAAGTATGTACTTTTCTGTCCCACTGCATTCAGGAAATCCCCAATTCTAGTCATAACAAAGAAAAGGCTGTCACGTGCTGGGTGACCTTAGTCACTCCTGATCTGGACGCGGTTCCTATCTAACTGGTACGCTGTGTCTGATAGGCCTACCCAGAGGGCAGTGCTGCAGAACCACTGCCACATGGTCACCTAACACTGCCCACTAGGTTCTATAGTGGTCAGGGCCTCCAGGACAGCACCCACCTAAGCCCCTCAACCCATACCAGGAGCAAGCAGCCAGCACTCTCCCATATCCAGTCCAGCAAGGCTGAACCAGGAACTCACATGCCCATAGCATTTTATGGAACCACTGTGGGCTAATGCGTCAGAATGCAAAGTCATTTGAACTGCAAGGTCAGTGGTCCAAGCTCACCAGCTGCTCCTTGGAAACCCTATACAGGGTCGCTATGGGTCGGGATTGACTCGACGGCACTTAACAGCAACCACAACCTGATGCTGCGGGAAACACTGAGAGCTAATGCCAAAGGCACCAAGAGGTATGAGCACACACCGTGCTTAAGGGTTGGTAAGAGGTATGAGTACACACCGTGCTTGAGGGGTGGTAAGCACTATGATCACAGATGAGAGCTGTTAGCACTTGTGGATCATTTACTAGTCCCAGGTCTTCTGCTAAGCACTTGGCAATAGACTGTCTTCCTCAACTCCACAGTGGATCTTCATTTTTCAGGCAAGTGGGCTACATGAGATATGGACCAGACCCTGAAGCCTTCTGGCTGTGCCCTGAGGCACAGGGACCCCAGCAAGGGACTCTTCCAGTAACTGTCCCAGCAGCTATTAGAATAAGACTGCTTACTTCAGCTGAATTTGTTAGGAAATAGGGGAGGCAGAGAGAGAGAGAATCTGGTGGGTGAATGTCACATGTGCCTAACCTTGGCTGCTGGAAAGGGCTGTCACCCTCAGTGACAGTTTAAGCTACGGGACTTTAAGCCATGGGAACTTTCATCAAAAGTCATGGATCTATCTCGCAATTACCCACCCAGTCATGCATTGATACTTGACACATATTTACTTAGATTCCTACGGTATACATACAGCCTCAAGTGGGTTGAGATGGCATACACATGGATAATCATCATCTTCACAATTTATATGTGAGTTTTCACAAGCATTTAATTGACTCCGTATCAGTGGAGTAAGCAATAATTAGTATCTACTGAGCAGTAGCGACATACCAAATCTGGTGACAGCACCCAGTTCTCACAGAAGTCTATAAAAAGGTGTTCTGGTCTCCACGTTGCACATGATAAAACTAAGACTTGGAAGGTTGAGGCACACTGCCCTTGGCCATCCTATGCTGTGTCTATAGCCATCCAGCACCAGAGGGAAAAACCACAACAGCTCAGGAAGGGGCCTCTGAGGGGCCTCCAGCTGGCAGGGTCTGGGGGCTGAGGCTGCTTTTGCCCACTGCCTCAGACACCAGCCCCTTTCTCCAGACACCAGGGAGCCAGGACTGAACGAGCTGCAAGCTCTCCTCCTCTTCTGTGAAGCCTCCTTTTCTGCAGCTGCGTAAGTAAACAGCAGCTGACGCTCTAGGGCCCCAAGAGGCATCCACTAGAATGAGGTGTGGTGGAGAAGTGCCCCACCTGGGCCTGACTGGGACCACTTGTGCTAATCAAAGAGAAGGAGCTGGAAGTGTGCTCTCGTCCAGGTCCTGTGGTTGGGGCTGCATCATCAGAGAGTTCCTCTCCAGTTTCCAGCGTTAGCAGTGCCACACTTCCTGAAGGCACCCTTGTTCCCTATAAAGAGTGGTTTCCAGAGAAGGGAGGGAGAGTGGATAGGAACCTACAAGCAGCAGAAACCTATAAGTCTTTGGATAGAAAATTAATCTGTATGTGACTCAAGAGACACACTGTTCAGGGTGTTAAGGCCGAAATCAAGGCCACCTTAAATTGGGTGTGATGTCTGAGGCTTATTTGCATTTTTACAACTCATACTGTGGCTGAACTCCAAAGTCTTTCAAAACCAATTCTACAGACTCTATACAAGTCTGGTTTATGAACGACTCCCATAATATCACAATGCAAAGGGGTAAGTACTTATAGACCCAGAAAAATTAAGTCACTGATTCTAGATCACTGCTCTTTCGAATATTACGATTATTCTTTCCATTCCTACTCAGTCTCTGCACTCCCCTGACCCAATTGAGACCATATTGAATCAATGCTTCTCAAGCTCAGTCCCACATGGGACTCAGATGCCCGAGTACCACCCAGAAATCCGGATTTGATTAGCACAGTACAGAGCTGGGCACAGGGAGCTTTAAAATGTCAGTGAAGCCACTGTGCAGCCAAGGAAGGACTGGTGCCTCACAACTAGGTGAAATGCATTTTCCTTAGCCCGGCAACACCACTGGGTGGTCAGTGTGACTGCTCAGTAAAGCATCTGCAAAAAGCCATACCCATACAGGAGAACTGCAGCCCTCAAATTAGACTCAATCAATCAATAAAGAGCAGATGAGGGACAACCCTGTTGAAATGAAAATATGAAGTAAGGACTCATTAATCAATAAATGCTGTTGGGAAATGTGGTGTCTATATAAGAAAACCATTAGACCCACAGTCACACCATAGCCCACAAATATTCCAGACAATTAGTCAAGTGCCACTAAGTAACTCTACAATTCTCAAGAACTGAATTGGTGCTTTGGTCAAACATGAAAGGGAGGCAAGTTTTGAGAACTGAAGAAAAAAAAAAAACTTAAAAAAAAAAAGAGGGGTGTTTACTGAGTTTACGATAGTATCTGTCACATAATTGTTGTTGTTAGGTGTGATCAAGTCAGTACCAACCCATAGCAACATTATGCACAGCAGAACGAAACACTGCCCAATCCTGAGCCAACCTTACTACTGTTGCCAGGCTTGAGTCCATCGATGCTGCCACTTGGCCAATCCATCTCGTTGAGGGTCTTCCTCTTTTTCTCTGACCCTCCACCTTACTAAACATGACATCCTTCTCCAGTGACTGGTTCCTCCTGATTATATGTCCAAAGTATGAGAGATAAAGTTTGGCCACTAAGGAGCACTCTGGCTGCACTTCTTCCAAAACGGATCTATTGGTTCTTCTGGCAACCCATGGCACTTTCGATATTCTCCTCCAACACCATAACTCAAAAGCATCAATTATTCTACGGTCTTCCTAATTCACTGTCCAGCTTTCACATGCATATGAGGTTATTGAAAATACCATGGCTCGGGTCAGGCACACCTTAGTCCTCAAGCTGACATCTTTGCTCTTCAACACTTTAAAAAGTTCCTGTGCAGCAGATTTGCCTAATGCAATACGTCATTTGATTTCTTGACTACTGCTTCCATGAGTGTTGACAGGTGATCCAAGAAGAATAAAGTCCTTGATAACTTCAATCTTTTCTCCATTGATAACAATGTTGTTTATTGGTCCAGTGGTAAGGATTTTTGTATTCTTTACATTGAGATGTAATCCATACCGAAGGCTGTGCTCTTTGATCTTTACCAGTAAATGTTTAAAGTCCTCTTCACTTTCAGCAAGCAAGGTTGTATCATCTGCATATCGCAAGTTGTTAATGAGTCTTCCTCCAATCCTGATGCCATGTTTTTCTTCATTGAACCCAGCTTCTCATATTATTTGCTCAGCATACAAGTTGAATAAATATGGTGAAAGAATACAACCCTGTCGCACACCTTTCTTAATTTTAAAACATTCAGTGTTCCCATGTTCTATTCGAACAACTGCCTATTGGTCCAGGTACAGATTCCTCATGAGCACAATTAAGTGTTCTGGAATACCCATACTTCGCAATGTTGTCCATAGCTTGTCATGATCCACACAATCGAAAGCCTTTGCGTAGTCAATAAAGCACAGGTAAACATCTTTCTGATATTCTCTGCTTTCAGCCAAGATGCATCAGACATCAGCAATGATCTCCCTCGTTCCACGTTGTAACTGCCACATAGTAGGTACTCAAAAAATAACAACTGAGTACATTAATGAATAAATAGGAAAAACATATTAAAATAAAAACTAATCAATATGAAAAACACTGGCAATATGCATGCTGAGAAATATTTTCTATATAAATGTTTAGGGTCTGTAAACCTGAAGTCAAGAAAGTATAGGCAATTAATAAAAATCTAGAAAGCAGTAACAAAGCATTAGCGAATATGGATGAGTATATCAGAGCGAACAAATAAAACAATAATCCACTCTTGACATACATGTGACAGCCACTTAAGGTACTCCTTGTTGTTGTTAAGTGCCATAGAGTCGATTCTGACCCATAGCGACCCCGTATAGGGTTTCCAAGCTGGTGAGCTTGAACCACAGACCTTGCAGTTCAAACGACTTTGCAGTCTGACACATTAACACACAGCACCACACCAGGACTCCTATTACTCATTAAATTAGCAGAAATTCACATATGTGACAAAAATGTTAATAGACTGGGAGGAGAAAGAAACTCAGATAATTCTCATAGCTCTATAAATGTGTGCCATTCTTCAAAGAAATAAGACAGAACACGTAGCAGTTGTTGTTAAGCGCCGTCGAGTTGGTTCCAACTCATAGTGACCCTGTATAGGGTTCCCGAGGAGCAGCAGGTAGGTTTGAACTGCTGACTCTGTGGCTCGAAGTCCAGTGCTAATCCTACAACCCCACACCAGGAGCCCAAAACAGATTATGATAGGAGCAGAAAAAGTTATCATAATCTTAGACTTAGAGCTTAAAAACATACTTGTTCAATAGTATTAATAATCTATGATATTTTATGGTTATGAATATATTTAAATGTCTCTTCTCAACTTGTATTAATAAGCTGATTAGGCATACAATGGCATTATAATGTGAAATTACCATGTAAAAATGCTAAATAAATTATCCTTTTTATTATTGTTATTTTGACTCTTGAGAGTTTTTCTACTACTTTATATCTGCCTTTTTCTACTTCACAGATTAAGTTACTCTGTCTTCCGCCCAGTTGTAAGTAAATACTAATAACACAATGATTTCCCTATGTTGAACAAAAAAGCTTAATTAAAGCCATGCAGAGCAAACGTGGGAAGAAGCTAAGGCTTGAACAGAGCTTCCTCACCCACTCCCTCTTAGGAAGAGCCCTGGGGGAAGAGGTCAAATCAAAGGAAGGTCAGAAGTCTCTGCTATGTGTAGAAATGATCAAAATACAAGTAAGAAACAAATCGATTTGCTCTTACCTTCTTGACGTATGGCATATAGGCTGGGTCTTTGTAATAGGAACCATATTCATTCTCTACCTGAACAGCAATAATGGGTCCTCCAAGCTTGTACTACAAGAAAAGATAAAAAATCAGAAACTGAGTTGGCAGAGGGAACTGGAATACCTAAATGCACCGCCCATTACTAATTAGGGTCCTGGTCTGGCACTGGACTGCAAGGTCGGTTTGAATTGCAAGATCAGCGGTTCAAACTCAACAGCCACTCCTAGGAAACGATATACGAGTTAACTATGTGTCAGAGCCGATTCAATGGCACTAAATAAAAATAATAACATTACTAATTAGGAAGGAGCCCTGGTAGCATAGTGGATTATGAGTAGGGCTTATAGCCACAAGGTCAGAAGTTCGAATCTACCAGTCCAGTCGTTTCATGGGAGAAGGATGAGACTTTCTGCTCCCATAAAAATTTACAGCCTTGGAAACCCTGTACGGGGTCACTATGACTCAGTATGAGTCAAAACTGACTCAGTGGCATACAACCACCACCACTGCTAACAGCAAGGTCAGCAGTTCAAACCCGCCAGCTGCTCGACTGAGTTGGAACCAACTCTTCATCACTTAATAGCAACATTACTAATTAAAGTAATGTGGTGTTGTGGGTTAGGAGTTAGACTGCTAACCCCAAGATCAATTAATCAAAACCACCAGCTGCTCCAACGGAGAAAAATCAATCTGTCTGTTCATATAAATTACAATCTCAAAAACCTTATAAAGGGTCAATAGATAAGCACTGGACTGCAAAGTCAGGTTGAACTGCAAGGTTGGCAGTTCAAACTCACCAGTTGCTCCTCAGAAACCCTATAGAGGATTACTATAAGTCAGAACCAACTTGACGGCATGTAACAACAACAACAACATGACAATTGACTAGATGGGAGTTGGCTTGGGTTTTTATTACTAATTACTAATAAAATGCTCCATTTGAAAGCAATAGTCTCAAAAGGCCTGGTATTCAGTTTCTGTGATTAAGGATTCCTTGCAGGACTTTCTCTACTGTTCCCACCTGTACCTCTACTACCCAACCTACAACTACAACCTGCTGGGTCAGCTGTAGTTAAACAACTCCAGAAAGCTGATCTTGTCTGAATAACTTAGGCAAATAACTTCCTCACTTCTTGCTTCCGACAAGATCAGGATTGTCAGAATTGGCAAATGAAAACACAGGACACCCAGTTCCATTTGAATTTTAGAAGACAGTAAGTAGGTTTTAGTATAAGTATGTCCTATGATTTGAGATATACTTATATTAAAAATAATATTCATTGGAGATTTAAAATTTCACATATAACTGGGAGTCAAGTGTGAATGATCAAACACTCCCCTTTGATCTAGGTTCGGTCCGAACATACACTCTGTGAACAGAATTAATGTCATATTTTTCATTGACATACTAATTTTTTTCTTGATGTGCTCAGGTTTAATCTGATTCTTTCATTTTACACAAGCAACTGTGTTAATTATTCCTAATATGACTTGTGCATTGCTTATAATTAGTCCATGAGCTTAAGATGCTTGCCCCAAAACCAGTTCTTCCTGTGACTCTTGAGAGTTTTTCTACAACTTTATATCTGCCTTTTTCTACTTCACAGACTAAGTTACTGTCTTCCACCCAGTTGTAAGTAAATACTAATAACACAATGATTTGTTCATTTATGGTTCGTTCATGGCTGATGAAGGGCCGCTAAGGGCATATTGAAATTTACAAATGCAAGTGCCTAGAACAACCCAGAACAAGAAAATTATGCTCGACGTCCTGCTAGAACATAATCTCTCTCTTAGAAAACAAGGGCAATGCTGTGTGTGTTGCATAGCAACCAAATATCCTAATCAACAGAGACTGAAACATCAGTGACCTACTCAAAGGTCACAGCTGGTTGCACTACTTTGTGTTTTGCTGTCCACAGTCCTATCAATAGTCCAACCTCGTGCATCAAGCTCCAGAAAGGGCCCACTATACCTCTTCCTAGACTCCCATTCCAAGACTTTTACCCATGACTTTTCCCATTCCAGTGACTGTACTTGTTGTTGGTGGTGGTGTTCTTATGTGCCATGGAATCGCTTCCGACTCACAGCACCCCTTTACAGGGTTTCTGAGGCTGTAAATCTTTATAGGAGCAGAAAGCCTCATCTTTCTCCCGCGGAACAGCTGGTAGTTTCAAACATCTGACTATGAGGTTAGCAGCCTGATTCGTAACCACTATGCTACGAGAGCTCCTTAGTGATTGTACTAGGCACCCATATTTTGCAAATTCCAGTCAGTCCTGATTTCACTTCCACAGGTTATGGCTGAACCAGTTTGAACTGGTTTGACACCCTCATTATAAATCATCAGGCCAATAATCAGGCAGTGAGGAAGTTTGTGTTGCTGTGTCAAAAGGCTTGGGGAAACCCTTGGCCGAAAGCTAGTCAAAGACTATGTACTACCAACAGGAAGGCAAACAAAGAAGAAAGGAATGAGTCAGCTTTTACCTGGAGTGGGACCACCCTGGACATCAGGTGATCAAAATAGTGGTCCACAGCCTCAGTAAAGCCCTTGTACGTGGTTCTCAGCTTCATGTCAGGGTCTTGCAGTAGCCAGCTTGGAGCAAGAAGAGGGAGTATTAGTTTCACTGTCTGTGACTTGAACGGGACACGGTTACAATAGAGTAAAATAGGAGCAGCTTCATATTCATCTCACCCCTCGGTAATTCCTTCCAGTCCTAAAGTGAGGGGACTGTTCAAAACCTGCCAGAGCATGAAGCCATCACTGTGTCACTACTAAAGGACACCAGCCCCAGCAGGGACCATAATTCCCACTTCACAGCAGGGTTACAGGTCAAAGTGAGAGAAGTTCTTCATTGGACCCAGTCAAAGAATTCCATTCCAACCCAGTTTTCATCATTGACATTGTAATTTGCTTACAAAATGGGCCAGGGACCACTGAGGACAGAGAAAAACACAGACTCGGCCCACCTTTCCCCATCTCCCAGAAAAATAGGCTTGAGACTGAGTCAAGAGATGCAACTCTGCTGTCTTGCTCATGCATTTTCACAGCCCCACCAGCTATGCAAAGCTCAGCCCAGAAAGGAGCCATGAGCAAAAAGATGAGCTTCTTATAACTTAAGTATTGTGGTCACAAACCTCCACAGATGAAGAGAGTACCAGGGATTCATTCCATGATATTTTCCTTTCATACATGAAATTCTCAGAAATCACTTTTCTAACAAAAGTCTTAATGCTTCTCTTGCCCTGGTCTGGAATTCCTGAACCAGGTCAGAAAGGTAACCTTTTATTCCAGGTAAAGACGGATGAGGAGAGAGTTGTTTCTTTCAGGTTAGTACCTCCACAAATACCCCCATAGCCTAGTTTTTTGTTCCCTCTCAGTTTTAGCATCCTGTCTGTTGTTCAGTGCTCCCAGATGCTTCCTTAGGTAGGTGTCCCTTGTGTCTGTACCTTTAGCAGCAATCAGGCACAGGTGAGGCCTATGTGTTAGTGACATGCTTCTGAATTATGACTATTAGATCCTGTCTTCCTAGTGTGGTCGGCCCTGCTGAGCCCAAGGAAAGCTCTGACCAAGGTGCCCCAATTTCTTATCCATAGGTCAGGGGCCTCTCTGGGCTGCTCTAAGTGCCAGCCAGGACAACACAGAGATGTGGAGGAACAGGACAAAACCCACAGTGCCCTCAGGGAAGGGCTAAGTCAAGTCATACTGGATATGGAAAACAAGTGGCATTGTGCAGCTGTGCTGTGAGAGGCTGCTCCCCCAGGATTGCTCACAACACACAGGACTGCTTTCTGGCCTCCTGGGAGGGAGTCTAACCATCTGGTGCAGTGTAAGGATGGTGAAGACTTCGATACCAACAAGAAACGCTGTTACTAGGAAATAATGACCTCAATTAGGGCAACTAGGGATGATTCTTATTCAGGTTTCTATTCCAATAAGAGATTCTCCTGCTACTACACGTAAGATAAAGTAAATTAATGTCTGTGATTTGAAGATGTAACTTTTCAGAAATATTGATAACATTCCTGAGAAATCGACAAGACAGGTTGTATTTTTCCTATTTTATGGACAGAGAAAGTGAGTTTCTTGCAAAGTTAACCAACTTTGCTGCAGTTTCAACTAAATAGTAGAACCCTGATGAAGTAAAATGCCTTGGAAGTGGCCAACTCTTCCATCTGCTGTTGGATACATGGGGGAGCGGGGTTTGGGGGTGGGGGGAGAGACTGGATTTTTACTGGGAAATTATTATCACATTATTTCAAGTGATTCTTTTCGGGCTCTACTTATTCTGAAATATAGTACAGAATGGAATCATGTGCTTTAAAAATACAATGGACCTGTTTTTGTGATTAGCATTTTGCAGAACACAAGACTGTGGCTTGAGGCCATTCCCTGCCTTGCTCACCTGGGCAAGCCCCCAAGGTCAATCTCACTGCAGATATAGGGGCCTGGACGCAGAATCACCCAGAGTCCAAGCTCCGCTGCCATCCAGATAAAGGCCCTAGGGAGGAAGACAGGGTCAGTGACTCTATGAAGGCAGAGCTGAGGCTGGAGTGCTGGGTGGAGGGAATCCAAATCATAGAGGAGAGAGGAAGTTTGCCCAGCATGGTGCACAGAATTCAAGAGTAGGTGTGTAGAGGGGGAGCTGTTACCTCCTAGCCTCACTGCACTCTTTCAACCAGAGGGACAAAGTCAGTGAAGCAAACACTGCAGCCTCTGACCAGCAGAGAAGGGACTACAAAGGTAGGGGTATCCTTGGGAATGGGCTTTTCACTATTTGCACAGACTCATGGGGGTTTAATGAAAGACTCACAGAAGGTGATAGTGAGGTCATAACAGTGAAACTGACCCCGAATTAAAGCCCCTGTCCCAGCCATGTAATGGGCCCACACTGCACTCATGCCTCCCTCCAGGGTCTTGGGCAGTCTCTGTGGGTACAGTAAGAAGTCTTGGCAAAGAGGCTGTAGACCCCACCCCACCAGGGGTGTCCATTTAGAGAGTATCTGGTTCCAGGTGTTGAGCCTTTCCAAGCATCCTGAGACTCCAGACTACCTCTTCCAGGAATGCATCATTGTCCTTTAGGAATCCCAGGTGGCCACCTCTCTGTGTCCCACCTAGGGTCTGGCAGCAGAAGTAACACCAACACCTACTCCAGATCCAGGTTTCCAGAGAAGTCAAACTTGTTTCTTTCTGGCTCATGGAGGTTCCACGGAACATAGCTGTAATAGAAATATAATGACAGGCAAGAACTTTTAACTCATTCCATTTCATATCCCAGATTACCTTCTTTATCTCTAAAACCAACACTCACTATTGAAGATGTGTTTCTTAAATACATTGTCTTAATGCCTTTGGGACTAGAACCAAGAACTGACTGAAGACCTCTCAGGGCCTCGACTACATCCCATCTGCCAATTTGTCATACTGCGGTGATATGCATATTGCCATGATGCAGAAAGCTAAACCCCTGGTATTTCAAATACCAGCAGGTTCACTCATGGTGGACAGATTTCAGCAGAGCTTCCAGACTAAGACAGGCTAGGAAGAAAGGCCTGAAACTACTTCCCAAAATTATTGTTGTTGTTAGGTGCTGTCAAGTCGATGCCAACTCATAGCAATCCCATGCACAGTAGAATAAAACACTGCCCTATCCTGTGCCATCCTCACAACTCCTGATATGTCTGAGCCCATGGGTGCAACCACTGGGTCCATCCACAAAATGAGTCAATGAAAACCTATGAATCATAACAAAACATTATCCATATAGTGCTAGAAGACAAGCCCCTGTGTAGATGCAGGAAGGTCCTACAGAATGAACTCAAACATTCTGTTTAGTATTGATAGGGTCATCATGATTTAGTGGCAACTAATGAAAAGGAACCTTAGAGAACCCAAAGGAAGTCCTGGGGAGCCTAATGTCAGCTCACCTCAGGGGAAGGGAGAGAATGTCAACAAGATTTGTGTGAGGTACAGACATGCTAAATTAGAGATTTATGTCATCTCTCTCTCTCTCCAAGAAGATGTCACTTCATAGGAAAAGAATTAAAAAATAGGAAAGAGCCCTAATATAATCTTTATGCCTTAAACCAGAATTATCCCCTGAAGTCTTTTTAAAACCAAACAGTAGTTTAGCAGATGTAGGAACTTGAATTGGTATATATTTCTGCTGTATATATTCTCAACAACAACAATAAATAAAAATAACTTATTAAAAAAAAAAAAGTAGGAGAAAAAGAGAAGCCAGTTGTCAGCCCTAGTTTTTCTGATGTTGTTGTTGTTAAGTGCCATAGAGTCTGTCCTGACTCATAGAGACCCTGTATAAGGTTTCCAAGAAGTGGCTGGTGAGCTTTCACCATCTTTTGCAGCCCAACACTAACCCACAGTGCCACAGCGGGTATACACGTGATTCCAAAAGGCAGCAAAATGGAGGTTCTAACTCTAAAGAGAAGGAGCTCTGGTAGCATAGTGATTATGAATCGGGCTGCAAACCTTACAGTCAGCAGTTAGAAGCTATCAGCTGTTCTGCTCCCTTAAAGATTTACAGCCTCGGAAACCCTGTACAGGGTCGCTATGAGTCGGAACCAACTCCATGGCACCTAACCAACCAACCAACCAACACTCAAGAGAAGATAAGGAAATGTAGGGTCTTGAAAGGGACTGACTCAAGAGGCAGAAGGTATGAGTTCACATCTTATAGCAATGATAATAGCTGCTCCACTGCCTACAGACCCCCCAACTCCCATCCTCCCCACCCACCCCATCCTTCAGTGGAGCCCTCTCCAACTGGAGAAAACAGGCACAGTGAAAGGAGAGAAGACTTTTTTGCTTCCAAATCAGACTTGAAAGTTTTCTCTTTAAGCAAATACAGATTGCCCTGCTTTGTAAGGCAAAATGCTAATCCCGCAATATTCTTAACAATACCCATTCATGAGTCCTATAAGGTGTTATTTGAATTTACATATGCAAATAAATGGATCCTTACAGCAGTCTTTCTGAGAGGTATCACAGTTGTTTCAAGAACTTTGTCACCACTCAAATACCCAAACTCTAACACCTTTTGGGAATTATCTTCAAAGATGATTCACAAGCAACACAAGAAAAATCCATCTCTTTGATTTACAATCACACTTTTTTTGGGCCTGAAAATGGAATATTATTATATATCCCACTTTATGTCGTAGACTTGGATCCAAATATCAGTTTGCAACCAAAAAAAGTTTTAAACTCCACAAAAGATTAAGACTTTTTAAATTGTTCATTCATTCGACCTTTATTTGAATAATTACCATGTGCCAATCACTGTATTTGGTGCTAGAAAGATAGGCCACAGCATTTTTAAGATCATTCCAAAGAGGCTTCTCTTTTTGATTTCTCTAAAAAACAATTTCTCATGGCAGCTATTTTGAAGATCACATTTATTTGCTATATAATTCAAAGGGTTAAAAAAATTAATCATGATATAGTATTCACCTCCTTCAAAAAGTCTATGGAAAAATGGAATTAAAAGATAATGGAAGTTGAATGTGTTAGTGAAACAGTATTTGTATTTCCCCTACCCATTTGTCAACTGCTATGAATGCTGTATGGTATGTGTTCTCTTCTGTTACTGATATGTAAGTGTGGTAAAGTGAAATGAAGCTGATGGGTTGAGAACATGGACTGAGCTTGTGGTGTGCTTTGCAGGAGTACTTGGAAGCGGAGTTCACCAGTGAGCTCAGGGTGTCTCAAAGAAGGGTGGAAGTTCTAATGTCTGTTAGCTCCCCAGAAGAATGCTGTTTGCTGCAGTTCTGTGTCCTGTGCTTGGATGCTTTTTGTAAGAGTTGTCAATGTTGGAAATTCTTAAATAAAACTGATTTAAAAAAAAAGATAATGGAATTTTTCCATGAGCTTTTTGAAGTTCTCTCCTATATTTACTCCCTTCTCTACAGTCTTGTGTACAACAACATTGCTAACTCTATTTCTCTAGACCTTACTGACATCTCACATCTTATTGTCTCCATTCATCTTGAGTTCTGGGAAGGTTAGGGGAGAGGAAGAGGATCTGACCCTCTAGACTTAAGCAGAGGGGTTAGGTTAATTCCAATTCCAATATTTTTCCTCAAAAAATCCAGCCAAGCTTTCACTTACAGAAGTTACTCATGTTTGGGATCTGATGGGATTCATCCCTTCTTAACACAAAACCCAAACTGGACTTGCCCTTGACTCTGGGCCCAGGATGTAGATGGCAGGAGCCCCTGTTTGGCAACTACAGTTGGTGTGATGGGGCTGGAGCCAGCACTCACGTGGTGAGGGTATTTAAGCCACAGGCCTTAAGCTTCAGCAAGCGGTCCATCCAGTACTGCCTGGGCACCCGGAAGTAGTGTACAGAGCCTCCTAAGATCCAGAAGTCAGACCCCTCCAGCATGAAGTTCTGGCCTTTTGCCTGCAGCCCTAAGTGGCGTCGTCTTAGCCACGAAGGGATTAGATTGTGCCAATCCAACCTGGAAAGAGGAGAGACAGTCATCAAGCCCAGCAGTAGTGAGAGAACTGAGAGAAGACAATGGGCTCTTCTCCCTTGCTATCCCCAAACGTGTGTCTTAAAGAGAACCAGCATCCAGGTTATTCCCGAAAAGCTCCCCACCCTCCGACCTAGCCAAACCTTGGAAGGAGTCTTTCTTCAGCATCACTCATGGGTTTAGGCCCCGCTGCAGGGGAAGAGCAAGCTGTAGTTGAAGTCAGGAACAAGACAAACACAATTGTCAACATGAAGGTATGGGTGCTAAAAGGAGAGAGGATGAGGTAAGGTCACACTTACATGAAAAGGAGATCGTCAGTAACTGAGGAGATGCTGTCTGGCCTCAGGGGCAGGGGAATAGGCAGCACAAATGTTCCTACAATGGCCAGCTCTTCAGGCCATGTATTAAGAACCTACTTCAGCAGTATCACTGAACCACCTCATGGTCACAGCTGTCCAACTCAAAGCACATATCTGCTTTTGGGCTAAAGGCAGCATCTATTAATCAACCAGATCCCCCAAATTTTAATTATCTTCTGAAGATCAAGTATCAGTCAAGAGATAGCCCAGCTTGATAGACAGCTCCACCTGGGAATACTGTGGAAAGTTCTAGTTCATTCAAAATGCAGCTTTGGGCATCTCTTAAATTGAGCAAGATCTACTTCTCCTAAAAGTCCCTCCCACTCTTCCTCTCATCAGGAACATGAGCTAGTTATGTTGTTGTTGTTGTTGTTGTTGTTAAGTGCCATCGAGTCGGTTCTGACCCATAGGGACCCTGGATAGGGTTTCCGAGGAGCAGCTGGTGAGCTTGAACCACCAACCTTGCGGTTCATGTGGCTTTACAATCTGGCACATTAACCCACAGCAACACACTATGAGCTTGTTATGGAGACAACTAAGTCACCATCCAAAGGCAGTGGAGGATAGTCCAGCAAATGACATTAGAAACCTGAAGGTTTCCAGCAAAGAAATTTAGGAATGTTGGGGCAGAAAATAAGAGCCTGAGTGAGTCTGGGTGGGCGATTTTTTGTTCCTCAACCAGTTTCTTGACAGCCCCCATACTAGAAGGCATAAAGCCTGGCCGGGATTCTCTGCAGAAAATAGCTTCCTATACTGCTTACAAGAGTCCTGGTATGGCGCTGAAGGATAATATACTGGACTACAAAGTCAGTTTGAACCACAAGTTTCACGATTCAAACCCACCAGCTGCTCCTCAGAAACCCGATATAAGGTCACTATGAGTCGGAACCAACTCAACAGCACTTAACAACAATGCTGCTAACAGTTTTCAATGTATTTTGCAGCACTGGCTGGAATGACACCACTGGGGGGAACATTTGGTGAAGGCCCAACTGCCATTTCCTTAGTCATAATGGATCTTGTTTGGAACTGTGGTTTCCCAAGGAGAAACAGACTTGTGTATCCCAAATGTGGCAGAGGACAGCAATCCTGACCTAGAGTCAACAGTGTCTGTGTCTTCTAGAATCTCACTCCCATACTACCAAAATATTCCTCCAAACCAGACCTGCTATCATCCCCGTGAGGAGTTCTAAAGAAATAACTAACTATCTCCAACTCATTGCACACTGTCTTAGGCTGGGTTTTCTAGAGAGGTGAAACCAGTGAAACATATATGTATATATAGAAAGAGAAGTTTATTGTCAAGGAAATGGCTTACAATTGTAGAGTCCCAGGTCCCCAGCAGAGGAGAGAGAGAATCTTACTCACGTGTCCATTATATTGGGAGCAGGCCACACCCCCAAGGAAGCATCCCTTTAATTGATTGACTGCTCATAGCCACTTATCATAGAAATAATTATGCCCGAATTAAGTTTCATCATGATGGGAATAAGCATATCTCAACTGCTAAACCTACTGGAAATCCTGGCCTAGTCAAGCTGACACAGAACCGTAACTATTATACACACCTACTGCAATTCAGTG
>NW_006408676.1:6618040-6628328 GCF_000296735.1 Chrysochloris asiatica | reverse complement strand
GGTCCAACTTTACAAGAATATGACCTGGACAGTTGCCCAAACCCTGCCCTCAGAGGGCCCCACATTTGGTTTATGCTCTACTGTCACAATCTTGAAATTCTTGGGTCCAGCATTTTCATATTATACTAAGCTTCATAAATGATGTAGCCAGTCCTAGAGATGACCAAGGAAAGTAGGCAAAATATACAGATAATTATAGACTGAAAAAAGTGTCTCAATCACTCAAGTGGAATAGGTGAAGGCTTCAGCTGGAAGAGGACATTTGCATAAGTCTTGAAGGCAGAAAATAGTGTAAGAATGAATATGCAAACAGAGGAAATGGGCAAAAATATGAAAACATAGTCTACTCAAGGACTGGCAAGCAGCTTAATATGATGAACACTGTAAGAATAGGAAACATGAGCAAGAGCAAGTTTGAGAAGAGTAAAGGATGAATTAAATGAGAAAGAAAAGAAAACATGAAGACAGGCAGACCAGTTCAGAGGTCCTGCGATGGTCTCCTCAGGCCCAGGATGCCTCAGGTGTATGGGCCATGGGATGGGCTTTCTCACAGTCTATCACTTGGTCTTTACCAAGATAAGCACAGAATCTAAGAATAAGCATTTAGATACTGGACTTTTACAATGGGGGCTTCAAAAACTTGGTGGAAATTTTCCATGATTATTTCATTTCATTTTCCACAAACCTTTTGAACTTCTCTCATACTAATGACAGTAATTTCATATCAGGTTGAACCTAATAAAAAAAATTTAAGGTATGTATTTTGTACATCTTTGCATTACATTTTTCTAGTAATTTATTTGTGCTGCATTTTGTAAATAACAGATTGGAATTTTAAAAGGTAAAAATTTTTAAAGCAGCAGCAGCAAAAATTGATTCTCCACCACAGGCAGATTGAAAGGCACTGCTCTAGAAGAGATACAACTGGCTGGCCTTGGCAGTTGTGATATTGGAGATGGGAGGGCAAAGATACTGATCAAATTAAACTGACCTGGCTTGGGAACCAAATGAATGCAGGGGCTGTGGGAGAGCCCAGCACAATGTGTATTCATGTAATCAACTGAAGCCAGCTACAATAAAAGGTGAGTTTAGCCACAATAGTTCTCAAAATGGCAGCATATTTTAATCATTTGAAAACTGTTAAAAGTTACCAACACCTAAGGCTTACCCCCTGACTGATCAAGCGCTTCTAGGAGAAGAACATAATACAAGTTATCTCCCACTTTTCAAAAGTTTACTTCAGGCTACTTCGCTGTGACAAAGACCTACATTAGTACCTGTTTTCACTAACTGAAAGAAATATGAAGAGGTGTTGCACTTTTACAAAAAAAAAAAAGGCGAGAAATGAAAACAAGCCCAAGTGGCACTGCCAAGCTCCTGCCCTGGGAACTACACTCCGTTTCTCAGCATTAAGTCATTACAGCTTTGGACTGTGTCTGTGAACCCTCTCCGAGGGGGCTACAGAAAGTTCATGGTAAAAAGAAATAAAAGATAATGGGATTCTTGCATGAACTTTTTGAAGTCCCCTCATGTTAGTGTTATTTTAGGTTTATGTATTATTTGGATTGACTTGGTAAGTTATTTTTTGGCATCTGGGAATGATCAAATATTTTCCCTATGAACTGAAAGGTCGGTGATTCAAGCTCAACAGCTGCTCCTCGGAAACCCTATACAGGGTCACTATGGGTCGGAAGCGACTCGACGGCACTTAACAACAACAACAAATTAGTGGTAATTAAATCTTCCCTCTATGCCATTTCAGCTTACTAAAGGTTTCATAGAACAGTCTACTTTAGGAGAACTGGGTAACCTATATATTGGTATTTTTTAAAGCTTTCAAATATATTCTAAATGCAGGGATGAGATCATTGGCCTAGTAAGGGTTTATTTTGTTTGTCAAAGACATTATCAGTTTCGTTTTTGATGCTCAAGTTATATCCAAACTTACATTAAAGATTATTTACACTATTTTAAATACTAGTTATGCAATCTAAACAAGATAAATGAAGGGCTACAAAAATTCTCCTTCTAGTAATCTCTCCCTGACAATAATTTGAAGCTTAAAAATTTATTGCAGATATGATTATCCAGGCATTATCTTTAATAGTAAAAATGTTTAATCATAGGGGTTTGGTTAATTATAGTACATCCATTACATAAAACACTAAGAAAGAAGAGTGATAAGAATCGAAGAGAATTGGAATCAATTAGACTAATGGAACATGTGAACATCAATCTCCATGACTCTGAGACCAGAATTAGACAGTGCCTGGCTACCACAACCAACTACCCTAACAGGGATTACATTAGAGGGACCCAGATAGAGTAGGAGGAAAATATGGAACAGAACTCAAAATTATTTATTAAAAAAAAAAAAAGAAGAAGAAGAGCCACACTTGCAAATAATACCCACTTGACCAGGCTTCAACGGCTGGAGGATCAGAGCTCAAACAGAAGAAGAAAGAAGAGGGTAAAAAGAATACTCTGATACAATTTGATGAACTTGACACACACCTATGGAAGCAATAGCTCAAAAGAGTGAACAAATCTTCACAGCGAGGTTCATTCCCACCCCCTCCACACACAGAGAGGACAGGGATGGACAACTTGGACATTGGCTACAGAGAATGGGGGTGCTACAGAGGCAAGAAGTGACTGGCTTACAAGCTTTCAAGAGGGAACCTAGATTCAGAAGGCATGGAGCAAGGTAGAATCTCCACTGAGTAGTATCCATTCTGCCTAGTTAGGGCTGATGAAAGGAGATGTAGATAGGTCCCTTGCAATACGATAGTGAATAATTGTTATCAGGACTGATTGTAAGGGCTGGAAATGTAAAGATGGACATTTTGGGGCAAATGGAGGGGAGTGGTTAACCTTACAGTCTAGGAACAGAGGTCCCTGGGACCATCAATGGAGAAGAGCAGAGAATGGAACCCTACCCAGAGAAGCAGTGATGCCAGGGATGGAGGCAGAGACGATGATGTGGGGAGATGGAGCAGCTGGAGACTTTGGACCTGGAGAGAGAGAGGGGTGGTGTGCGGACGACAGGGAGACAGGCTTGCCGGGCATACCCTTTGGTTGATCGATGATGCATGGAAGGGATTGTAACCATGACAAGGAAACAATATACAATGGGATCAATGTGAAGCTGATGTCCTCCCATGTAAACTATCACATAATTCACAATAAAGCTCTAAAAAATAAAAAAGGCAATGTTTACTGGTCAGAAAGAGACTAGAGGAACCTCTCAACTACTCTTCAGGTATAGAATGGAACTCACCCTTGTGGCCCAATTTTCACCAAGCAGTGGATAGGTTTTTAGGTGTGGACAACAGCACTGGTGATGTAACTGTCAATCATTCAAAATCAAAAAGGCAACATTGTCCTAGGGACAAAGTTGAGACCCAGCAGGAAGGTGGGTAGAATGCAAATCATAACCACAAGGAGGAAGCAGGATAACTGTTGTTGCATGGAGGAAAATGTAATCCTTGAGATGAAATAAATATATGAATGTAAAGCTGATGATCTTATCTGTAAACCTTCACTCAATTCACAATGGAAAGTTTAAAACACATAAAAATTTTAAACATACTATACAGCTATTAAAATTATTGTTTGTAGAACAAATCATAACATAAGAAACAAATTCAGAATACTATCAATTAGAAATGCATCTAAAATCACCTACAGTGTGACTCCAATTTGGGTTTGTTATAGAAAAAAGTAGAAGGAAATAATATGATGTGATGTTTTCTTATTAATTTCTGACGATAAAATAATTTTTTTTAATAATTAATTCAAAAAAATACTATTGTAACATTAGCTAATGAGAAAACTATGATGAATTAGGCAGACAGGGTCCCTGTCCTCACGGCATAAATATCTGTTTATTCTTATCCTCACTGTTTCCCACCTTACCCTGTTTTAGAATGAATTGAATCTAAGTCTTCAAATCACTGCCTAGACTTTTAAAATTTTTGCCCCAAAGCTACACAAATATGTAAGTGAAACTTGTCAGGAAGGCAAATGATTGCCTATTCTCATGAATAAATTTTCCTTTTTTAAAAATTTTATATGATTTTGAAAGGTACCTGGGGAAATGTGAAAAGAGCCAGCAACTGGGGAATAAGATGTTAAACAGGCAGAAGGTGCCACAGACATCCACTGATGATGTGGAGTTTTGCCTAGGGCCACTGGTGAGCAAAGATAATTCATTTTTTCTCTGCTCCTTCCTACTTCTCACAGCCCCTTGGGCCCACATCTAACTCTTTATAAAGAGACAGAACTGTAGTTCTGTCTGTAGTTCTGTAGAACTGTAGCTCATTATAGACAAAACTGTCCTTACGTGTGGGAAGGTCTCTGCGGTGCTGCTGTAGCAGGCAAGCAGTTGTCGATGATTTGTAAAAGAGTGACTGCGTGCCAATAAAACGACTTGTGGGCACTGAAAATCGAACTTCAGGTTTCATATAATTTTTATGTGGCACAATGGTATTCATTTGATTCCCCCACCACCACCACCGTCAACTATTTAACAATGTGAGAATCCCTCTAAACTTGCAGGCCTTTCAAAACAGGTGAGAAGCTGTCCTTGTGGGCAACCTGGGAACATAATCCCTACTTTTTTCTTTCTCCAATGAGAAAACGTCCACGTTCCAACAAATGACTTACAAACACTACTTTAAAACAAACAATGTGACCAACGCCATCTGCAAGGAGGGTGCGCTAGATGTGACTCTTGGCTCTGACCCTTAGGAACACTGTCATTTGAGGTTAGTGACACAAGTCTCTGAGCATGAAGTTTCTTCCTCGATAAAACATGATTAATAGCTGCCCTAACTTCTGAGAAAGGTTGTTGTGAGGGTGAAATATAAATGAAATATTGGGTGGGGGGCCAAAAAGTTCATGGAAAAATTCCATCATCTTTTAATTCTACTTTCCATGAGCTTTTGAAAGTACTCTCATCCACTCTGATGAACCTTTTCACTATTTGATAGAAATGTATTTTAGCAGCTCTTTGCTTATTGTAGAGAATAACCTCATTGGGTTTTTTCATGTGTTCATATGGAATAATACCAAACTTTCTGTTCTTCCCCCTTTTAATTTACTAATTAAATTTTAGAGTTCTGATGGGGTGCTATAAGATAAGCAATGTCAGTTTGAACCACAAGGTCAGTGGTTCAAATACACCAATCGCTCCTTGGAAACCCTATACAGGGTCTCTATGAGTCAGAACCGACACCACGGCACTCAATAACAACAATTATATTTTATACACTAGACTGTGCCAAATCATCTTATGAAAATTAGTAAAATCTTTCAAAGAAAGATTTTGTCCACTGGGCTTCTATCAGTTCAATTCCTCCTCACCCATGCCAGGGGGGCGGACCTCAAGTCAAATCCAGCCTGCTACCTTTTTTTAATAAGGCCGGTATGTTTAAGTTGGATTTTCACATTGTTAAATGGTGCAGGGTGAGGAAAGGAATCAAAAGAATAATACTGTGCCACATAAAAATTATGTGAAATATGAAGTTATAGTTCAAAAAAATATATAAGTAGTTTTATTGCCACACAGGCTCTCTTCCTTTTACAAATCACCAACAACTGCTTTTCTTGCTATAGCAGTACAGGTGATTAGCTGAGGCAGAGATCTTCCCACACATAATGTTGCAAGTATTTACCCGCTGGCCCTTCACAGGAAGAGCTGGTACAGCTCTTCCTTAGAAATGAAACCTCAGAGTCCCCTCTGCAGCCATTGTATAAGACCTTTTTCTAGCCACTCCCTTATTCTTGTTTTTCCCACCTGAGTCTTTCCTTCAGTTACAAGCTCCTGGCTACTTTGGCTTTGTCTGAAGTTTCCCACATTTCAGTCAGAGAATTTTGTCTCTCTTGGTTTGACCATACCTAGCTAAAGGGTACAATCTGTCCTCATCCTCCAGCCCTGCCAGCCTGGCTCATGTGACCAGTCCATGCCCCAGAGGTTCTCCATTTATAGTCACTCTTCTAGGCTCAGCCTAGGCTAGTATGAGGAAGAACTGGACAGGCAGATGGGTTGTCTTCTGAAAAACATGGCCATATTGAGAGTCTGGAGGTGAAAACAAACACAAATAGTCTATCTCTCAATCTCTCTATGTTAAAAAGTGATAATAAAATCAGCAATGAATTTTAATTCATTGGCTCGCCAGAACTTCAAAAGAACAATCTATATCTCTTTACTAAAACACACAACCCTGCTGCTAACTTTTGTTTGTGAATGTTTCCAGAAGGCCCATAGCATCCTTCTTCCCACCTACTTCTGTGCAGGCAGGGGAGGGGGAAATGGCAGTGGGATAGGCAAGACTTAGCACCCTCCTCATTTTAGCATCCTCCCTGTCAGTAATAAACACTGGCTTATTAGTTTCCTTGTTGATAACTAATAATTAGGAAACCTGATTAGTTTCCTTGTTGATGACTAATAATTCAGGCATTAGAAATGCAGAAACTCAGGCTTAACCTGCAGCCTCTTGACCTGTGTTTCACCAGGTTTGACATTTGCATATATAGGCTCTTCCTTGAAGGAGCTTCTTTGCTAGTCTCTTTATACCCTACAATTTTCCAGGAGCCCCGGTGGCACTTCAAACCCACCTGCCCACTCCATGCAAGAAAAAGGAGGCTTTCTGCTCCTGTAAAGACTTAAAGCTTCCAAAACTCTATACTGGGTCAGAATCAACTCAATAGCAGTGGATTTGGTTTTCATTTTCTAGATAATTTGTTTTAATATTTCTTCTCAGTGTTTATCAAGAAGCACAAAATAAATACTTACAAACAAAAACAGCTTGCTGTTATCAAATTCCAAAATCTGGAGAATTCATGGATGGAGAATGCAACTGTTTCCTGCCCATAAAAGGTCTGAGAGGTCACAAGAGAAGCTCGTAATGCATTAATAAAAGAGAAGATTTCACTGAAATAAGGTGATAACTGTTGAGTTTCTCCAAGGTTTTTCCCTGTGAGAAAAAGAGCTCCCATCTTCCACCGTGAGAAAATGATACACATTAACATTTCATAAATGATAAAGCACCATGCAAATGGTTGTTAATTTAATAATGATCACTAACATTAATGATTATAATAACAATCCCAAGAACTTCCTGAGTAATAAACTGAGTATATACTGTGTGGTTATATATATGGGGTTTTCCTAGTGAGAAGTTTATTCATTATGAAACATTCTTGTAAAATGAAACCAGGGACATCTGGCTGCCTTCTAGCTGGAGCTGATATTAACACTTTCTTCTGGAGTTTCTGTTCCTTTGTACCTGTGATTTCTTTGAGGGTAAGTGACTTATCTCTACCTAAAAAAAATGCACAGCAGGTCATGATCACTGACCTGAGCTTTGTCCTCAGGTTTGCTCTGTTTAGCTGATTTTAATCCTCCACCTAGAAAAGGAGGGTCATAATCTAGTCTGTGGTCCCACAGGGACATATCCATTTCAGGTTGTCTGGCAGGGAGCCCCACGATCTAACAGTCTCCTCTACAACCCCTTTTCCTGGCCCTGTTACTTCCGTTTGGGCAAGTATGGGGGAGGTACTACTTATATTATAGGTTGTACAACACAGAGGTACAAAAACAGATCATAAAAATAAAAACAAATATAAGAGAGAGAAAAAAAAATAGGTTGAAATAGAGCTATAGAGTCTCTGGATGGTGCAGTTAGTTAGCACAGTTGCAATTTCAAGTTCGCCCAGAGGCATCTCAGAAGAAAGGCTTGGGGTGACTAAAAACCCCATGTCAGTTCTACCAACACACCTAGGGTTGTCATGGCTCAGAGTCGAGTTCGTTGCAACTGGTACGGGAAATGGAAACATTGTTTGATGAGATGATATACATTAGAGGTGAGTCCTCAGATCTACTACACCCTCTGGTGCAGGAGTCTTTTGGGCTTAGACTGTCTGCGACTGGTGAAGGAGAAGTGGGTAGAGAGAGTTAGTCTTCTAATACTTAACTCCTGATCATTGAAGTGGGTACAAGGTAGGCTCCAAGAAAGCTGAATGTCACTGGACATGGTCAACACGATGGATGGATGTGTTACAATGGAGAAAGGTAGAGGAATCAGTGTCAAGTTTAAAACGTTTCAATTAGAATAAACCCATGAATGAATTCTCAAATGTCAGAGTAGTATAGGAGGTGGGAGAAGAGCAAGACACAAAAACCTTCTTGGTTTAAAAGTTATTGCTGATTTTGTAGCAATACTTTTTGACTTAGCCTGGTTCAAAAAGAAGCTTCAATCAAAACAGTGGATTCTGAAGGGATGCGCTGGGCTAGTTAAATTCAGGTCGGAGAGATCTGCTCACAAGTTTAGGGTGACTGTTTCTCAGTGCTGTAGAATTAGTACTGGACTACTAACAACAAGGCTGGTGGTTCAAACCCACCAGCTGCTCTTTGAAAACCCTATACTGGGTCATTATGAGTTGGACCTGATTCTACAGCACTTAACAACAACAAAAATCATGACAGACTTTCTCAAAGGACACAGGACAATCATGGGGGCATATTGTGAAGAAGTTTTAAGAAAATGGTGGTAGTGGTTATGTGGCAAGGAGTTGATTCCGACTCATGGCGACCCTGTACAGGGTTTCCGAGGTTGTAAATCTTGAAGGGAGCAGAAAGCCTCATCTTTCTCCCGCAGAACAGCTTTTAGTTTTGAACTGCTGACCTTGAGGTTCGCAGCCCAATTTGTACCACTATGCTATCAGAGCTCCTTTTAAGAAAATAGTAAATTTCAATTAAATTGGTGAGAAAAAGGCCAATAAAGTTTTGCTGAGATATTTTTTTTTCCATCCCGACAATATAACCTGCTCATTTTTGAAGGTAGCAGTCTACCTTATGACAATGTTGTTAAGAAACCTTACCATCCACCCTAAGACCCCCTCAGCCTGCTTTTACCCCGACTCAAAAAAACATTTAGAAGAAACACAATTTGAGTCCCTTCAAATGCCAACATTGCCATTTTGATGGGGTATAAATCCAAGAGCACAGAATTCTTTGGGGGAAAGATTAGACAGATGGAGACACTGCCTTCAAACGTGTATAGACCTAGAGGGAATGTACATTGAGAAACAACAGCGTCACATTTTGAAATATTTGTTTCATAACGTTTTCAGTGATTTTGTAGTAATACTTTTGATTTCTACTTATTCAAGAAAATACCTCCCAAACAAAATCCTTTGTTGTCAAGCTGATTCCAACTTATAGTGACCATACAGGACAGAGCAGAACTCTCCCCAGGCTGAACTCTATGGAAGGAGACTGCAACTTCATCCTCCTACAGAACCAACTGATTTGAACTACCAGCCTTTCAGCTAGCAGTCAGTTACTTCAATTACTGCGCTCCCAGGGCTCCTTGTTATAAGAAAATAGTTATTCATGTTACCCCATTTGTCCACTAGACATGTGATTTATTTAAATAGTCCCTTATTGATGGATATTGATTGTTTGCAATCTTTTTGCTATTGCAAGCAAACTTGTACTGAATATCTGTAGGATATTTCTATAAATAGAATTGCTGATCATAAGGTATATTCTTTTTAAATCTTGACAGACAGTTCCAAAATAGCATATTCTGTTTCTATGCAGAGAGACTCTGAACTCAAATTTGTAATGTGAGGAAGATATTTTGTTTCATCTAGAGATGGCAATATAAACTCTTTGTGTTTTATAAGAACTACCCTGCCTTCTATGCTAATTCCCAAGTGATACATTTTTTAAATTGCATATTTACTTTGTTCACTATTTCATGGAATCATTTCATTCACTCTCTACAAGCATCTCCAAGATCAGAATCTTGTTATCAGTAGAATCCTTTTGAGTTATCTAGCAGAGTTTTCACTTTTATCTAGGCTGAGACTCAATATTTTTTCTGTTTCCTAAGGTTAAAGTACAGTGTCAAATACCTCAGGACAGTTGTTTTTGTTTTGGCTAGATGGGTGATTACTAACTAGTGAACAGCTTTTGTTATTTCATGATTACATCTCAAGCTTTGGCCTAGTGATCTCTTGTTCATGCATATAGTCACTGCAGTATTTAGAAAATGTTAGCATCAGAACCACCAACATTACCCCTGGTCACGTAGATACCCATATGGCCTGCCTCATGGCAACCTAGGTATTAGATCAGTTTATGGGTCACCTCAAAGTTTTTTTTTCAGAGAGAAAGAGAGATGCTCACATTGCAAAGTGCCACTGACCTCTTGTTGGGACTCTACACCTCTGCTTTTCAGATGGAAAGTCTGAGCCCTTTGTGAGTATTTTTTTT
>NW_006408676.1:6605188-6617645 GCF_000296735.1 Chrysochloris asiatica | reverse complement strand
ATGCAAACAGCAAAATCCAGACAGAGAATGCTAGAGACAGATGATGAATTAATTGCCAGGAAAGAACCAGGATACCTAGAAGACATGTACATTTTGAGAGATTAACGAGATACGTCGACCAATTTTTGTTGTTGTTAAGTACTGCCAAGTTTGTTCCTACTCAAAAGAACTCTGCATAGGGTTATCAAGGAGTGACTGGTGGGTTTGAACTGCCAACCTTGTGGTTAGGAGTCCGGTGCTTCACCTACAGAACCAACTATAGTGTAATAAGTCTGTAGATTTATTAAACAAATGAGGAAAATGTCTTTGAAACAAATGGGAAAATTAAAGTTCAGATGATGTATTTGGTAATATTAAGGACTAACTATTTTGTTGTTGTTTAGGTAGGATAAGGGTATTTACATTGTAAGGATTTGTTTTGTTTTAAGTATAATTCTTACCTTTGATGTATGTGTTGTTGTTATTGCTAGTTGCCATCTAATTGTTTCCAGCTCATGACGATCTCCTGCACAATAGAATGAAACACTCCTCAATCCTGCACCATCCTCACACTCATTGTTACGTTTAAGCCCGTTACTGCTGCTACTGTGTCAATCCATCTTACTGGAGTCTTCCTGTTTTTCGGTGACCTTCCACTTTTCCAAGCATGATGTCCTTCTCCAGAGAATGGGCCTTCCTGATAATATGCCCAAAGTATAAGAGATGAAGTTTCACCATCCTTGTGAGGAGCATTCTGGTTGTAATTCCAAGGCAGATTTGTTCGTTCTTCTGGCAGTATTTCCAGTAACTTTCCCCAACACCATAATTCAAATGCATCAGTTTTGTAGTCTTCCTTATTCATTGTCCAACTTTCACATGCATATGAGGTAGATTGAAAATACTGTCATTTGGGTCAGGTGCACATTAGTCCTCAAATTAATATCTCTGCTTTACACTTGAAGGAGGCATTTTGCAGCAAATTTGTCTAATGCAATACATCATTTGATTTCTTGACTGCTGCTTCCATGAGCTTTGAATGTGGATTCAAGTTAAGTCTTTGACAACTTCAATCTTTTCTCCATTTATCATAATGTTATTTATTGGTCCAGTTCTGAGTATTTTTGTTTCCTTTATATTGAGGTACAATCCATACTGAATGCTATCATCTTTGATCTTCATCAGTAAGTAGTTTAAGTTCTCCCTTTCAACAAGCAAGGCTATGTCATCTGCATATCACAGGTTGTTAATGAGGCTTCTCCAGCCTGAGGTCCTTTGTGAGTATTTAACACTTCTCCCAGTAAATTAGAAGCTAGAAGTTGCAGGTTCATTTCCCTGAGGCTGAAGTTCTTGGGGCCCAAAAACCAAGTAAGGAAATATATGTGTGATCATGTCTTTTAGGTGATTTGGTTGTGGTGCCTGAGGATAAGCACTCAACCTCAAGGTCAGTTTGAACCACAAGGTCGGCTGTTAAAACTCACCAGTCTCTCCTCAGAAATCCTATACAGGGTCGCTATGTGTCTGAATTGACTCCATGGCACTTAACACCAACAAAGTATCTAAATAGGACTCCGGGTATGGCACTGTAGAATCAGCACTGGACTTCAAACCACAATGTCAGAAGTTCAAACCTACCAGCTGGGCCTCGGCAACACTTTATAGGTTGCTATAAGTAGGAACCAACTCGATAGTACTTAATAATAACAACAACAATCAGGGTAGACCCTGAAATGTTTCTTACCATGCCAGAGGGCATCCCTTCATCACCTGTAAATCCTGCAGCATTTTATCAGTAGCCACCGGTCATAAGGTTGCTGGGGGCCAAGAGCCGTCTATTTAACTGTGTAGAGGCTGGCCCAGATACATGTAGGCCAGGCCAACTTGACAGGGTGTAAATTTCCTCAACTGGTTCTAAAATGAAAATTTCTACTCATCATGCTCAATTCAGATTAGGTTATAGGTTCCTCTGAGGCTCAGTTTCACTGGACATCTACAATAATCCATGGGGGGAAGTTCAGTCCTAAAAGCCTTCTGTCATCTCTTCACAGGGGTGTTTGAAGGTTGAATGAAGGAACCACTTACTCTTTGGCATAGGTCAATGTGCGAAGTGCCACAATCCCAAAATATTGCTTCTTGGATCAACCCTTGGGCCCCAAGAACGTCAGCCCCAGAGAAAGGAGCCCTCCCTGCTTTATTCTCATCCCCACCTCCTACACCCCACCCCTTCTGGGCATGCTCCTTGGCCTGGGCCTGCAGGTTCAGGCTTCTAATTTACTGGGAGAAGTGTTAAATACTCACAAAGGGCTCAGACTTTCCATATGAAAAGCAGAGGTGTAGAGTCCCAACAAGAGGTCAGTGACACTTTGCAATCAATACAAGCATCTCTCTTCCCTCTGAAAAAACTTTGAGGTGAACCATAAAGTGATCTAATACCCAGGTTGCCATGAGGCAGGCCATATGGGTATCTACGTGACCAGGGGTAATGTTGGTGGTTCTGATGGTAACATTTTCTAAATACTGCAGTGACTATATGCATGAACAAGAGATCACTAGGCCAAAGCTTGAGATGTAATCATGAAATAACAAGAGCTGTTCACTAGTTAGTAATCACCCACCTAGCCAAAACAAAAACAACTGTCCTGAGGTATTTGACATTGTATTTTTACCTTAGGAAACAGAAAAAATATTGAGTCTCAGCCTAGATAAAAGTGAAAACTCTGCTAGATAACTCAAAAGGATTCTACTGATAACAAGATTCTGATCTTGGAGATGCTCGTAGAGAGTTAATGAATTGATTCCATGAAATAGTGAACAAAGTAAATATGCAATTTTAAAAATGTACCACTTGGGAATTAGCATAGAAGGCAGGGTTATTGTTGTTGTCAGGTGCCATCGAGTCAGAACCGACTCATAGCGACCCCTTGCACAGCAGAACGAAACAATGTCCGATCCTGGGCAGGGTAGTTCTTATAAATACAAAGAGTTTATATTGTCATCCCCAGATGAAACAAAACATCTTCTTCATATTACAAATTTGAGTTCAGAGTCTTTCTGCATAGAAACAGAATATGCTATTTTGGAACTGTCTGTCAAGATTTAAAAAGAATATACCTTATGATCAGCAATTCTATTTATAGAAATATCCTACAGATATTCAGTACAAGTTTGCTTTCAATAGCAAAAAGATTGCAAACAATCAATATCCATCAATAAGGGACTATTTAAATAAATCACATGTCTAGTGGACAAATGGGGTAACATGAATAACTATTTTCTTATAACAAGGAGCCCTGGGAGCGCAGTAATTGAAGTAACTGACTGCTAGCTGAAAGGCTGGTAGTTCAAATCAGTTGGTTCTGTAGGAGGATGAAGTTGCAGTCTCCTTCCATAGAGTTCAGCCTGGGGAGAGTTCTGCTCTGTCCTGTATGGTCACTATAAATTGGAATCAGCTTGACAACAAAGGATTTTGTTTGGGGGGTATTTTCTTGAATAAGTATAAATCAAAAGTATTACTACAAAATCACTGAAAACGTTATGAAACAAATATTTCAAAATGTGACGCTGTTGTTTCTCAATGTACATTCCCTCTAGGTCTATACATGTTTGAAGGCAGTGTCTCCATCTGTCTAATCTTTCCCCCAAAGAATTCTGTGCTCTTGGATTTATACCCCATCAAAATGGCAATGTTGGCATTTCAAGGGACTCAAATTGTGTTTCTTCTAAATGTTTTTTTGAGTTGGGGCAAAAGCAGGCTGAGGGGGTCTTAGGGTGGATGGTAAGGTTTCTTAACAACATTGTCATAAGGTAGACTGCTACCTTCAAAAATGAGCAGGTATATTGTCGGGATGGAAAAAATATCCTTGGCACAACTTTTCTGGCTTTTTTCTCACCAATTCAATTTATTCTTTTCTTAAAATGTATTCATAGTATGCCCCCATGACTGTCCTGAGAACACCTATCAAGACTGTTGTTGTTGCTAAATGCCATATATTCAGCTCCAACTCATAATGACCCAGTTAGGGTTTTCAAGGAGCAATGGTAGGGTTTGAACCACCAACCTGGCTATTAGCAGTCCAGTACTGATCCTACAATACTGAGAAACAGTCACCATGACCTGAATTTAACAGGTCCAGCATATCCCTTCAGAAGCCTCTATTGTGATTGAACCTTCTTCTTGAAGGTACCCTAAGAAGACTAAAGCAAGTATATTACGGGAAGAATTTGTCTGCAGCCATCCACTGATGGCAGACATGTGTAAACAGGTTTTGCGTGGAATAAACTATATGTATATGTGAATTGGAGCCCAATGCTTTTTTACTTCCCCTTGTATATACATAGAGTATCTCTGAAAGCAACCATTATCAGCAACTGTCTCTAGAGGCTGAGGGAAGAGGTGCCCAGGGGTTATGAGTGGGAGTTATTTTCATAATATTCCCCTTTTAATGTTGGAATTTTTCATCATGTTCATACATTATTATTGTTGCTAGCTGCCATCAGGTCAGCTCCCACCTCATGGGAGCCCCATGCACAACAATATGAAACACTGCCCATCCTGTGTCTTCACCACCCTCAGTTGCTGATCAGACCTTTGTAATCAAAACTATTTTAAGGAAAAATAATTTGTTCTTTAAACAAACAATTAACTCTGTTTTGCTGAGTGTTACAATACAGTAGCAGAGAGTATCAACTTAGAGTCTCTAATAGGCAGACACACCAGTCAAGAAAAATTTGCTTCATTAGAGTCTCCAAAAATACCCATCTTGCTATCCCAAGAGAAGTTCCGCATGATCAGAATTCTTCTTCAATGTGGCCTTTAATATCAAGGAGGGGTGGGAACTTAAGCAAAGGTGAAACCTCAGTGAAGAAGCAGCAGTAAATACTCCCCCACAAAACCACCCTGCTGGATAATGAAGACACAGCTGGACTCCAAGTTCCTGAGTTTCTGACAACTTTTTCTAAGCACCCACATCTCTGAAACATTTGCTCTTCACAAGAGTGATCAGGTGAGATATTAGAACTCTCTGTCTTCTTATCAGAGCTGAAGTGCTTTTATTTCACTTGCTACTTCCTCTATGTGAGGTGGAGAGAACCCTCTGACCAATTTTTCTGACATTTCTGCTGTTCAAGCTATATGGCTGTCTGCCTGCAGTCTGCTGAGAATTCCAGTCTCTGAATCACAAATGCACCAGTAATGTCAATGCGCTTGTGCTAAGACAAATCTAGTCTCCTTCAGTTGGCTAGCATGTTCGTGTAAGAATCTAAGCAAGATGGAGAGGCACAGACAGACTACCTCTTCTTGACAAAAAGCCTATGCTTTTTGTCCACCTGCACCAGAGAGGTGATTAGCTGCTCAAAGAGGTACTTCCCAGATGCTGAAAACGTCACCATCATAAGATCAAAGGGACAGAGTTCAAAGAGATGGAATATTCCAGAAAATATGACTCAGACCTCAAACACAGTCTTAGAAAAGGCAAAGCTCATAAAATCAACTCCCTCACAGAGGCACAATCTGTCCACATACCCTGGGAAGAAGAACTGGCCATGACTGGGATCAAAGGGAATGCCCTGCATTGGTAAGTTGTGCACTAGTGCTGAGGAGAAGTTTCGTAGGTTTTCTTCCTGGTCTTTCCTCCAGTCAGTGCTTGTAATCTAGGCCTTTGAAGGTGACTGTGCTCAGTCCTTGAGTGCAACAGCAGAGCTGAGTGGGAAAATGAACCTGCTACGGGCTATGCACTTGAACTGCCTTCCCAAGGCTTTTCCTCTCTCCTGAATGTTGCCAGTCAGACACAGTTCAGGTATAAGATGCAAAGCTGGTCAGATTATTGCTGAGCCATGTGTGCACATTCAGAATGAACTCAGGAGGGAGCACCATGCCAAGATGGCATCAAGCAGGCCTTCTTGTGCTCACACTGTGGAGGAAGGAAAGAGAAGGAGAGGCAATGGCTCAGACGTACAAATAGTACATCTGAGGGAGAGGGTTTCAAAAAGTTTATGGAAAAATGAAATGATAATAGAATTTTTCCACAATATTTTTGAAGCTTCCTCCTATTAGAAGTGTAGTACACTTACACGAAATTCTAAAAATTACAAACTTTTATACAGTGGCAGAAAGCAACAGATTAGTGTTTCAGTGATGGTCTAAGTGTCTGGGGATTGACGAAAGGAGGGAGATGGAGGACAGAGAAGGTAGGAGGTAGGTGGGCACAAGGAAACATCTGAGGATAATGAATATTTTCACTATCTTAGTCCTGGTGTGGTGCTGTGGGTTAATGCGCCAGACTGCAAAGCCATTTGAACTGCAAGGTCGGCAGTTCAAGCTCACCAGCTGCAACTCAGAAACCCTATACACGGTCTCTATGGGTCAGAACTGACTCGACAGCACTTTTAACCACAACATATATAATTCTGGAGTAACACCAAAAGGGGGAGAAGGGGCTACAGCTGTTAATACTACTTAGATATAACCAAAAACTTCATGAGACTAGTTTTCTCAGTTTGAAGAAAAGGTTTAGGGCCAGGGTCTCCTGGGACAATCCAGTCAAAATGGCATAATGATGGTTTTAAAGATTCTGTTCTATCTCCCATTCCAGTTCAGTGAGTAGTGTCTAGTGTCTTAAAATTTGAGAGCGGCCATCCAAGGTACAGGAACACAGGGGCTTCATACCATAAGCACTGGGCTGTGAATCACAATGTCCACAGCTTGAGCCCACCAGTCACTCCATGGGAGAAAGATGAGGCTTTCTGTTCTGTGAAGATTTAAAGTCTCAGAAACCCCACAAAAGGTCGCTGTGAGTCAGAACTGACTCAATGACACTTAACAATAACAAATGCAAGATACAACTGGTCTGTGTTTGCCTGAAGAAATAAAGGAAGGAAATCGAAGAATTAGAGAAGCAACTAGAAAGTGATCAGAAGAACTGGGTAGTGCCACACCACCTGTATTGATTTAGGATCAGCACTGGACTGCTAACACAGAGTTGGTGGTTAAAACCCACCATATGTTCCTTGGAAACCGCATACAAGATTGCTGAGTCGGAACCAATTTGACAGCACTTACCAATAACCATTACCAAATGTTTTGATCAAGGACACAGTAGATGAATCCTGATAGAAAGGGAAAAAATGTGAAACAGAACTTCAAATTCCCAAAGAATTCAAAACAACCAGACTCACTGAGCTTGAGGAACCTCATAGATTATTGCCCTGGTATACTCTCTAAACTTTAACATGAAACTATCCTCTGAAGACATCTTTAAACAAACAAACAAAAAAGTTTCACTCAAAAAGTCAAGAATGTCATTCTTAAGTATTTTTGTTTTTAATTACCTTTATAATACCAAAGGGACAATGGTAACTCTAAACACAGATGAGAAGTTGTTGTTGTTTTTTGGGGTGGGGGGAGTGGGGAGAATGGGGCAACAAACAAACCAAGCAAATCAAGTTCACTGCCAGTGAATTGTTTCCAAATCATAGTAATCCTGTAAGATAAGATAGAACTGCTTCAAACAGTCTCCAGTGCTATAAATCTTTGTTGAAGCAGACTGCTTATGTCTTTCTCTTATGGAGCAACTAGAAGGTTCTAATCACTAACCTTATTATATTATCAGTCGAGTATGTAACTACTGCGGCCTTCAAACATCAGGACCCCATATTTAGAGGGTAGTGATGGGACTGAAACAATTAGAGGAGAAATAACAAGAATGTTGGACCAAAGTCACTGATCATTAAGTGTAGAAATTGTTAAATGGGAGCATATACTGGTGCTCATGGAGTCCTAGAGTGGTGCTGTAGATTAATGCGCTAGACTGCAAAATCAGTTTGAACCACAAGGTTGGTGGTTCAAGCTCACCAGCTGCTCCTCAGAAACCCTATATAGGGTCGCTGTGAGTTGGAACTGACTCGAAGGCACTTAACAACAACAACAAATTGGTGTTCATATTTTCACCAAAAATAAAATACTTTTTTGGAATAAACATTACAAGGGAGGGAGGCAGAAGACTTGAACAGGCATTTTACCAAAGAGGATAGTCAAATGGCCAACAAGTACCTGTGAAGATGCTCAATGTCATTAGCCACTGTTATTGTTAAGTGCTGTCGAGTTGGTTCCAACCTATAGCTTTCTGAGGAGCAGAAAGGTGCACTTCTGGTGAGCTGGAACTGCCAACCTTGTTGTTCAAACATCTTTGCAGTCCAACGCATTAACCCACAGTGCCACACCATTAGCCATTAGGGAGAAGCAAATCAAAACTCCCACTTGAGTGGCCATGATCAATAAAACAACTGATGTTGGCAAGGTTTTGGAGAAACTAGAACCCTCATCCACTGTTAGTGGGATTATGAAAGGGTGCTATAAAGAACAGTTTGCTTGTTCCTCAAAAAGGTAAAACTATCATATAACCCAGAAATCTCAATTGGATTAATGCGCCAGACTACAAAGCCATTTGAACTGCAAGGTCAGCGGTTCAAGCTCACCAGCCGCTCCTCGGAAACCCTATACAGGGTCGCAATGGGTTGGGATCGACTCAACAGCACTTAACAACAAAACAAAAAAACCCAGGAGGAGAGAAAACAAAAACACAAAGAGAAACCTGTACAACGAGATCCAATGCAATCTTTTTTATAATCGACAAAAGGTGGAAATTGAAATGTTCATCAAGATCAATGGGTAAAAAAAGAAAAATATGGCGTATATATACAACAAAGGAATGTTACTCAGCCATAAAGAGAAGTGAAGTCCAACACGGATGAGCCAACTCTAGGGCACTCAACAAGAACGGTAGGAGTCAGGCGGGAAAGGTGAATTTTTGCTTAAGGTGTGTTATGGGTTGAATTTTGTCCCCCTAAAATATGGATCAGCACTGGACTGTGAACCACAAGTTCGGCAATTCAAACATACCAGCTTCCCCTAGGAAACCCTATACAGGGTCACTATGGTTCAGAATCAACTTGACGGCACTCAACAAGAACAAAAACAATAAACTATGTGTTGTAAATTCTGACTCCTATATGTGTGGAATGGAGCACTGTGACTCTGTAGGATAAGCACCAGACACATGGTTGGTGGTTCGAGCCCACCAGCAACTTTGCAGGAGAAAGACAAGGCTTTTCTGCTATCACAAAGATTTACAGCCTCCGAAACCCTATACAAGGCTGCTATAAGTTGGCAACTACTTGACGACATTTAACAACAACATTATAAGTGGAAGGCTGGGAAACCCTACTGGACAACTCAGCTCTGTCCTATGTTGGTAGGTTGGAATACTCACTCCATGGCAATGGGTTTATTTATACTTGTGGATATATTCCCATTTGGGAATAAGGTTTTCTTTGTTATGTTAATGAAGCTATATCAGTGTTGTTGTTGATCTTAAGTGCCATAGTAGAGTCAGTTCTGACCCATAGAGACCTTGCAATAGGGTTTCTGAGGAGCAGTTGGTGAGCTTGAACTACCGACCTTGTGGTTCAAACCGACTTTGCAGTCCAGCGCATTAACCCACAGCACCACAGCAGGACTCCTTCATATCAATATGGGGTGTTTTAAACCTTTGAGATAGAAAATTATCAGATTATACACAGAGAAGCAAGAAGAAATGGCGGAAAGATGCCAGACCCCGTGAAGAGACTAAGGAACAGAGACTGAAAAAAGACAAAAGGCCATCCCTCAAGCTAATAGAGAGAGCAAACCTTCTACTATTGCCCTGAATTTGGTCTTTAAGCATCCTAAACTGTGAGAAAATACATTGCTGCTCATTAAATCTACTTACTTGTGATATTTCTATTGTAGCATCACAAGGTAACTAAGAAGATAAGCAACACTGAGTTTCTGTTAATGAGGGTGGAATCACTTAGAAAAGGACAGCAAGAACATTTGTACAACATGAAGAATATGATCAATGTCAATGAATTGTACTTGTGGAAACTGTTGAGTTGGTAAAAGCCTTGTGTATATTTTCACCACAATAAAAAATTTTTTTTAATTGATTTGAACCACAAGGCCAGCCTTTCCAATCTACCAGCTACTCCTTGGAAACCCTATACAGGGTTGCTATGAGTTGGAACCAACTTGACAGCACTTAACAACAATATTATACTTTTAGGTATTTTCCAAAGGTCATTTTTGTTATCCTTTTTCTAAGATACGATGTGGTCATGTTTACATAATTGACCATAAACCAGACCCAGGAAAATCAATGGGAAAAAAAGGAAGATTGCAGCCAACCAGCCCCCCACTGCCCTCCAAATACCTGTCTTCTGGGGTGCAGAGAAAAAGCTGACTCTGGTGGCACTGCCCCACAAAGCATTCAGATAAATAGCCACACTCTCCACATGACCTATATTCCCCAGGCCACAGCGTTCCCAACAGCGGTGTAGAAGTTGTTAAATGAGAGGCCCGTACTACCCACTCAGCTAATGGACTTGAGTAATACAGGTAGGGGAAGAGAGAAAGAATATATCCCCTTCTGACCTCCAGAGGTGTTAGAGCAACTCAGACCTTCTAGTGGCCAGTCTAAGTTGGGTGTGAGAAAATGGCCAGGAAGTGCCAGTGAGCATGACACAAAGAGACATCAAAAAGACCTGTACTCTAAAGGATACTAGGCAATGACTCTGAATTTAGTTCATTTTAGAAAAGGTCAAGGGAAAACAATGACCTTCCTCAATATCACAAACCTTTTCTATGGGCTTGAATGACAGCTACTCATTCCTGATGCCATTCCCAGGCTCTACAACACCCCTGACTGTCTGCTGATGGAGGCCACGCACCCTGGTAGGAACATGGTTACCCGACAGTGAGAAATCTAATGCCTGCCCATCAGCTACCTGGCTCGTTACCTTCCACCCACTACCTTCACCTTTTCTCCGAGGGACAACCAGAGTTCAACTCAAGTCCTCCTATGATGTCCCTCTTAATGACCTCAGTCTTGGTCCCATCTATGAATTGAAATCTAGGAGATGGGGCCAGTGTGCTGCCTCTGGCCTGAATAACTTCTGGAGAAAGGTTGAGCATTCTAGAAGTGCCAGGTCCAAGCTTCAAGAAGGAATGCAATAAAGACTACAGACAACAAACAAACCTAAGAACACTGGGGAAATGCCTCTCAGTGCTCTGGATCCACAGAGAGAAAGAGCACCATTTCCTTCTCCAACATCCTAACCATCTCAATAACAAACAAGAGACACAGGGCTTGTAAAGGTGTGAATGGAAAGTTTCTAAATGTGTTCTTATGACAGCAACTCCTATTCCATCTCCCTGGGGGAGTTCAGAGAAACGAAGAAGAACGGGGAAGAAATCTGGTAGAGCTAAGGGCTGAAGCTCTGGCTTCCTTCCTTGGCACCAGCCTTTCCAGGACTACCTGACGCTGCTGGTGCTCCCCAGCAACAGTGGTTTTGAATATGGAAAGTGTCAGGCCTGCCCTGAGAGACATAGTCTGGGCTGTATCATCTTATAAATAAAAGCAGGTTAGACAATTCTAAATCTGGAACTCCAGAGGACTTTTATAAGAGCTGTGGCTAAATCGTTTCATCAATGAACTCAATCAGCATGTAGTGGAAGGGATGGACCCCTGGGTATTTGGACCCCTGGGTCCGCCCACCTCTGTTCTGATCTCAGCTGAGTTGATCGGAAATGTAGCCTGGGGGCAGGACAGCAAGAAACTCTCCAACCTGGACTGGGGGTAAGAAGGAGCGGGCAGTGATGGAAGCAAAGAGGATCTGCCCTTCTCAGAGACATCGACCGTCTAGGAAAACAGCAGAGTCGGATCATACTGAGGGGAAGGAGTCAGGAAGCTCTGGGGACAAGGAGGGCGGCGCCTGGGGCACCTGGAAGGCATCTGGACCTCGGAAGACGCAGAGTTCCTGCGGGAACCTAGGGCTCTGGAGCGCTCCCAGCCACAGCTTCGGCTGTCCTAGAGAGGAGAAGTCTGAGGGACCGCACTTCGGGATCCCCAAATGCGAAGGGGTCGACTCCGGGTGCGAGCAGAGTCTAGAGGGTTCGGGGTGCTCGGGAGTGGCGCTCCGGGCGCTGCGCTCTCACCTGCGGAGCACCAGGAAGCTCAAGACCACCAGCGCCAGGAGTCCGAGCTTGCGGCCCGGCCGCCGCCGGAGAGCCCACGTGCTCATGCCAGGTCCGAGTTCCAACTCAAGCGTTGTAAGATTCTGCAACCAGGCTCCTGCAGGAGCGGTGTTCACCTAGGTAACCCGGGTCCGCGCTTGTTGACCAGACCCCGCCCCGCCCACGGTGCCGCCCTCCCGGCCCGGCCCCGCCCCTCCCGCCCTAGGTAGTTGCAAGCTCTGGGGTTGGACACCTGGAGGCTGGCCGCCTCTCTGCTCCCCGAAAAGCCTCCACGTTTTCGAAACTCTTGTTGTGCACAGGTCGTGTAAACAGATGCATACACACTGTACGCTCAGCCCAGTCCTTGCAAACTTGGGCAGTGCGAGGAGTGTTAGGGTAAAAGTTGTCCTCAGTGCCACAGTACGTGTGTGTGTG
>NW_006408676.1:6601376-6604868 GCF_000296735.1 Chrysochloris asiatica | reverse complement strand
GAACCGACTCGATGGCACTTAACAACAACAACTCTTAACCACTAAGCTGCCAGAGTAGGAGGACATAACAAACAAAGGGAAGAGTTGTCTACACAACCTTTTAGAAAACTTAAAATAAAATTTTAAAAAATGGGGGGAAAAGGGGTAGTTTGAAATAGTGACTTTTCGTCTAAACAGCCAGGACGCTGTAGGCTCCCTTAGAGGTATTTTATGATTTCTTGTTAGGTGATTCAATTCATAGAGATCCTATAGCAAAGTAGGGTCCCATTGGGCTTCTTCAGCTGGTGGCACAGTAGTTAAAGCACTCAAATGCTAGCCAAAAGATCAGTGATTCGAACTCAACAGCTGTTCTGCGGAAGAAAGATGTGGCAGTCTGCTGTCATGAAGATTTATAGCCTTGGAAATCCTTTGGGGCAGTTTATCCTGTTCTACAGGGTCACTTGGAATCCTGGTGTGGAGCTGTAGGATAAGCAGTGTTGCTATGAATCAGAACCCACTAGACATCGCTTAACAACAGCAGGGTCGCTATGAGTTGAATTTGAATTCACAGTGGGGTTTTAATCTTTATGTTGTTGCTGTTAAGTACCGTGGAGTCGGTTCCCACTCATAGTGACCCTGCACAGGGTTTCCGAGACTGCAAGTCTTTAAGGGGGCCTCTTTCTCCCACGGAACAGCTGGTAGTTTCAAACTGCCGACCTTGCGGTAAGCAGCCCGAATTGTAACCATACACTACCACTATGCTACCAGAGCTCCTTTTAATCTTTATGGAAAGAGAGAAATTGCCCAGTTTTCCTACACACCCCACTTTCAGTTTCCTCCCTCCCCCCTAGTCAAAGGAGTGACTTAGCAGCCCAGTGCTTAATCAGTGCACCACCAGAGTGCCTTATGGCTTGTTGTTAAGTACCCAGGAGTCATTCCGACTCAAAGACACCCTATGCACAACTGAAGGAAACACTGTTTATTCAGTCCTGCACCATCCTTACAATTGTTACATTTGAGCCCATAGCTTCTGCCTCTGTGACAATCCATCTCCTAGGTGTGTGTGTGGGGGGGGAATGGGGGCTTCCTCTCATATACTGACCTTCTAGTTTACCAAGCATGATATCCTTCTCTTGATAATATGTCCAAAATATGAGAGAGAAAGTCTGGCCATACTGGCTTCTAAGTGGCATTCTGGCTGTCCAAAAAAGACATTGGTGTTTCTGGTAGTCCATGGTACTTTTAATATTCTTCTCCAACACCATAATTTAAATACATCTATTCTTCTACAGTCATATTTGAAAGCCACTGGGAGGGAGAGGGGGGGTAGAGTGACAAAATGCAGTGCACCAAAGTATTTTCTGCCTTTGGTTTCTACTGCTCTTAATCTGGCACTGACACCTAGCACTTTCTTCATCTCATCTTCTTTTTTTTTTTTTTTTTTAAAAAAAAAAAGGTCTAGAATGAAGACGATGTACTCAGACCTTCTATAACAAACACATGAGAAGCCAAAGGAATCATGGATGATAATCTTGGAACCCTGAGCTTTAAAAGAAAGGATAATGAAGTGGATCAAATATGAACTAGAATAAGAAACTGAGCAAAAACAACAAATAAATACACAAACGGAACAGTGAATGATCAACTGGCCTGGCCAATTTAAAGTTTTGCATGCAGCATTCTGATGTGACGTCAACCTAATTGGCTCCAGTCACTTAGGACCACACTAGAGCCCACACTGGTAGCTATCAACAAGAAAGGTATGAGCTTCCCCTTATTCCTTACACCCTCCCAGCAACCAGATGTGTGACCAGTCTGCAACACCATCCCCAACACGGCAGGTGACAAACATGCCTCTTCCCAGCCCCTGCTTTGCCTGAGATCTGCGATGCACCCTCATTGATGTGGGTACGTGCCCACCCCAGCATTTGGAGGCACACCCTCTCTGCCTCCTCAGGCCAGCAACACACAGTGCCAGATCAAACCCTCTGCCCAAAACCAGCAGACCTCCTGCCCCAGCAGTGCTCTGAATCAGCAGGAACCCCTTCTAGACCCTGCCACCAACCCCATCCCAAGCTTCCTCCATCAGCAAGATGTGCCCTAAGTGCCCTGCCCTCCAATTTCATTCTTTTTCCTTTTCTTTCCCTTCCCTTCGTTTTCCTTTATTCTTTCTCTTATTTTTTTAACTTTTCATTTTTCTCCCTCCCTAGTTTTGTTTTTATTTATTTCTCTTTGCTTTTTTCTTACCATGTTTTTTCTTTCTCTTTTCTTTGTTTTGCCTTTATTATTTTCTGTTTTCCTGTTTTTGTTTCATTTTGTTCCTCTTGTATTGTTTATTTTTATTGTTGTTGTTTTCTCTTGTTTTTTGTTTTGTTTTTCTGTCCCATCTGGCAGGAGACAGCAACCATTTCCACACTACCCACCTACACCCACATTTCCTACAGCCCCAATCACTTGATAAGGATGATCACCCACTCTTTCTTGCACCACCTGATCAACTATGAACTGTGGCCAACACCAACTCAACCCTGCCTGAACTGCTCTACTTAAACAGTGAACACAAAACTATACAAACCCTCCCGTCTTCTATAACACCCACCAAGACACAGCTGGTGAATACCTAACACCTGACACACTAGCATAGCGAGCAGAGTAACACACCCACTCTGCTTGCTCAGATATATCAAAACAACATCAAAAAAAAATACTAGGCAAAACATACCAACATACCTCTGAAATACAAACACAACACCACACTGTCTCAGGGACAGCAGACAACTTCAATTCTCAAGAAACAAGACAGAGTGACTCAAACAAGTGACCAAAATACAGAGCTAGCAAACCTTGCTGAGACAGAAATGGCATTGTTGTTATGTTGTTAAGTGCCATGAGTTTTGACTACTAGTGACCCTGTATAGAGTTTCTGAGGAGAGCCTAGTGGGTTTGAACTACCAACCTTGTGATAAGCAGCCCAGTGTTTAGCCTGCAAACACACAAACCCAGTGTTTATCCTTCTGACACAAAGACAAAAATAAACTAAAAATTAAAGGATGGAAAATACATCGAGCAAATAGTAATGAAAAATCAGCAGGAGTGGCAATATTAATTTCTGATAAAATAGAGTTTAAATAAAAAACCAGCATAAGAGACAAGGAAGGGTATCATAGGCAATACCTTCAAAGAGTTTCTGGGGAAATTCCATTGTTTAGTTGAAAAAAAAAACAAAAAAAACACACTTTTATTATGAATTGAGTAATAGTTTACATGGCAGAACATCAGTTTTGTACTCAACCAATCACATTTTGTCTCACTGCAATGATTACAATTCCCTCCATGCACCATCAGTTAACAGAAAAATTCCATTGTCTTTTAATTCCATTTATTTCAACTTTTCAAAGCCCCCCCATATAATTATTAAAGGATCAATTGAACAAGATAGCATAGCCATAAGAAAACCTGTACACCTAATAAAAGAACATAAAAATATATAAATCAAATTTTAGTGGAATTAAA
>NW_006408676.1:6598774-6600521 GCF_000296735.1 Chrysochloris asiatica | reverse complement strand
GAAAGTTAATAACAGAATGCTATGATGAACTATACTCGAACCGATTTGAAAAGTCTAGAAGAAATGGAAAACTTTCTAGAAACACACTACCTACCTAAACTAATACAGACTGAAGTAGAAAGTTTAAATAGTTTAATAATGAAGGAAGAAACTGAACAGACCATTATAAAAAAAAGAAAGAAAGAAACCAAAAAAAAATGAAATCCTGACCCAGGTGGCTTCACTGGCAAATTCTACCAAATATTCAGAAAAGCGCTGACACTAATTCTACTCAAAGTATTCCAGAATGTAGAAAAAGGAGGGAATACCCCCAAATTCATTTTATGAAGTAAGCATAACCATAATATCAAAGCCAGGCAAAGGTACCCTTAAAAAAATAAATCTGTAGTCCAATATTCCTCATTAACATCAGTGAAAAAATGCTTAACAAAGTCATATAGAACAGATCCCAGCAACATACAAAAAATAATAATACATCATGACCAAGTGAAGTCGATACCTGGCATGCAAAGAAGATTCAACATTAGAAAAACAATCAATGCAATCCACCACATAAGTAAAACCAAAGAACTAAATGATCATAACAATCGATCAAATAAAAGAAGCCAAATTATATTTGTGTGCTGATGTGGGCCATGATCAGTAGAGAGTGAAAATTAATGAGTTAGGACAGACTGTGAAGGATTTTTGGAGCAATATTCTTGAATCAGGGGAGTATGCAATATCTGATGAAGAGCTGAAGGCAGGTGCATACAAAATCACTTAAGGTATCACTGACTCATGCTCAGTGAGAGTGATCACTAGGCTAACTTAAAATATGTGTTATTTAAAACTAAGTGTTAACAATAGCAGAAATGAGAGCCGGATATGTATAAAGACAACATGGTAAACCAGGATCAGCATAAGGCTGGTTCCTGTGAGACAAAGGTTAAATGCATACCTCTGTCTTCTCACTACTCCATCTTTTTTCCTTTTTATTTTTCTTGAGGGTTTGCTAAAATAGTCACTAAATTCACGAAAACGGTCACTAAATTCACTAAAACAGTCACACAGAATTACAAGAATCCAAAGTTTATACTCTCAGTTATATATATGGTTTATTAGAGTAACAGCAAAGGAGTAGCCAGATACAAGTTGGATTGCAACTCAGGGCAAATGTTAGGAAACTCAGGATACAACTCCAGAAAAGATATGCAAACATATTCCAGGTCTGGGAAGTTCCCTGAAGCAGAAAGCATGTCTCTCCCTACAATAACCATGGAAAGTTAAGACAAGCTCCCAACTGGAGCAAGTCTCTCAGCTCGATTCAAGACCCTTATCTCAGGTTCCAGGATTTGTATAGGATAGCCTATGTACCCACAACTCATATGTGAGTTTGTCATACTGTGGTGCTGTGATGCTGGAAGCTATTTTAAATACCATCAGGGTCACCCATGGTGAACAGGTTTCAGCCAAGCTTCCAGAATAAGACAAACTAGGAAGAAGGAAAGATGATGACTTCTGAATATTTAGTCACTGAAAACCTTATGAAAAACAGTGGAACACAGTCAGCACCAGAATATTGAATATTGAAACATGACGAAGAGCACCAGAATATTGTCAGACATCATGCCAGAAGCTGAGCCCCACAGGTTGGAAGGCACTCAAAATACAACTGGGTGAGAGTGGCCTCCTCAAAATAAAGTTGACGATGATGATGCAAATGGAGTAAAGCTTTCAGGACCTTCACTTGCTGATGGGCACATAT
>NW_006408676.1:6590114-6594048 GCF_000296735.1 Chrysochloris asiatica | reverse complement strand
AGTTGTCAAAGACTTCATTTTGCTCACATTAACCAACACTCATGGAAGCAGCGTCAAGAAATCAATATTCTGTTGCATTAGACAAGTCTGCTGCACAGGCTGCAATATTTCGAATTGGGTCTTAGCTGCTTGGCGGTGGGTTTGGAGCTATGCGTAGTACCCAAAGCCTCAGGCTTTGGAACCAAGACCCAGAGTTAGTTACCACCTGCAGGTTCCAGTAAACGGCCGGGATCCCTGGGGGACCAGCCATTCCCAGGGCTGCTGTGGCCGGGAGACCTCAGTCACCAGGAGCTGGTTGATGTGCTGAAGGCAGCTGTGATGGATCAGAAAGGACCTTTAGTGACAATCAACAAGCCACAGGGGTTGCCAGTAACAGGAAAACCAGGAGACCTGACCCTGCTCTCAGTGCTGCCCTAGCTAAGCCAGTCCCTGGGGCTGAGGGAGCGGGAGCGCCAGGCTGTCTGAGCACCTGGGAAAGATTGCTCTGGGCTTGTCCTCCTTTCCAGTTGTCCCCAGACTGCAAACCACCTCCAGAAGTTCTTCACTCATTCAAGGATAGTCCAAAGACCCACAACCACCTATTGTACCCTCACTGACGGGATCCCAGCTACTTCTCAGGGCCAGATCCAAGCAGCTCTGAAACTGTAACACATTGGTGGGGTAGAACTCATAGTTCCAGTGAAGCCCCATCCCAAAAGGACATCCTGGAAGGTGTCAAGATGATTATCAGCCACTTCTGGGTAGTGACTGCAGGCTCTGGCTGTGCTCTGGTCCAGATGCAGCCACTGACAGTGTTCCCCAGTCAACTACAGGCGCACATGATTTTGAAACTCTGCCCTGTGCTTGGAGACCACATGTACTCTGTCTGCGTGAGCACTGTCCTGGGTCATTGCTTTCTGCTGCCAGCTGAGAGCACCAAGCCCCCCAAACAGGTCCTGGAGGATACCCCCTCCCAGGCTGCCCAGCTGCCTTTGCACCTCCACCTGTACCATCTTCTCCTTCCAGGCCCCAAGCTCCAGGATGCCCCCAATGAGCATTCAGCACCTCTGCCCCCTTATTTCCCTAGGACATTAGAGTGTCTGGGGCTCCATCACCGCCAGTCATCCCTCTGTTCCTGATGGCCACTGAAGGGGTTAGGGGAAAGGGGACCTGCTACCAGGAAGACGAGGTCAGCACTTAGCATGCAGTAAGGCCATGATTTCATGCTGGACTCCATAGACAGACAGGCCTGGCTAGGCCACACCCTGTGTGACACTGAGCAAAGAACTTCACCTCTCTGGACTTGAAATAATAAAAGTACTGACCTCATGGTATTGTTTTGAGAGGAGAGAAAAAAAATTGCTACACAAGACCTCTTTAAAGTCTGAGGGCTAAGGTGCACCTTACCCAGGCCATGGTATATTCAATAACCTCATATGCATGTGGAAGTTGGACAATGAAAAAGGAAGACTGTAGAAGAATTAACGCATTTGAGTTATGATATTGGAGTACCATGGACTGCCAAAAGAACAAACAAATCTGTGTTGGAAGAAATACAGCTCCTTAGAAAAACACTCCTCTAGAGTGCTTCTTAGAAGCCAGGATGGCCAGACACCATCTCTCATACTTCAGACATATTATGAGGAAGGACCAGTACCTAGAGAGGGATGTCATGCTTGGTAAAATGGAGGGTCAACCAAAAAGAGGAAAACACCTATGAGATGGGTTGGCACAGTGGCAGCAGCAATGGACTCAAACACAGCAATGGTTGTGAGGTTGGCTCAAGACCAGGCAGTGTTTCCTTCTGTTGTACATAAATTCTCCATGGGTCAGTACCGACTGACAGCACCTAACTAACTAACTAAGCCTATGTACTTCTTGTCAATTACAAAGCAGCTCCCTAACCAATACTTCTGATGAGGCACTGTAGGATAAGCAATGGACTGCAAACCACAAGGTCAGTGGTTCAAACCTGCCAGCTGCTTCTTGAAAATCCTATACAGGGTCATTATGAGTCGGAGCCGACTCCATTGCACTTAACAAGAACAAGAACAACAACCAATAAAGGTAAAGGTCAACTGCCGGGTGGTGGTGTTGTTTGTTGTTGTTGCTAGATGCCATAAAGTAGGTTCTGACTCAGTGACCCTGTGCACAACAGAACGAAACACTGCCCAGTCCTTGTCATCCTCACAATTATGGTTACACTTGAGTCCACTGCTGCTGCTGCTGTGTTAATCCATCTTGTTGGGGGTTTTCCTCTTTTTCGCTGACCCTCAAATTTACCAAGCATGATGTCCTTCTCCAGCAACTGGTCCATCCTGATAACGTGTTTGAAGGCTGAGAGATAAAGTCTCATTATCCTGGCTTCCAAGGAGCCTTCTGGCTATACTTCTTCCGACACAGATTTGTTTGTTTTTCTGGCAGTCCATGGTACTTTTTGGAGTCCAGGTGTGATGTTGTGGGTTAATTCACTGGACTTGTAGGTCAGTTGTTCAAGCTCAGCAACCACTCCTCAGAATCCCTGTATAGGATCGTTATGAGTTGGAACTGACTCCACAGCATTTAACAACAACAACATAGTATTTTTAACATTTTCTTTTCCAACACCATAACTCAAATGTACCAATCTTCTATAGTTTTCCTTATTCATTGTTTGGGACTCCCCAATCATTTTCTGTAAAGCTCAGCTACCGAGTGAACTGTAAACCAACCAATCTCTGCTTATATAGGTAGTAAATATATCAAACCCTTCAAAGATTGCCACCCCAACCAATTATTTTGTGAGAATAACAAACCTCAGGCCAAAAAGGCCATATAAGAGAAGCCCAATGCACCAGAGCGTGCCATCTAAATGTGTAGTTAATATCTGAACATCCATTTCACACAATAGGAAGCACTGAAATTTCATCAATAAATTTAAGCAAAGTGAAGCAATAATTAATCATTATTGTGAAAACTGTCAGTACCCAAAACAATCACTAAGAACATTCAAATAGTTAAGCACAGGAAAATAAATTGACAGTTAATATGAATATTAAGATTACACATTAGTTTAAAAAAATGTTAGGAAGAATATATCTTTTTGAGCCAATAAATGTGTATAAAATAAATCATTTTATAAAAGTACAATATTTTACAAAAATATAAATACACATGCAAGTATATAAAATGTATAAGTATTACATATTTATATACCATTTTAAATTTTAAATAGTAATGCATATTCATTAAGGATGGTTATATCATAAATTTCATTCAGAATTGTTTCATATGTACTGTTCATACCATTAAATATCATACCTTTTGCAAATTGAATTTGCTATTATTAAATTTCATTCAAACCACAAATCTTTGAAGAAAATATCCTGTTTAGTAATTCTTGCTACTGAAAATTTTTTTGAGAAAGAAAATCTTCAAGACTATGTACAGCAAAATCTTTGTTAGAGTTTGGTTTTTCTATTATGAACACTTTCATAGGGTTGTTGTTATTGTTAAGTGCCATTGAGTTGATTCTGACCCATAGCCACCCTGTATAGAGTTTCCGAAAAGCAGCTGGTTAGTTTGAACTGTGGACACTGTGGTTCAAACTGACTTGGCAGTCCAGTGCCAAGGCGGTCTCTTAACCCATAGACCCACACCAGGACTCCTTTCACTGGGTGCATAGGTATTTATTGTGGTTATCCTTTTGTTCAGTTGATCATTGTATAATGCCCTTCTTAGTCACGTATGCTGGTTTTTGCCTTGAAATCTATTTCATCAGAAATTAATATTGCCACTCTTGCTCACTTTTATTACCATTAGCTTAATATATATTTCTTCCATTCTTTGTTTTTTAACCTATTTTTGTCTTTGTGTGTAAGGTGTATCTCTTATAGACAGCATACTGGATTGTTTTCTTATCCGTTCTACTACTCTCTGTCTTGACTGGTGCATTTAATTCATTTGCATTCAGTGT
>NW_006408676.1:6586733-6589179 GCF_000296735.1 Chrysochloris asiatica | reverse complement strand
AATGCTCCTTGGAAGCCAGGATGGCCAAACTTCGTCTCCATACTTTGGACATGTTATCAGGAGGGACCAGTCACTGGAGAAGGATATCATGTTTGGTTAAGTGAATGGTCAAAGAAAAAGAGGAAGACTCCCAATGAGATGGATTGACACAGTGGCAGCATGGGCTCAGGAGTAGCAACAAATGTGAGGTTGGCCCAAGACTGGGCAATGTTTCATTCTTTTGTGCATAAGGTCACTATGAGTTGGTACCGACTCAATGGCACCTAACAACAACATCTTTATCACTTGGATTCTCATATCTTTGTTATAGAGGGTCTGTGTAGCGCATCTGCCTACTGCATTATCTTGACAGAAATTCTGTACAGTAACATTTATGGTAAACTAGTTTCAATCAAAATAGAATCAATAAAAAATAAAAAGAAAAGATGGAATTATTACAGAAAAATCCGACACATATCCTTCTTATTTCGTCAGACTTCAGAAAGGTGTTAAGTCTAAGAAGCTAAATAAAACGTTTATTAAAATGATGATTACACCCTGCTATTTTCAATAATTTTTCAACTACTGAAGCATTTAAAAAATCTGTCCAAGCATTGAATCTCAGGTACAAAGTTCCTTTTTTTGTAAAACATTTTACTTAAAACCTTTTCTAAGTAGTTGCTGCTATTATTAAGTGTGTTGCCTCCGTATCTTGTATATCAGATATTTGTACATGGAAAGACAGACGAGTCTTTATCTTAAAGTATAAGAGTATGGTATGGTAGATACATAATGGGTTTAACTTATCCTTTACTATTTTGCCATGATTTCTAAGTCTAGCAAACAAACTAAGAAATATTTATAAAATGGGAAGTTAGGAAATAAAAGTGCCATACAATTGTCATGGACAAAGGACAAACATGGCTAAAATTATGAATTATGTGAGAATTACAAATGTATAATGTTTCATTCACAATTTCCAGCTCTGTCTTCAGAAAATAATTTCAGAATAGTATGTTGTTGTTGTTATGTGCCGTGGAGTCAGTTCTGACTCATAGTGACCCTGTACAGGATTTCCGAGGCTGTAAATCTTTATGGAAGCAGAAAGCCTCATCTTTCTCCCGCAAAACTGCTGGTAGTTTCGAACTGATGACCCTGAGGTTAGCAGCCCGATTCATAACCACTACGCTACCAGAGATCCTTTCAGAATAGTATAAGGCAAGCATTATTCAACCAAGAAAAAAAAAAAAATCCCATGACATACAAGATATTTTTAAATTCTCTTGTCAATATACTTTATGGAAGATACTGAGAAAGACTAACAGCGAATATGCGTGTGTTTTTTAAATCTTCAGCAAAGGAAAGCTTCAAGATCATACATGGCAGATAATAATAATAACATAAGAAGACTTACAAGCAACCAGTGATTTATTTGCTTGAACAAAAAAAGAAGTGCAAACACTGACATGTCTTGAAAGGCAGCTACCCTTATATGATACTTGCAGATAGATATATACTATCCTATGTGTGCAATGAAAACTGAGATGCAGATACAAATTTGGAGATGATTTTTGCTATGAGGAAATACCATAATTTTATTCTGTTTTTACATTTTCAGATTCAATGTTTAAAAGGATAAATATTTATGGAAATGCAAATCAAACCCACAAAAAGATGGCATTGTACACCCATTAGGATAGCTACAATTAAAAAGACAGGTAACAATAAGTGTTGGAGACGACCTCTCATAGGTCGCTGGCAGGAATGTAAAATGAAGCAGTAAATTTGGAAAACAATCCGGCAGTTCCTCAAAATGTTAAATACAGAATTACCATATAACCCAACAATTTTACTGCTACGTGTATAACCAAGAGAATTTTAAAAAAAGTGTCCATATAGCCAAAACTTGGAAGCAACTAATTACTCATTAACTAAGGGGTTCTTGGGCACACAGTAGCTGTAGATGATAAGCACTGGACTGTGAGCCACAAGGTCGGCGGTTTGAGGCCACCAGCCACTCCTCAGGAAAAAGATGAGCTTTTCTGCTTCTGCAAAGATTTACAGCCTTAGGGTAGTTATAAGTTGAAACTAACTCAACAACCCTTAATAACAGCAAAAATAAGGGATTGTTTTTTGTTGTTGCTGTTGTTAAGTGCCATCATGTCATATTAGATCTGACTCACTAACGCCTGATGTGCAATAGAATAAAATACTACCCAGTTCTGCACCATCCTCACAATTGCTAGTATGCTTAGACCTACTGTTGCAACTACTGTGTCAGTCCATTTCATAGAGGGTCATCCTCTTTTCTACTGACCCTTTACTAAGCATGAAGTCATTCTCTGGAGATTAGTCCCTCCTGATAACAGGCCCAAAATATGAGAGAAATCTTCCCATCCTTACTTCTAAGGAGGGTTCCTACTGTACTTCTAAGATAGATCTGTTCATACTTTTGGCAGTCTATGGT
>NW_006408676.1:6584947-6586393 GCF_000296735.1 Chrysochloris asiatica | reverse complement strand
TTAACACTTTAGAGAGGTCTTTTGCAGCAGATTTGCCCAGTGTAGTACTAAGTGTGATTTCTTAACTACTGTTTCCATGAGCATTTCACTCCAGTGAAGTGAATTTCTTAAAAATATTTCAATCTTATCTCTATTGACAATGATGTTGCTTATTGGTCCAGTTGTGAGAATTTTTGTTTTCTTTATGCTGAGGCATAATCCATATTGGTGAAGTCTTTGATATCCTTGAGTAAGTATTTCAAGTCCTCTTTGCTTTTTCAGCAAGTAGGGTTGTGTTATCTGCAAATAGCATGTTGCTAAAGCATCTTCCTCTAATCCTGATTCTGCATTCTTTTTTGTATAATCCAGCTTCTCAGATTATTTGCTCAGCATACAGATTGAAAAATGGTGAAAGGATACAATCCTGACACACATGCCTCCTGATTTCAAACCATTCAGCATCCCCTAATTATATTTGAACAAATACCTCTTGGTAAAGGTTCTGCATGAACACAATGTGGAATTCCCATGGTTTGAAATGTTATCTGCAGCCTGTTACAGTCCACACAGTTGAATGCCTTTGCATACTCAATAAAATACAAGTAAGCATCTTTCTGGGATTCTTGGTTTTCAGCCAAGATCCACCTATATCAACAATGATATCCTTCATTCCACATCTTCTGAATCTGGTAGCTTTTTGTAGAAACACTGCTATAACCATTTTTAAATTGTTTTCAGCAAAATTTTACTTGTATATAATATTCATGATATTATTCAACAAACAAAATGTGGCATATACATGTAATGGTATGTGATTTATTTGTAAAAAAAAATAGTAAAATCATGATACATTCTACAACATGAACCTTGAAAATATTAGGTGAAAGAAGCCAAATACAAAAGACCACAAGTGATTCAAGGTACATAAAATACACCAAATAGGTGAATCCATAGAGACAGAAAGTACATGAGTGGTTGCCAGTAGCTTGGGAAGTAACTGGATATTTTTGTTTGTTTGTTTGTATGTATGTGGAGGTGGGGAAGAGTTTGATCAAAATATTCTAGAATTAGATATTGGGGATAATTGTACAGTTTGTGAGTATACTAAAAACTGATGAATTGTAAACTTTTAAAAAGTGAATTTTATCTAAATTAATCTCAATTTAATAAGTAGAACAAATTTTTTAAGTGTGAAGCACTTCTACTTGTATATTTCTAATTATATATCTAAAAGTATTTGTTTTCTGTATTTTGAGGTAAAATTGTTAGGAACATGCAAGTCTAAACTTATTATATCTTTTCTGTGAACTTTCTATCACTAGTAATAGTCTTCTATCTCTAATGATACCTTTGTCTTTAAGTCTGTTTGTCAATGTCAATAAAACTATTCCAGCTTTTTTTGGTAGAATGTACATGATATAATTTTTTACTTTTAGAGTTTCAATCATTTCATGTCCTATGTTTAAG
>NW_006408676.1:6577507-6584275 GCF_000296735.1 Chrysochloris asiatica | reverse complement strand
TTGTTGTTGTTGTTGTTGTTAAGTGCCGTCATTTGTGACCCACAGTGACCCTGTATAGGGTTTCCGAGGAACAGCTGGTGAGCTTGAACCGCCAACCTTGCAGTTCAAATGGCTTTGCAGTTCAAATGGCTTTGCAGTCCAGCGCATTAACCCACAGCGCCACACCAGGTCACTTGTTTTGCTATCAAATCTTCTCATCTTACATAACGCTTTTGTCTATACTGATTTTACTTCAAATTAGACATGAATGCTATTCTTATTCAGTTAATGTTTGTTCACATTTACTGACATATTTGTCAGCATTCTTTCTCTGCTCCACATTTTTTCTTTGATTGCAGAACTTCCATCTGGGATCATTTTCCCTTTGCTCACAGTACATTGGTTAGAACATCTTCTCACTGAGAGAAGTAAGCTTCAATGCTCTGAGGCATACATGGTATCTAACTTCTATGATATGAATCTAGAAAAGCACAATAAAAAACTAATAACTGAAAACATTTTCTGTGGAGTTTAATTAGTTTATGCAACCCCAACTGAGAAAGACTACTTCAGAATTTCCTTTACTCTAGATCTTTTGAAGGTAAAATCTTTTGATTTTTATTTATCTGAATAGCCTGTGTTTTGTCTTTTTGTTTTCCATGAAAGACAATTTTGATGGGTAACAAATTTTAAGCTGTGAGCTTTTTTCTCTAAGCATATAGACGGTGTTATGTCTTTTTGATAAAATTCTTGCATTCATTTTTTTTAAAGACTAACATAGGGAGTCCTGGTGTGGTGCTGTGGGCTAATGCGCTGGACTGCAAAGTCACTTTGAACCACAAGGTTGGTGGTTCAAGCTCATCAGCTGCTCCTTGGAAACCTTATACAGGGTCATTGTGTGTCAGAACTGATTAAATGGCACTTAACAACAAAAACAATAAGTAATGCTGTAGTTGTTGAGTTCCATTGAGTCACTTCCAACACATAATGACCCTGTATAGGGTTTCTGAGGAGGGGCTGGTGAGTTTGAACTGCCACCTTGTGGTACAAATCGACCTTGCAGTCTAGTGCTTATTCTACAGTGCCATGCTAGGACTTCTATGGTACAATGTTGTTGTTAAGGCCGTTGAGTCAGTTCTGACCCATAGCAACCCTGTATAGGGTTTCCAAGGAGCAGCTGGTGAGCTTGAACTTCCAACCTTGCAGTTCAAACGGCTTCGCAGTCTGGCGCATTAAGCCACAGCGCCACACCATAGGAAAGAAGAAAGTCTGAATCTGAGAGATATGTATTCAAATACCTCTTTTACTTTGAAATTGCACATGTAATATGGATATGTTACATGACGTTGTTTAGAAACCCAACAATAGGTTATATCTGAAATATTATACATGCTTACAATGACTGTTTTCCTCTCATACTTAACAGTTTCACAGAGTTCATGAGAATAAACTTTTTGTAAAAATTATTATTTAGTGAAACATACAGTCATCGTATTATTGCAAAAGATAATCTGACTACTTTGTACTCATCTTAAACAAGAAGGTACCTTCCTCTTTTTGAACACCAGGTTAATCCCTAAATTACTTGAAGCCCTTAGTCACTATATTTAACAAGGTAGTGATAAGACTTTGTAATAATGGAATTCAGACTAAGTGATTGGCTGAGTACCATCGAGTTGATTCTGACTCATAGCAACCCTGTCTGTATAGGGTTTCTGAGGTTGCAAATTTTTACAGGAGTGGAAAGCGTCATCTTTCTTCCATGGAACACCTAGGTGGACTTGAACTGCTGACCTTTCAGTTAGCAGCCCAATGTGTAACCCACGATGCTACCAATGTTCCTTTTAGATTAAGTGGTGGTGGTGTTGTGCCACTAAGTCCATTCTGACTCACAGTGTCTCTGAATAGGATTTCCGAGACTATAAATCTTTACAGGAGCAAACCCCCTCCTTTTTTTTTCATCTTTTCCCTGTGGAGCAACTGGTGGATTTGAACTACTACTTACCTTGCGGTTAGCAGCCTGGCTCATTATCCACTACTCTACCAGGGCTCCTTTAGACTAAGTGATGGTGGTGGTTACGCACCATGAACTTGGTTCTGACTCATAGCAATGCTGTACAGGGTTTCTGAGACTGTAAATCTTTATGGGAGCAGAAAACCTCATCTTTCTCCTCAGAACAGCTGGTCGTTTCAAATTGCTGACCTTGAGGTTCGCATCCCAACTCATAACCACTATACTACGAGACCTCCTTTTAGACTAAGTACCATAGTTGAGTTGTAAAAATAAAAATTCAATTGGTTTTCAATGTTGTTATTTGAGAAGACTTATTGGGTTATTCTGTATGTGTGACTTATTTCACTAACACATGACCACTATGGAGTCCTGGTGTGGCACTGTGGGCTATCGAATCAGACTGCAAAGTCGTTTGAACTGCAAAGTCAGTGGTTCAAGCTCACCAGCTGCTCCTTGGAAACCTATACAGAGTCGCTATGGGTCGGAATCGACTCGACAGCACTTCACAGCAACAACATCAATAAGAGCCCTTTCTACACCCAGATAGCCAAGAAGTAACAAGAGGACATATGCTCCATGCCAAGCTTTGCTATTACACATGTTGGAATCAAACAGTCAAATTGCTATTCTTTCCCTGACTGAATGTGACCCCTCCAGTCACCTTGGAGACACACAGACTGCAGGGCAACCTAGAGACACTGTTTGTCTGTATCTCTGCCTCCCATCACCCGCTTTGTATGCACATGAGCATACACACAGTGAAGTGTCCAGTCAGCATATGCAGTACTGGCTCTGGGCTGGAGAGAGTGGTAATTCTTATCTATCCCTGGGTGGGAGACAATTCCCTTCCTCCCAACTGGTTGTTGTTAAATGCTGTCTAGTCTGTTCTTACTCATGGCTACCCTGTATAGTCTAAAGGTAACTGCCCACCTTATGGTTAAAAGTTTGTTTTTATTTTATTCACATATGCCTAAAATCACATTTGCTTACAGAGTAAGAACCTGCTAAGAGGTAAATCCTTACCTAGATAAAAACATTAAAGTCATTAAAGCTTTTGAAGACTTACTAAGGTCTAAACATTGCCATTATATGGATACACTATAATTGACATTGGAATCCTGGTGTGGCACTCTACAATAAGCATTGGATGGCAAGATTGGTTTGAACCGAAAGGTTGGCAGTTCAAGCTCCCCAGCCGCTCCTCAGAAACCCTATACAGAGTTGCTATTAGTCAGAGTTGACCTGTCAGCACTTCACCACCACCACCATAATTGACATAACGATTCCCTTTATTGTTATATGTATTTTTTTTTATTTTCACATTTTTGATACTTTAAGCAACACTGTGTTTGATACTCTTGACATAACTCTTCTTCTTGAAAAACTACTTGTAGATGAACTCCAACTATACAAGGAGTGTGTTAAAATGAAGTCTTATAGTATGGGCTTATCTGTGAATTGAATGTATGAGCCACTCATCATTTTCTCAAACAGGATGATCTGGAAAGAAAGAAAAGTTGATAGTAAGAAAGGGGAAGTCATCTTTTGGCTCTGTGAGCAGCACCATGGTGGTCGGCAACAATAAGCGCCTTACAAAAGGAGGCAAAGAAGGAGCCAAGAAGAAAGTGGTTGATCCATTCTCTAAGAAAGATTGGTAAGATGTGAAGGCACCAGCTACATTCAGTACAAGAAATATTGAGAAAACACTAGTCACAAGGGTTCAAAGAACCAAAATTTTATCTGATGGCATGTTTTTGAAGTAAGCCTTGCTAATCTGCAGAATGATGAAGTTAAAATTTGAAATTTCAAGCTAATTACTGAGGGTGTTCGGGGCAAAAACTGCCTGACCAACTTCCATGGCATGGACCTTACCCATGACAAAATGTGCTCCATGGTCAAAAAATGGCAGACCATGATTGAAGCTCACGTTGATGTCAAGACTACAGATGGTTATTTGTTTGGGCTGTTCTTTGTTGGTTTTACTAAAAAATGCAACAACCAGATTAGGAAGACATCTTATGCTCAGCACCAACAGGTCTGTCAAATCCGGAAGAAAATGACGGAAATCATGACCCAAGAGGTGCAAATGACTTGAAAGAAGTGGTCAATAAACTGATTCCAGACAGCATTGGAAAGAACATACAGAAGGCTCACCAGTCTAATTACCCTCTTCATGATGTGTTTGTCAGGAAAGTAAAAATGCTGAAGGAGCCCAAGTTTGAGTTGGGAAAACTCATGGAGCTTCATGGTGAAGGCAGTAGCTCTGGAAAAGCTACTGGAGATGAGACAGGTGCTAAAGTTGAACGAGCTGATGGCTATGAACCACCAGTTCAAGAATCTGTTTAAAATTCAGACTTTTAATGATGACAAATAAAAGACCTTATCTGTGGGGGGGAAAAAAGGAAAGAAAAAATGGGGAAGCCTACTCAGCATAGGATAAGAAAGATACTCTACAACTGAGATATTAAGGCAAGGGTGGAGGCAACTCACCTCATTGTCTTCTGGTTGAAGCCAGACTCCGGGAAGGTAAAGTGTCCTCTGAGGTCCAATATGCCAATATCGCCCGAGGTTATGCCCATTGATGAACGCAAATCCATACTTCCAACCCTGGAAAGAATGTGGGGTTGAGACATAGGCACAGTCACACTTGTAAGGTAAAACCTAAGACTCTTGGGGAGTGAGAATAAAACTGAGATGTTTTACTGCACTGAAAATGGATGGGATATGTTCTAGAAGTTCTGCCTTGTTATACCTGATCTAGGAATGACAGAGAAAACCATAATGGAAATCATCCTTTAATGGTAATACATATTATTGTTGTATGCAATGGTAATGCATACTATTATATGAAGAAAAATGTGGCATCAGGTTTGGAGGCAGACTCATTAACAACCTGCAATATGCAGTTGATGCAACTTTGCTTGCTGAAAGCCAAGAAGACTTGAAATACTTTCTAATGAAGATCAAAGATTACAGTATTTGATATGGGTTGCATCTCAATGTAAAGAAAACAAAAATCCTCACCACTGGACCAATAAATAACATCAAGATAAATGGAGAAAAGACTGGAATTGTCAAAGACTTCATTTTGTTCAGATCAATCATCAACACTCATGGAAGAAGTAGTCAAGAAATTAAATGATGTGTTACATTAGGCCAATCTGCTGCACAAGACCTCTTTAAAGTATTCAAGAGTAAAGATGTCAGCTTAAGGACTAAGATGCACCTGATCCAAGCCATGGTATTTTCAATAACTTCATATGCTTGTGAAAGTTGGACAGTGAATAAGTAAGACCATAGAATAATTAATGCATTTGAGTTATGGGGTTGGAGGAAATTATTAAAAGTACCATGGACTGCCAAAAGAACAAACAGATCTGTGTTGGAAGAAGTACAGCCAGAGTGCTCCTTGGAAACCAGGATGGCCAGACTTCATCTCTCATACTTCAGACATATTATCAGGAGGGACCAGTCCCTGGAGAAGGTATCATGTTTGGTAGAGTGGAGGGTTGAAGATAAAGAAGACCCCCAATGAGATGGATTGGCACAGTGGCAGCAGCAATGGGCTTGGGCATAGCAACAATTGTGAGGTTGGTGCAGGAATGGGCAGTGTTTCATTCTGTTGTGCATAGAATGACTCAATGGCACCTAACAACAACAATAACTATTGTTGTCTCTGCTCTATGTTATATAGTTTAAAGAGCAGATCTACTTATCCGTAGTAAGTAACAGAAATTAATTCTATTGCTGACAATAGCTAGAGAAGTTACACAAATAAATGCTTTAATCTACTAGCAATAGAGTGAAGAATTTCAGCAACATGATTTAGGAAAAGAAAATTCAGAGAGAAGATATTGAGGCTTTTTTTTTTTTTCACTAGGTGGTGATGGTGGCCGTGCCCCAAATGGATCCAACTCACAGCGATTCTGTATCAGGTTTCCAAGGCTGGAAATCTTTATGGGAGCAGAAATCCTCATCTCTCTCTTGCAGAGCAAAAGGTAGATTTGAACTACTGGCATTGTGATTAACAGCCCAACTCATAATCCACTAACTACACTGCTAGGGCTTCTTAGAGACACCTGGTCATTCAGGGAGAGGTGACTGAAAAGAACTCTCACAAATTTAAACTAAAAACCCACTGCTATCGAGTCAATTCCAACTCATAGTGAACTCATAGAAAAGAATAGAATTGGAGACTGCACTAAATGGAAGGAAAAGTTAATGGACTATAAGGTAACCTCAAAGAAAATTAACACTTCACAACATACCAAGAAAACGAAAATCCAAGAAGAACATGGAAGCATTAAAACTATGAGGAAACTCATAAGAAAGATCACAAAAAGCATGAACTCGGCAAAGGAAGACATACAGAACAAAGAAAGCAGCAACACCACATTTGTGTGTGTGTGTGTGTGTGTGTGTGCAACATGCCCTCCACTTTATAATCAATACCTATCGATAATTACAAAGAATGTAAATGGATTAAATGCACCAGTTAAGATATGGAGGGTGGCAGAATGAATAAGAAAACAAGATCCTTCAATATGCTGTCCGCAAGAGACACATCTCACACACAGAGAAAAAATAAATATACCAAGCTAATTGCAATAAAAAACAAACAGGAGTGGCAGTACTAATCTCTGATAAAATAAACTTTAAGGCAAAAACCAGCATAATAAATAAAGATGAGCATTATCTCATGATTAAAGGGACAGTTGAACAAGATGACATAACCATAATAAATATCTACACTCCCAATGAAAGAGCTCCAAATT
>NW_006408676.1:6563565-6577012 GCF_000296735.1 Chrysochloris asiatica | reverse complement strand
AATGGAACAGAATTGAGAATCCAGAAATTAACCCATATACATACAGCCAACTGATTTTTGACAAAACACCTAAATATATCGCAATGGGAGGTGATAGTCTCTTCAACAGATGGTGCTGGCAGAACTGGAAAGTGATATGAAAAAGATTGAAACAAGACCTTCACCTCACACCTTATACAAAAACCAACTCAACATGGGTTAAAGACCTACATGTGAATCCCAGAATTATGAAGGTCGTCAATGAAAAAATAGGGACAAATATGAGGACACTAACTCAGGGAATACACAGACTATCAAACATTTTGAAAACTACACAAACAAAAGTAGACAAAACAGATGGTGAGACATACTAAAAATTAAAAACTTATGTGCATCAAAAGACTTCATCAAAAGAGTAAGAAGGGAACCCACAGAATGGTAAAAAATCTTTTGCAATGACACATCAGACAAGGGAGTCATTTCTAAAATATATAGGAAACTACAACACCTCTACAAGAAAAAGACAAATAACCCAATTAAAAAATGGGCACAGGACATGAACAGACACTTCACCAATGAGACAATCCAGGCAGCCAACAAACATATGAAGAACTATTCATAACCACTAGCCATTGTTGTTGTTGTTGTTAGGTGCCATCGAGTCGGTACCAATCCATAGTGACCTTATGCTCAGCATAACGAAACACTGCCTGATCCTCGCCCAACCTCACTACTGTTGCCACGCTTGAGTCCATCAATGCTGTCACTTGGCCAATCCATCTCATTGGGGGTCACTAGCCATTAGAGAGATGCAAATCAAAACAACAATGAGATATCATCTCACACTAGCAAAAACAGCACAGATCAAAAAAGTAGAGGACAATAAATGCTGGTGGGGATATGGAGAGACTGGGATGACTCTGCATTGCTGGTGGGATTGCAAAACGGTCCTACCTCTCTGCAAAGCAATATGGTGCTTCCTCAGAAGGTTGGAAATAGAAATACCTTATGATCCAGCAATTCCTCTACTTGGTATTTACCCACAAGAAATATAAGCCGTAACATCAATGTTCATAGCAACGCTATTTAAAATAGCAAAAAGATGGAGACCGTGTAAGTGCCCATCATCTGAAGAATGGATAAACAAACAGTGGTACATACACACAATGGAATATTATGCTACCTTGAAGAATAACAATGAAGCTGCAAGCCACCACATAACATGGATCAATCTTGAATGAAATTAGTCACAAAAGGAGAAATACTGCATAGGACCACTACTGTAAAGACTAAGATAAGAACCCATACCAAAGAGGGAGGGGATTCTTTACTGGTTACCAGGACGTGGGGGTTGGGGGAGGGGAAGGAGGGGAAGGTGGAGCACAGGGTAGAGAATAGACACAGGATAGTTTGGGTGCTAGGGAAGGGGGCAATACACAGGAAGGGGGAGGGGAATGGAAGAACAAACCTGGAAATAATTAGGCAAGTTTGCATGGGCTAAGTGGGACAGAGGTAAATAATGATGTATGCACAACCTTGGAACAACAGGGCTGTGGGATACAGGGATGGATACTTGGTTGGAATGGGCAAAAGGGGGGAAATAATGTTAAGATGCTTGGCTGTCTTTTGAATCTTGGTTTCCCTGGCATACCATTATAAAATAGACACTTGATGGGGAGAGAAAGGAATAGCCAAAAATATTACCATAGAAAGCTTGTAAGTCTGTCTTCTGCCTATAACTGATTGGAATACCTAAAATGGGGCTACAACTTTCCCAGTGAAGGAAGCTTCCTGTGGAGCCTCTGCATTACGTAAGACCATAGGTGTAATCCTGAACCACATCCAGAATCTTCTGAGGTGGGAAATTTCCACTTGAAAGGACAAGCAGACCAGCCTGGAGCAGCTAGAAGAACAGAAGATACTTCTTGAAAGAAACACCAACAGGAAAAACACAAAACAATATAGGCAGTCCGACTGATTATTATAAGAACAAGCAAGTTGCTTGCCCAGGAGACATCAAGGCAACCAGTCTGGTTCCCTCAGGGCAAACCCCCTTCTAAGACTAAGACTCAGTGGGAATACACACTCTGATTGGTGATCACATTCGTCACCGATAAGGGGAAGTGAGGGAAAAACAGCAATGAAGCTTCAAGCTAAGCCCTACAATGTTCAATAGACTTCTGTGAACCCAGCTAGAGACCTGGTTGGCCAGCAGTGTGGCAAGACCTGGAGACTCTTGAGCCCAGAGTCAGTGACATAGCCACAGAAGACTAGAGTGGAGAGTGAAGCGTTCAACTGATAAGAAGAGAGGGCACATGCATAAGTACACCCACACTTGCAGATAATACCCACTTGACCTGGCTTCAATGGCTGGATGATCAGAGCTCAACTAGAAGAAGAAAGAAGAGAGAAAAAAGGGTAATCTGATACAATTTGATGAACTTGGCCTACACCTATTACACCTATGGATGCAGTAGCTCAAAAGAGGTAACAAATCTTTACAACAAGCATCATTCCCACTCCCTCCATACACAGAGTAGACAGGAATGGGCAACTTGGACACTGGCTACCCAAAATGGGGGGGATGCTACAAAGGCAAGAAGTGACTGGCTTACAAGTTTTCAAGAGGGAACCTAGATCCAGAGGGCACGGAGAAAAGTAGAATCTCCACTGAGTAGTATCCAATCTGTCTGGGTGGGACTGGTGAAAGGAGATAGGGATAGCACTCACGTAGTACAATAGTGAATAATTAGTATCAGGACTGACTGTGAGGGTTGGAAATGTAATGGTAGAAGTTTTGTAGCAAAAGGAAGGAAGTTGTTGACTTTGCAGTCTAGGAACAGAGACTCCTGGGACCATTCGGGGAGAAGAATATATTGCAGGACCCTACCCAGAAAAACAGTGACGCCAGAGATGGAGGCAGAGATGATGATGTGGAGAGATGGAGCAGCTGGAAACTCTAGACCCAGAGAGGGAGAGGGCTGTGTGCTGACTAACAGGGGGGCAGACTTGCGGGGTGTACCCTTTGGTTGGTTGATGATGCATGGAGGGAATTTTAACCATGGCAATGTAACGATATATGATAGGATGAATGTAAAGCTAATGTTCTCCCATGTAAACTATTACATAATTCATAATAAAAAAGTTTTTAAAAAAGTAAATACACAAAAATCTATCTCTTTGTACACCTGGAACCCAGTTGTGTTTGTGAACACTCCCTCTTTATTCAGCTACCCAGTGGGGTAGTTAACTATCAGCTACATATTAACTTTCCCCTTAACCAGTTTTCAGCACAGGCACAAAATAGCACTGATTACTTCAACATTATGCCACCAGGGCAGAGAAGGTGCTTGAACAGGATCCTAACCAAAGAGCACATGCATGCATGGATAGTTAAGTCAGTACCCCAGACTTGGGGTACTCCATCGTGGATGTCACATGCACACGCAGCATGGAAAAGAGAAACAAGGGAGCAGCAGCACAGGAAAGCAGAACTATGCAAAAAGAAAAGTGGGCTCTTTTTTTTTTTTTTAATCTGGTGGAAATACCTCTGCAGTTTAACCCCTCACCATGGTGTGGCGCTGTAGGATAATGCACTGGACCTCAAGGTCCATTTGAACTGCAAGGTTGGAAGTTCAAACTCACCAGCCACTTCTCGGAAACTCTATACAGAGTCAGTATGAGTCAGAGCAGACTCGACCGCACTTAACAACAACAACAACGAATAAATACACCTTAGACTGTGAGTATGAGGAGGCTCAGCTGTTAATGGCACATCTCCCCTGCAGGTAAATTCCACTCTAATAAACCTCTTTAAAACAGTATTTCGTGAGTTTCCAGTCTTCTGTAGCCCGACTCAGTATGTTTACTGGTGACTCTGGCATGGGACATTTGGGGCTACATCTCCGGAGAACTCCAGGACAGGATTGGACCAAGTCATCCAAGCATTTTTGTTTCTATTGCTCACCACTCTGGTCACTCCCTGTCCCGGCCTTTCTTTTCTAGGAACATGAATCTTTTCATCTTCTATCTCTTTATGTCTGCCTTTTCTTCCATTCTTTTCATCAAATTCTGGAGTCTCATGAGTCATTATTCTCTTAGGACCCCTTAGACCACCATTAGGGATTTGAGTCCCCCAGGCTGGTAAATTGAAAGGCACGATTCCTACGTGAGGGGTTCAAGTCCCCAAGAAGGAAAAACAGGCATGGAACTGATCACCCTATTAGGGATCCATCTCTGGGCAGTCCCACAAATGGGGACTGGCCTCAGTGAGGGGCTCTAGTCCTCAAGAGCTGCCGGCAATCTCCATGGTGAAGGGTTCAAGTCCTGATGCTCCACTGGATTGTTACCTGCTGGGGCCCAATGCAAGCAGATAACAATGCTAATTCGTATCATAGTTGTGGACGAATGAGACATTGGCTTTGGAAGTGTCTGGAGCATCCTCAAACAGGGTGCAGTGTTGACCCCCATTGGCAAAGAGGCCCAACTCCTCAGAAGGCACAAGTCCACCACCATCCACATGAGGAAAACCTGCACTGATGATATCCAGAGACCAGATTTGCTCCCAACCAGAAGAACAGCCATAAGAACATCATCATCACCACTCGAGTCTCGGGTGTCTGTTAAGATGGAAGGGTAGATTATTTTATTCACGTTAGATATAATACCCACCTTCTTGGTCTTTCCAAACTTACTTGGTCCCTTATCCTATACTGAAAGCCAGGTCAGGGGGGTTGTGGGATGACCTCGATCCAAGCCTTTAACAAAAACCATTGCTCGGCCTCTTTCAAAACAGAAGCTTCCTGCATGCCTTTCTTTATATGTCTGAATGTCCAACACCCCTTCCGGAAATAAATTTCCTTCTCAAATCAGAAGCCCCAAGGGAGATAAACCCTCTGGAGTCAATGAGTCTAGGCCAGAGAAAGATCATTTACTTTTATTTTCTAGAAAATAGTACCCTGAACCACCAGAGGTCCCTGACCTACCTAGAGTTCCACGGGAAGTTTGGGATATCTCACAACCAGGCCAAGTTCGGGGAATGGACTCTACTCAAGTTCCATTGTGACCTGTAGCCACATTTCCCCCATGAAAACGAATACCCATTAAAACCAGAAATGGTCAAAGGAATCAAACCAGTAATTGACCGACTCCTATAAGCTGGGTTCCCCCTACTACACTCCTATCTTACCAGTATGAAAAACTAATGGGTCCTCTTGTCTTTTTCAGGACCTAAGAGCAATGCTAATGAGGCACAAGAACAAGTCAAGGATTGTTCGATTTGCATCCTGGCAGTCTGCCTCGTCTTACATCCAGAAGGGAAACCCCCCTCAGCGCCACCCCACTCACTTTGGTCCAAGAGCCAAGATTGAACCACAGTATCTGCTCTTATACTATTACAACAAAATATAAACCTTTCCTTAATAATGAAACTTTCCTTCAGAAATCTACCCCACAGAATAAGGTTCTTTACAATTGAGGAAAACTATACTTTAAGAATTATTATTGTTTTTATTGTTAAGTGCCATCGAGTCAGTTCTGACTCATAGCAACCCGGTATAGGGTTTCTGAGAGGCAGCTGGTGAGCTTGAACTGCTGTCCTTGCAGTCCAGTGCACTAACCCGCAGCATCACACCAGGACTCCATTTTAAGAATTAGTGGCAAGCTAATTTCTCCAACTGTTGTGGATGAAATCCAAGAGTTGTAGATGAAAACCAATAATATTTGCACTCCCCAAGTCATGACTGTCTTATGTATCTACTCTAACAATCTTAGCAATGGTTCAGTCTGTCCAAACACCACAAGCTTCATAACCACCCATTGCCTAAGCCCTCATTTTATATATGGCCAATGCACTCTAGGATACCTAGCACCCCAGGTATTCCTTTATTACACTCTCCCCTTATCTCGTGTTTGATGTCAGCTTCTCTAGATAATATCTTAACTAGGGATAGGAAAATTTTTGCATTGGTAGTGCCTTGGGCAGGGTGCATTGAATATGAACTTACCTAACTGCAGAACTCAAATTTCTCTTTAATGAGACAGGAGGAGGCTTAAAAGAAATGAATGAATCCCTGAACTAATTAGCTAATTTCATTTTAGATAACCACATAAGCACTTGACTGTCTGCTCGCCTCTTAGGGCAGTGTCTATGCAATTATAAATACCACCTGCTGTATTTACATCAATAATTCTGCAAAGTTAAGATGCGATCAAATGAAGTCCTTAACCACGTGATTTTACTTCAAGCCCTTAAGACGCCCCAGCTACTACCAGGCCTCACGGGCTCTATGGGAAGCCAGTTCTGGAGTTCCTGTGGTTTTGGTCTTTACTTTTTCCTATTCTCACCATTTTTTAAAAAAATCATCATATGCATCTCACTATTTGGCACCTGCTGCTTCAATCTATGAGGGTGAGTTAAAAATTGTCCACACTCTGGTTATATTAAACCACTCGTGTTTGTCTGCAGCTGATGACAACATTGAACATGCACGTGAAATGATTCTGTTGAATAGACAAGTGACAGTGGATTATGTAGCAAATCATTTGCAAATCAGCTATGGCTCTGCATATGAAATAATCCATGACAGACTTGGGTTTTGAAAAATTTGTGTGAGATGGGTACTGAAACAACTCATGAAGAGCATAAACAGAAGCATTTGGACATCTGCAAACAAAATTTGGACCAATACTCAAAGGAAAGTAAAAGTTTCTTTTAAAAAAATCATTACTGGTGGTGAGACAAGGATTCATCACTACAAGCCTGAGAGTAAACAGCAGAGTATGGAATGGAAATATACTCAATCACCGACAAAGAAAAAGTTCAAAAGTCAACCATCAATTGGAAAATTGATGCTTACTGTTTTCGGGGATTGTCGAGGATCAGTATTGGAACATTATCAGGAAAAAGGTTCAATAATCAACAGTGCTCATTACAGTGAGATTCTCACTGAGAAGCTGAAGCCTAAGCTTCGGATTAAAAGCAGAGGACAGCTATCCAAGGGGATTGTGATCATGCATGACAATGCACATCCACACACCTCCACCCACACTGTTGATACTCTGAAAAACCTTTATTTTGAGGTGTCAAAGCATCCTCCCTATAGTCCTGATCTTAATCCATTGGACTTTCACCTGTTTGATTCCCTGAAAGCAGCCCTTCAAGGGTGAAGATTCACCTCTATTGCATGCCTTCCCTTCATTTATGGCTTGAAGCTCAGCCTAAAATATTTTTCAAAAATGGAATGGGAAAACTTGTTGACAGATGGACAAAGTGTACTGAAAAGCAAGGAAATTATGTCTTTTCTAAAAGTTGATTAAAAGAAAGTCTATAGTCAGAGTGTGCATAATTTTTGACTCACCCTCATATTTATTAGGCTGATTTCGTCTAGGCACCAGTATCCTCACCTACAAATGCTGATTTCACCACACCTCCCTGCTGGGCCCTTAGTACAGGCAAAGAGAGACTTGTACCTCATTAGGCAGGTCTATGACCCAGTGCCAGCCAGAAGTAGCCAGAAAATGAGACCTCTGTCCCTTACCCTCAAAAAGATTTTTGGTTGCAAGTCTTTCTTGGGGGAAAATGTTAGGGTAAGGGAACAGGAGAAAAATTACTAAGGAAAATTACAGGCGGAAGTGGAAAAAGATCAGTAGTGGTGACACCGGGAAATGATCCATGTTGTTGTTGTTGTTAAGTACCATTGAGTCAGTTCTGACTCATATTGACGCTTGTGGTCCAGTAGCACCACACCAGGACTTCCTTAATAAAAACCATTTTTTAAAACCCTCCAAATACAAACAACAGAGAGGTTGAGTGTGGACAAGAAATTTTTTAAAATCTATCTCGTTGTCAGGTGAGCAGGGTATAAATGAGATTTAAAAAACAAACAAACAAAACTATCTCCTTGTGTGTCTGGAACCCAGAGGGGTTTGTGAACCCTCCTTCCAGATTTAGCTACCCAGTGGGGTGGTTAACCTGTTAACCTCCCCTTTACTTAGTTTTCAGCGCAGGCGTAAAATATTGCTGATAATCCCAATGTGGTACCACCAGGGCAGACCTGGTCCTACAACCACAATCCTGACAGAAGTGTGACCACTTACATCAGGTGCCCGAGACTCCATCATGGACGTCACATGCACGTGCAGCATGGGAAAAGAGAAACAAGCAAGGAGCACATGACAGCAGAACGATACAAAGAAGAAAGCCCTTCCCGTTTTTTAAATCTGGCAGAACCCCTTCTGCAGGATAACTCTCAGTATAAATACCCCTTAAACTGAGCATGGAGAGGCTCTGAAGTCTATGGCATGCCTTCCCTGTAAGTATTTTCCATACTCTAAGAAATCTCTTCCACCACTAGTCTGTCAGTTTGTCATACTGTGGTGGCTTGTGAGTTGCTGTGACTCTGAAAGCTATGCCACCGGTACCAGCAGGGTCACCAAGGGTGGACAGGTTTCAGATGAGCTTCCAGATGAACATAGACTAGGAAGAAGAAGTGATGAACTACTTCTGAATATTTAATAACTGAAAACCTTATGAATAGCAGAGAAACACTGTCAGATATAGTGCCAGAAAACGAGCCCCTCAAGTTGGAAGGCACTCAAAATGCGACTGGGGAGGAGCTGCCTCCCCAAAGTAGAGTTGACCGTGATGACGTGAATGGAGTCAAGCCTGAGGGAGTAAAGCCCGCAAGACCTTCATTTGCTTAAGGGGCACAACTCAAAATGAAGAGAAACAGTTCTCAATATCCATTAATAATCAGAACATGGAATATGTTGTTGTCGTTATGTGCCGTGGAGTCAGTTCTGACTCATAGCGACCCTGTACAGGGTTTCCGAGGCTGCAAATCTTTACAGGAGCAGAAAGTCTCTTCTTACTCCCACGGTACAGCTGGTAGTTTCAAATTGCTGACCGAGAGATTAAAAGCCCGATTTGTAACAAGGATTATAGGAAGTATTTATCTAGAAAAATTGGAATTTGCCAAAAATTAAGTGGAATGCATAAACATCAATGTCTTAGGCATTGGTGAACTGAAATGGACTGCTATTGGCCATTTTTAATCTGACAACCACATGGTTTATTATGCCGGGAATGGCAAATTGAAGAGGAATGCTGTTGCATTCATTGTCAAAAAGAGTACAGCCAGATCAGTCATGAGGTACAATGATGTTTGTGATAGGATAACATCCATGTACCTACATGGAAGACCAGTCAATACCAATATTATTCAAATTTATGCACTAACCACTAAAGCCAATGAGGATGAAATAGAAGAATTCTACCAACTTCTTCAATCTGAAATTGATCAAACATGCAATCAAGATGTATTGATCATTATTTAGTGATTAGAATGCAAATGTTGGGAGCAAAGAGGAAGAATCAGTAGTTGGAAAATATGGCCTTGGTGATAGAAATGATGCTGCAGATCAAATGATAGAATTCTGAAAAATCAATGATTTGTTCATTTCAAAGACCTTCTTTAGACAGCATAAGAAATGACTATACACATGGACCTCCCCAGATAGAATACATAGAAATCAAACGGAATACATAGAAATCAAACTGACTACATCTGCGGAAAGAGAAGATGGAAAAGCTCCATATCATCAGTCAAAACAAGGCCAGTGGCAGGTTGTGAAACAGACCATCAATTGCTCTTATGCAAATTCAAACTGAAACTGAAGAAAATGAAAACAAGTCCACGAGAGTCAAAATATGTCCTTGAATATATCCCACCTGAATTTAGAGATCACCTGAAGAACAGATTTGATACATTAAACACTGAAGACTGAAGACCAGAAGAGTTGTGGGATAACATCAAGAACATCATACATGAAGAAAGCAAAAAGTCATTAAGAAGACAAGAAAGAAGGAAAAGATCAAAATGTATGTCAGAAGAGACACTAAATCTTGCTCTCCAGCATAGAGATGCTAAAGCAAATGGAAAAAATGAGGAGGTCCAAGAACTGAACAGAAAATTTCAAAGATCAGCTCAAGAAGACAAAGTCAAATATTACAACAAAATGTGCAACGATCTGGAGTCAGAAAATCAAAAGGGAAGAACACTCAGCACTTCTCAAGTTTGGGGAACTGAAGAAAAATTTCAAGCCTCGACTTTCATTATTGAAGGATTCTCTGGGAAAATTGCTGAATGATGTGTAAAGCATCAAAAGAAGATGGAAAAAATACACAGAGTCACTATACCAAAAGGAAATGGTTAATGTTCCACCGTTTCAAGAAATAATATATGATCAAGAGCCAATGATACTGAAGGAAGAAGTCCAAGGTGCATTGAAGGAATTGGCCAAGAACAAGGCACCAGGAATTGATGGCATAAAAATTGAAATTTTTCAAGAAAGTGAGGTGGCACTGGAGGCACTCACTCATCAATGCAAAGAAATTTGGCCAAAGAGATCTATATCTGTGCCCATTCCAAAAAGAGGTGACCCAATGGAATGCAGAAAACATCTGACAATATCTTTGATATCCCATGCGAGTAAAGCTTTACTAAAGGTCATATAGAAACAGCTGCAAGCATTCATTGACAGAGAACTTCCAGAGGCTCGAGCTGAACTCAGAAGAGGATGTGGAACAAGGAATATCATTGCGGATGTCCAAGGGATCTTGGTTGAAAGCAGAGAATACCAAAAAAAGATGTTTATCTGTGCTTTATTGACTACGCAAAGGCTTTCAATTGTGTGAATCATGACAAGCTATGGACAACATTGCGAAGTATAAGTATTCCTGGACACTTAATTATGCTCCTGAGGAATCTGTACATGGACCAAGAGGCAGTTGTTCAAACAGAACATGGGAACACTGAATGGATTAAAATTAAGAAAGGTGAGCAACAGGGTTGTATTCTTTCACCATACTTATTCTACCTATATGCTTAGCAAATAATCTGAGAAGCTGGGTTATATGAAGAAAAATGTGACATCAGGATTGGAGGAAGAGTCGTTAACACTGAAAGTGAAGTGGACTTAAAATACTTACTGATGAAGATCAAAGAGCACAGCCTTTGGTATGAATTGCATCTCTACTTAAAGAAAACAAAAATCCTCACCACTGGACCATAAACAACATTCTTATCAATGGAGAAAATAATGAAGTTGTCAAGGACTTCATTCTTCTTGGATCAACTATCAACACTCATGGAAGCAGCAGTCAAGAAATCAAATGATGTATTGCATTAGGCAAATCTGCTGCACAAGACCTTTTTAAAGTGTTGAAGAACAAAGATGTCAGCTTGAGGACTAAGGTGCGCCTGACCCAAGCCATGGTATGTTCAAAAACCTCATACGCATGGGAAAGCTGGACAGTGAATAAGGAAGACTATAGAAGAATTGATGCATGTGAGTTATGGTGTTCGAGGAGAATATTGAAAGTACCATGGGCTGCAAAATAAACAGATCTGTTTTGTAAGAAGTGCAGCCAGAGTGCTCCTTGGAGGCCAAGATGGCCAAACTTCGTCTCTCATACTTCGGACATATTGTCAGGAGGGACCAGTTGCTGGAGATGGATATCATGTTTGGTAAGGTGGAGGGTCAGAGAAAAAGAGGAAGACCCTCAATGAGATGGATTGGCCAAGTGACAGCATCAATGGGCTCAAGTGTGGCAATACTTGTAAGGTTGGCCAAGGACTGGGCAGTGTTTCGTTCTGTTGTGCATAGGGTCACTATGAGTTGGTATCAGCTCCATGGCACCTAACAACAAGAAAGAAATCCATAACTTCCCAGTCTTTTGTACCCTACCTGGTGTTAGACATCAGTTAGCCTTATTAAGTTTGCTCTAGTAAAGATCCCTGGTGGCACTGTAGGATAAGTAATGGACTACTAAACACAAGGTTAGCAGTTCAAACCCAGCAGCCACTCTGTGGGAGAGAGATGTGGGTTTCTACTCCTGTAAATATTTATAGACCCAGAAACCCTATATAGGGTGACTATAAGTCAGAAGCAACTCGATGGCTGTAGTCTGGGTGGGTTCAAATTCTAAGGGGCTACACCCAAGGAGAAGGAGCCCTGGTGGCACAGTTGGTTTCACGTTCTGCTAACCACAAGGTCAGCAGTTTGAGTCTACCAGATATTCTAATGGGTGAAATGAAGCTTTCTTCTTCCATACAGTCTTGGAAACCCTACATAGGATTCATCTAAGATGAAATCAACTTGACAGCATAAAACCACCAACACCCCCACCCAAGGAGAAGAGTAAAGTAGGAATAATCCAGTCCTCACAAAAGCTGAAGATATGCGTCAGTTTATTTTAATCATTTTAATTGGAGTAAAGTGACCTGGGATTGCTAGTGTTCCTTGTCTCCTTCAGAAGTGAACGTAAATATTCTGAAGAAAAAGAACATCACCTTATGTCTCGAATTATTTCTAGCATTTTTCATGTATAATGACTGACAAAAAATAATCAGGCAGATGAGGGAAAAAAGACAATGTGATCAAAAACCAAGAGGAATAAAAGACAATGGAAACACATATGCAAGTGATCCAAATGATTGACTTACCAGATACAGACTTTAAAAAAGCTATGCTTAATAAATTAATATGTTGAAGGAGATAAAAGACAAAGCTGAGAATTTTGACCATGAAATGGAAACTATAAAAAAGACCAAAGTGATATAATGAAGATTCTAGAACTAAAATATGCAATCACTGAAATTAAGAATTTGATGGATGTTGTGAATAGCAGTTTAAAAACAACATTGTTTCAAGTCAATTCCAAATGGGTTATTTAAGCATTTGCAATCAGCTGCTAACCTAAAGGTTGACAGTTAATACCTGGGTATTGCTTGACTGGTAACCTAAAGATTATGGTTCAAACCTATTGACCAGCACTGTGGAAGAAAGGTTGCTAATCAACTTTCATAAAGATTACAACCAAGAAACTCTTATTGAGCAGTTCTACTTTACCACACTTGGGGTCTCCATGAATCGCAAATTGTTGTTTATTGCATCAGGGTTGATTCCTACTTATGGCAACTTCATATGTGCAAAGTTAGAATGTTTTCAAGACTGTGACCTTTTACCAGTCCTAAGGTGCCTATGGATGAGTTTAAGCCACCAACCTTTTGTCTAATAGTTGAACATTTAAACCATTTGCACCAACCAGGGGTTTCTATTAATAGCACATCAAACATAGCTAAATAGAGAAATAATAAACTTAATAATGAATTGGAAGAAAATCTCAAAAATAAAGCTCAGAGAAACAAAAGAATGTAAAATACAGAAGACAGTAAGAGAGAAAAAGAATATAGCAGGGGAATCTAACATAGAAAGCAAGGTTTTTTTGAATGTCTAATGAAAAAATAAAGATTCCTAGACTGGGTTAAAAAATCAGGTATATGCTGAGTGAAGAGAAACATCTAAAATATAAACGAATTTAAAATAAAATAAAAAGAATGGAAAATTATATAACATATAAACCTTAACCAAAAGGAAGTTGCTTAGCTCCATTAATATAAGAAAA
>NW_006408676.1:6545953-6563465 GCF_000296735.1 Chrysochloris asiatica | reverse complement strand
ATATATGGGGTGAGAGCTAAAAATAGAGATTCAAAATATATAAAACAAAACTGACAAAATAACAAGAAATAAATTAAGAAATACAATGAAAAATGTTCATACAACCTTCTTAATTGTAGATAAAGCAGATAAAAATATAAAACATTTGAAACAAAGGGATTAGCATTTTTAAAGTTCTCCGACAGTACAAGTAAATAGGAAACTGATAATACAATGATAACTATAAAATGCACAGATAAAAATTATATTTATCCAAATGTTTGGAAATTAGGAAATACACTTCTAAATAGCCAAAATAGGCATCACAATGGAAGTTGGGACATACTTTTAATTCACTGATGATGAAAATAAAATATATAAATGCTAGTGGGAATCAATCAATTTCATTCTTAAAAGAAAATGAAAAGCCATAATGTATAGATCATAAAATAATAAAGACTAAAAATTAGTAAGCTAAGCATCCATATCAAGAAATTATAAAAAAGAAAGCAAATAAGTCATTTTAAAATATTGAATAAAATAATAAATATAACAGCAGAGACTAAAGAATCAGAAAAGAAAAAGTAATAGAGTGGGTTTCAAAACCAAAGGATGGCTGTTGGAAAAGATTAACAAATTTAGTAATGCTCTAGAGATCGGTAAAGGGAAAAAAGAGAATGCACAATTTATAACAGAAATAGAAAAAGATCATGAATAAAGGTATTTGAAAACTTAGATGAAATGGAAAAAGCTCCAGAAAAATACATTTTATCAAAACTAACTTTCAATGAAACAGGAAATCTAAATAGTATTTGTGTACATATATTTCCTGTTTAGATTTCCTGTTTCATTAAAAGTTGTTGTTAAGTGCCTTTGAGTTGGTTCCACCCCATAGTGATCCTGTATAGGGTTTCCAAGGAGAGGCTGATGAGTTTGAATAGTTTGAATGACTGACGGATCTTGTGATTCAAACTGACCTTGCGGCCCAGTGCTTTAGCCTACAGCGCCACACCAGGACTCCCACTGAAGTTAGTTTTGACTGTAAAGGTAGAAGTTTTGTAACAAAAAGGGGGGAGTAGTTAATCTTACAGTCCAGAAACAGAGGACCCTAGAACCATCAAGGGAGAAGATCATGAGCAGAATGTGGGACCCTGTCCAGAGAAACAGCAATACCAGATATGGAGGCAGAGATGATGACATGGAGAGATAGAGCAGCTGAGGACTCTAGACTCATGGAAAGAGAAATGCTGTATGCTGGCAGCCAGGAGGCAAGCTTGCAGAATATGCCCTTTGCTTGTTTAAATGACTATGCATTCCTGAGTGTTTTTGTATAAATCCTGTCCCCACCCCCCCAAAAAAAAATAGAGGTAATAGAAGCAAATACTGTTGAATAATGATGCATGGAGGCATGGAGGGGATTGTAATCATTGCAATGAAACGAAATATGGTAGGATGAGTGTAAAACTGATGTTCTCCCATGTAAACTATCACTCAATTCACAATAAAAACTTTTTTAAAAAAAGTTAGTTTTGATAAAATGTATTTTTCTGGAACTTTTGCCATTTCATCTAAAATTTCAAATACCTCTATTCATGTTCCGTTTCTATTTCTGTTACAGCACTTTGGCATTTGCTGTGGTACAATAGGATAAGCACTAGACTGCTAAACACAAGGTTAGCAGTTCAAAACAACTAGCCATTCTTGGAAACCCCATATAGGATTGCTATGAATCAGAACTGACTCAACGGCACACAACAACAGCAACAAATCTTGAAGTCTTGGTACCAAAACCTGACAAAGATATCTAATGAACATAAAAAAAATAAAAAATAAAAAAATCTATAACTCAATTATATATGTATATAGTAGCCAAATAATGTAAGTGTTCATTAGCAGAACCATTTAGTAAATTATAATGTATTTATAAAATGGATTCCTACACAGCAGAGAAAATGAACAAATCACAGCAACTTAAATAAATGAATAAACTAATAAATAATGTTGACAAAATAAGCCACATTAAAAAACAGTGTATGCTGTATAATTCTGAATACATGAAAACTGGGAAGCACTGAAGTATTGTATTAGAAATCAATGTAGTGGTAAGTTTGGGGTATAGGGTACTGACATAACAATGATTGTAGGGATGGCACATGGCTGGGCAGTGTTTCCTTCTGCTGCACAGCAGGTCGTTATGAGTTAGAATCAACTCAAAGGTACCTAACAAAAACAACAGTCATTTCTAAACACATAATCATTTTCTCCACTCTCAGTGTGATACTGTAAATGATACTCTACAACACGGCGACCCTACATCAACAGAAAGAAACACTGGTCCTTTACTATCCTCACAATCATTGCGGTATTTGAGTTCTTTGTCCCAATCACAATGTCAGTCCATCTTGTTAAGGATCTTCTTTTTCACTGACCCTCTACTTTTCCAAACATGATGTCTTTCTCCAGGGACTGGTCCTTCCTAATAACACGTACAAAATATATTAGACAGTCTCACCATCCTTGCTTCTAAGAGCATTCTGGCTATACTTCCACCAAAACAAGTTTGTTCTGAAAGCCCATGGTATGTATATTTAATATTCTTCACCAAGACAATTCAAAGATATCAAGTTTTCTTTGGTCTTTCTTATTCAGTGTCCAGATTTTTAATACATGTGTAATGACTGAAAATCCCATGGCTTGGATTGGACACACTTTAGTGCCCAAAGTGATATCTTTGCTGCTTTTTAACTGTTTAAAAGAAAGATGCCTTTTGCAGCAGGTTTTCTCAGTGGAATATGTTGTTTAATTTCTTAACTGCTGCTTCCATGGGTATTGGTTGTAGATAGAGCAAAGCAAAATTAAATCCTTGATGATTTCAATCTCCACTCCATTTATCGTGATGCTGCTTATTGGTCCAATTGTGAAGATTTTTATTCTCTTGGAGGTGTAATCCAAACTGATCTTCATCAGTAAGTGTTTCAAGTCTTTGTTATTTTCAGAAAGCGAGTTTGTGTCATCTGCATGCCACAGGTTGCTAATGAGTCTTCCTCCAATCCTGATAACCATTCTTCTTCATATAGTCCAGATTCTCTGATCATTTGCTCAGAATACAGGTTGAATATGTATGATGAAAGGACACAAACCTGATGCACTCCTTTTCTAATTTTAAACCATTCAGTATTCCCTTGTTCTGTTTCAATGACTGACTCTTAGTGTATATACAGGTTCCACATGAGTGCAATTAAGTGTGCTAGAATTCCCATTCTTCTCAATGCTATCCACAATTTGTTATGAACCACACAATTTAATGCCTTTGCATAGTCAATAAAGCAGAAATAAACATTATTCTGGTATTCTCTGCTTTCAGCCAAGATTCATCTGACATCAATGATAGCCTTCATTTCATGTCCTCTGCTGAAATCAGCCTGGATTTCAGGCAGTTTTCTGTCTGTGTTCTGCTGCAACATCTTAGTTATCTTCAGCAAACTGTGTATGATATGTATGATACTGTTTGATAATTTCTGCAATCTAGAAATGCCTGTTGTTGTTGTTATTGTGGTTTAGTGCCATCAAGTTATTTTTGACTCATAGTAATTTTATATAGAGTTTGTTGCTGTTGTTGTTAAGTTCTGTCGAGTCAATTCCGACCCATAGCAACTCTATATAGGGTTTCGGAGGAGCAGCTGGTGAGCTTGAACCACCGACCTAACAGTTCAAATGGCTTTTCAGTCTGGCGCATTAACCCACAGCACCACACCAGGACTCCATGTAGAGTTTAGAAGGCTATAAATCTTGGCAGGAGCAGTAAACCTCATCATCCTCCCACTTAGAAACATCTGGGCAAAGTTAGATATGAAAATACAAACTGTGGGCAATGTTCAGCTCTGAGAAGTAGAGAGTTATTGAAATGAGGGAGATGCTATGCCACTTTTATCTCTTATTCTCTTTACTTTGTACGTTTTGTAGATGGAGATAGTATTAGAAAGACTGAGAAATGCTAGAAGAAGTGGTTGGAAGTGGGGAAGAATCTGTATCAGGAACATAAGCCTTTACTAAAAGGCTTGTTAAGAGTCAGTGATTGGAATAGCAAGGTAGAAGAGAGTGACTCACTTACCTCCAGTCTCAGAAAGGTGTCCTTGGGAGAAGGGCCAGCCCTCAAGGTACCAAGGTAGAAGGCAGGGCCTGAATGTCTCTCTGGAACAGGCCTCCAGGTGGCAGAGCGGAGCCTAAGGGAAGAGCCAATAGTGAGGGAGAAGAAAGCCCCTTTCCAGGTTTAGGCCCAGTACTGACACCCAAGTGTCCTTCTCAAAGACTAAGATTCTGTTTTCAGCACCACAACATAGTGTTGTTGTTGTTGTTAAAGTGCCATCGAGTCGGTTCCGACCCATAGCGACCCTGTACAGGGTTTCCGAGGGGGTAAATCCTTAAGGGAGTAGAAAGCCTCATCTTTCTCCCGCGGAGCAGTTGGTAGTTTCGAACCGCTGACCTTAAGGTTCGCAGCCCGATTCGTAACCACTACGCTACCAGAACTTCTCTAGTAGGATGAATTAAACCAGAAAAATTAAAATCAGAATTCTAGAGTTCAAGTCCTGATTCCAAAGCAACCCTATAACCTTGAACAAATCTCTTCAGGTTTCTGAATGTTGGTTTCTTTATCTGCAAAGTGAAGAGTTTGAAATAAATGATCTCGGAGTTACCTGCTTACTCTGTGTATTGGACACAGTTTCAAATATACCTCTCAAAGAAGTTCATTTTCATTTCCAGAGAATAGATAGTAAAATCTTTCAGGGGAATGTCATTAATGCCAGGAAATTCAGTTATTCCTGCAGTGGAAAGAAAGAAAAAAAATTTGAGCAAGGGCTAAATATTCTCCAGAGTTGAGAACAAATAAATACAGACATATATGCTCTTTGTGCCAAGAGCCCACCTTTAAGAACAAATACTTGTCTGACCTATTATATATGATTGAGGGTTTCTTATAGCCCCGGAAACCCTATGCAGGGGCATAATTAATTAGAACCGACTCCATGGCACACCACCACCACCACATAAATACATTTTACCAATAGAGTTCCTGTATAATAGCAGAACCTTCCTTGAAATTCCCAAGACGAGACAAGCAGCATCAAGTCAAAGAAGGGCTCCTCTTTGCAAAGAGGTCAGAGCAATATAAAAGGCAGTGGAAAGAGGGTAGCCAAAAGGGCTCTGGGAAGAAAGAAAAAGTATAATGAAGAAAAGGTTCCTAATTTTTAATGTTTAACATTAGTAATCCAAGCACCTTGAATTCTTTCTCACCCCAGAGAAAAATCTACACATTTTCTTTTAAAAAAAAGGAATAGCTTTTAAATCTGAATGATTTCTAGAAAACGTAATTGGAAAGGAAAGTCAGAAAAGGGGTTTAACAGAGAGAGTAGCACCCACATAAACTGCTTCACCTTCCTCCCTGCAGGACAGGAGTGGGGAAAGAGGTTGCATCTTTAGTTTCAGCACATTGGTATCCCATTGCCTTGGGATCCACCAGAGCCCCAGTCCCAGGGGCCAAACAATTATTAAAGAGAAGCTATGGCCTCTTCTCAGGCTCAGCACCTACCTTTTTGTTGTTCTTGGATTTTCCATGAATAACTGACTCGTCCTTGATTCTCCACCAAGATCCTCAAAAGTTGACAGCCCTGTTTGGAACAGGTCAGTTCATGGAGACTGTGGAGCCTTTCCTATAGAGCCCATTCTTTTCTCACCTCAGCTCTTGTAATGACCCCTTGGTGTTCATGCTCCATATGCAACCTTTCCCTTTTCCCTCTGCTGTCCTACTTGAAAAGATAGAGACTCGTTGGTGCCATTTATCTGAGATCCAAATTGGGGCTGGTAAGTGATTCTGGGCTATAGGAGCAAATGAATATCCAAGGAGTAAATTCCATTCACACCAAAGCTTATAGGCTGTAGTTTCTAATATATTCAGGCCTATGGGATGCAATTATACTTAAAGCCTTACACACTTCCTGATGGGAATCTAAATGAGAAATAATACAAAAGAGTTGTCGTTGTTGTTATGTGCTATGGGGTCGGATCTGACCCATAGTGACCCTGTACAGGGTTTCTGAGGCTGTAAATCTTTACTGGAGCAGAAAGCCTCATCTTTCTCCCATGGAACAGCTGGTAGTTTCGAACTGCTGACCTTGCAGTTCACAGCCTAATTCATAACCACTACGCTACCAGAGCTCAATACAAAAGAGTAGTCGTAGGGAAAGGCCGTACTCTGACTCAGGAACAGACGTATTTGTGTATGACCAGGGCCCAGACCCTTGATGTTTTTGTTGTTGTGTGCTGTCGAGTCAATTCCAACTCAGAGCAACCCTACAGGACAGAGTAGAACTACCCCTGTGGAGTTTCCTAGGCTGTAATCTTCAAGAGGGCAGATTACCAGGTTTTTTTCTTCCTTTGGGTTCAAGCCACCAAATCCACTTTCAGGTAGCAGCTGAGCACTTAACCAGAGATCCTTCAGACCTTTAATATGTACCTTGAATTTGGGAATGTTCAAGTGTTGAATATTCTCATTCATAACTCCTATAAATGTCTCATTCAAAAATACCTGCAAAAGAAGAGCTAGTGTAAAACTGAAAGGCCCTCCTGAAGAAAGGGAGAAGATGCTGGTTTAGGCAAAGGTGATTGTTATGAAGGGCCCTGGTCTTCCCAGAAGACTAGTGGCTGATGGGAAGTTGCAATAATGAAATATCATTAAAATAAGCACAATAATGGTCAACCTGACCACCTCCCATTGGACTCTCTTTAGTTCAGGAACTGAGATGAGCATCTAAGTTCAATGACTGAATCCAGTGTCAAGGAGAATAGAACAAAATAGAGAAGAAAAGTTTCACTCCAAATAGGGAAGGGTGTGACAAAGATAACTTCCGCTGCGTCTTGTGAGATGGCTAGAGTGGGTTTACACTCTGCCTCCATTCCATCCTCCTGCTGAACTTCTGTACTATATTGTAGAGGCTGAAAACACTTCTGGACTTCATATCAATATTTCAGACATGATTTCACTTAAGCCAATCAGTTTTGCATGTGTGAAATTTCAATGGCAAAGTGAGGCAGATGCTTTGCTTTATTATTTCCTTTTATTGGCAAGTGTGATCATTGATGAGTAGGTTGCCTGCAACTACAATGACCAACCAGCAGCTTCATGGGTATAGAATGCCTGTAGCTATGTAGCCCCAAATGGCATTAATTTTTCCTCCTACATTCCAAGCTCTTGTCATCAACTTTTTTCAGGCCCGAGAGTCAGCCATGCTCTCTTCTTTACCAGGTCTTCAAACACAATATTCATTTATTCACTCTGCTGGGAACATTCTACAACTCTTTCTTCACCTCACTAACTCTGGCTGATCATCAAGAGCATGTACTCCAGAAACCAATGTTGACCTCCCAAGTCTAAACAAGGAGCTCATCTAAGAACCCCATAGTTGCCTAGTCTTTCTCATCATAAAACTTGTCAGATTGACATTGCCAATATTGGTACAGTTTCTCTATTAGACTTTTCCTAGTGCTATTGTAACAGAAATACCACATATAGGTGGCTTTAGGGAACAGAAATATGTTTTCTCACAGTTCTGGGGGCTACTGCCAATATTAGAATCTTGGGCATGTTTATGCATTTCTTAAAAGTAATTGTAGGCATCCTCTGGTTTCTTGGCTTGTAGACAATCCTCATATATTGCATCTCCCATCCCACCTCTACCACTATGTGTGTCTATGTTTGTGAGTGTGTCTATGCTGTTCTTTATCAAACCAAGAAGTGATTTGGCTTAGGATCCACCCTGTACTTCAACTGATTGCACTATATTAGATTGCATTATGGTAAGTGATTGTATTATATTGCATTAGATATAAAGTCATTACATTGCATCTACAAGTATAGATAGGGGTAAGATTCCATCACATATTTTGGGTGAACATAATTTAATCCACAATACTTTAAGTTGTGATAAAGCAGAAAGTAAGTCTATTTGGTTTAACTTTGTATTCCCAATTTCCAGAACACATTGTGGTTTTTGAGTGGCATCAAGTCCATTCTGACTCCTAGTGACCCCATGTGACTGTAGAAATGCCTCGTGAGGTTTCCTAGGCCATAATCTTTATGGCAGCAGATCGCCAGGTCTTTCTCCTGAGGAACCACTGGGGAGGTTTGATCTATTAAACTTTCAGGTAGCAGCCAAGCACTTGACCATTGGGCCACAGAGGCTTCTTGTCCAGCACACAGTTGCTTAAAAACACTGTAAAATAATAAAGTTGACTTGTGATTACCCTCCCCAATAGCAGAGGTAAGCTAAAAGTTGTGATTACCATCATGAGCAACCTGCTGACTCCTACCTGTGCCGCATCTTGAGCATGCACTTTCAGATAACCTCCAGAGCATATAGAAGTCTCATAGAGTACAAATCCATAGGACTGACCACTTCCGTGGTTTATAGGAAGATTCTCCATGTTGATTGTAACATTAGATTTCACCGGCTGTGGCAGAAACAGGCAAAAGAGGAGCCAGGGTGATGAGAAATCAGGAACCATCTTTCTAATACCCTTGTTACTTTTTGTGCTACCTAGTGATCCAGTGGTAAAATAAAGGATCAACAGAAAAGAGGAAGACCCCTGATGAGATGGATTGGCACTGTGGGAGCAGCAATGGGCTCAAGCATAACAATTGTGAAGACAATGCAGGAACTGGGCATTGTTTTGTTCCATTGTGCACAGAGTTGATATGAGTTGGAGCCCAACTCAACAGCACCTAAAAACAACAAGTGATCCCCAAGGGTTCTTTGAATGAGCACTACTAAATAAAACCACTATGTAATGGTGAGGAGATGGTGAAGGGGCAACAATTGCTTTAGTCAACAGAAATGATTAACAGACTAAATAAATTGTGTTCTAAGATAATTGAAGTCTGTTGTTGTTGTTAAGTGCCACTGAATCAGTTTCCATGTATAGCAATCCTATATGGGGTTTCCAGGGAGCAGGTGGTGAGTTTGAACCCTGACCTTGTGGTCCTACAGCAGCACACCAGGACTCCCACTGAAGTCTAGTTAAGAATTATTCACTAATCAAACATTTATTTTTTGTTTTTGTTATATGCCATCTAGTCAGTTCTGACTCATAGCAGTCCTGTATAGGGTTTCTGAGGCTGTAAATCTTTATGGGAACAGAAAACCTCATCTTTCTCCTGAGGGGTGGCTGATCAGTATTTTATCACACTTAACCCGCTATATCACCAGGGCTCTATTTAGTATTTATAATATCAGTCTCTATTTTTTTTATATTGTTGTTACTGTTTTTAAGTGCCGTCGAGTTGGTTCCAACTCATAGTGACCCTACATAGGGTTTCCAAGGAGTGGCTGATGAGTTTGAACCACCAATTTTGCAGTTCAAACCAATGTGGCTGTCCAGTGCTTATCCTACAGCACCACAACAGGACTCCATTGTTTTTCCTATTGTTGTTGTTGTTGTTAAGTGCCGTCGAGTCGGTTCCGACCCATAGCGACCCTGTACAGGGTTTCCGAGGGTGTAAATCCTTACGGGAGTAGAAAGCCTCATCTTTCTCCCGCGGAGTGGCTGGTAGTTTCGAACCGCTGACCTTAAGGTTCGCAGCCCGATTCGTAACCACTACGCTACCAGAGCTCCTTTAGGCACCTTAAAACTCTTCCACCCTCCATCCATTAACAAGTTCTTAAACAGCTTCTACATTTTAAGTATCTTTGAGAACAACGCCCCCACTTCTCAGTTCCAAATTCATAGTTATCTAGTGCTGTCATAACAAAAATGCACAGCTTTCACAGATTTAACCTCTCCACAGCTTGGGAGGCTGTAAGTCCAAATTCAGGGCTTTCTATTTGTTAGTTCTAGAGGAAGGTCGATGTCTCTTCAGAGCTTCCGCTCCTAAACAATGTTCATGTCGTTGGCAGCTCTCTTCCCTCTTCTTATAGAGCAGAGATAAAACTAAGGTAAATAAAAAAGTTATATTTTGCAAACCAATTTCACCTTTTCTTCAAAATATACAGGTAGTCTCATTTTAAAGGGAAAGCAGAGGCCTACAGAAGTTCAGTAAGCTGGTCTAATCGATGGTGAAGCAAAGACAGAAATCAACTCTCATGGGTTCCTAGTTCAGTAATTTTTCTCATATTCACTCCATCAGAAGGGAAGCTTCAATTTCTCTGATCTGGGAAACAGGGTTTTTTAATATTCTGCTACCTCTACTTATTCTTGAAGTTCAGACTCCTTTACAGTCCATTTTGAAGGAGTTCATGGCTCTTACCCCATGGTTCTAAATTTGCACAAAATGTAGAGGATTAGTTCTCATAGTCTCCAATTAAAAGCTCCTTGAGGGAAATTCTACTCTGTGACCCAAGGCCTTCTCCCCCATCTCTCCAATGGCCACCCATATCCCAGTGTCAGATAGCACTAACCTCATTCAAGTATTCCAGAACATCCCACAGTGGCAAATAGAATGAAGGTTTCACATCAGGATACACAGCCTTGGGGACAAGGTCAGGTAAGGGAGGCAGGGGAGTTGCTGCAATAAAAATGGGCCAGAGGACCTCAAATAACCACTAGCTTCTTTTAAGCCTACCCATCTCTATAATTAATACTTGTATCTCATAGCCAAGAAGAGAAATGGGTCCTAATAATAGGGCACGGGCACGTCTCTCCTAGTGTAATAATAATCAGGCCATGACTAAATTGGAGTTTTTGCTGATAGAAAAGGAAACCTCTAAGAGATAGCACTTAACAACAGCAAGTTATATTGGTCTTACTTTTAGACTGAGGGCTCTTACGGAGAAAGAACTCTACCTTAGCATTTTTGACAATACCAGTGTAAACCAATTTTTAGCACATTGTTGTTGTTGAGTGCCATTAAGTGTATAGGGTCTTCTAGGAGTGGCTGGTAAGCTTGAACTGCCAACCTTGCTGTTCAAACCAGTTTTGAAGTCCAGCATATTAACCTACAGCACCACGCCGGGACTCCCCTCCAGCTCATAGTAGATGACTAATTAACTTTATTTAAATAAGTAAAAGTAAGTACAGCAAGTTTTATTATCTATACCCTAAGCTTACTATATCATACATTATAGTAAAAGCTTAATAAATAACAATTTAATCTTCATAGTCATCACAGAAAATAGAATCATTACCTTCATGTTTCAGTGAAGAAACTGAGGCTTAAAGCGCTTAAAATACTTCAGCAAGTTACACAGTTTTTAGGTAAGAAAACCAGGATTTGACTTTAAGTTTTCCTTTGCTCTGAAGCACTTCATTAAACTGTTCTTCCCAGGGAAATCTTCCCCTTTCCTTACCCCTTCATAGAATACAGACATTTCATAAGGACCTTTCCTCAAATTTAAATGACTGTTAAGTACCTAAGATAGATCCGAGGAGTTCTCGAAGCTTGTAATATTTTTCCGTGTAATCACCTGCCTCTGTCAGCACAGCATCATAGTCTACAAGACACCAGGGACACATCATCAACCATTCAGTCCTGCCTAACAGTCCCTGCTTCAACAGAGAGTCATGGGAGAATCAAGAATTGACAGTGGGCTCATAACCACAACATCTTGGAGACAGAGAGCAAGCCAGAAGGAAGATATTACTTTCCTACCTCCTGAGAACTTTCCATACCAGGCTGGGGTATATTGCAAGCCTGGGAATCCTTTCTACAATTTTCACTGGGAATTCGAGGTTGCTGTATACTGGGGTTGTCTCTCTGTCTCAATTTCTATCCATACTCTTATCTTTCTCCCATCTGGTTTGCCTAGCTATGCCTGCCTGTGTCTGCACAGCAATCACCATTCACATCTACTAGAAAGCACAGAATGATTGACTCCAATCTGGTGCACAAATGAGTAGCACAGAGCTGCAAGGCCTCAGTCTGTCCCATCTACTACAAATGATAGTCAATTAGAACATTATTGAAATGACAAAAGAAAGGAATGTAGATATAAAAACCCTTAACACCCCATTATCCTCTATAAAGTACAAGTGCTATTCATGTTGTGGAGGTGACTACACCCATGTTGGGAGTTGGGAAACACTTGCCATAGCTTGTTACAACAGCTCTGTGCTCCCCAAAATTTATGGCTCCGTTTATGAAACCGAAGTTGGTTCCACCATGAAACATATACACATTGAAGGAGATCTTGGCTTTGATAAATTCAAGTACAGTATTTTCAATCTCTGTGGTGGGAAAAAATAAGAATACAGACAAAATGATAAATTGAGAAGACAGAAGTCTCTGGTGAACTCGTACCACTCTCAGCCCCACCCCCGAGGCAACTTAATTCATTGTTATTCAACCTCCATTAAAATCCCCACCAGAAAAATGAGTGGGATTGGCCAGAACCAATCAAGTCCTGTCAACACAAAAGGCCATTTCTAAAAATTATTTTTCCCACAATATTGATACAATTTGACTACCAAACTAAATCTATTTAATACCTTAAGAGTACTTATGCCACCAAAACATACAATTTTCATTACATTTTTGAAACTGCACAAATAATTAGTATGTCCTCTTTACAACATTTTAGGATAATGTATCAGGGCCATCTCTAAGGACTATCACTTACCCTTTGCATCTGTAACCATGTGATGATTTCCCCAGGTGTCGAACCATCCAACCCAGAATTCCATAATCATTATGGGCTTTTTTCTCTAGAAACAAACCAAATCAAATATTTAGTTTAGACAGTCAGATGAGAAACACAAAGAAAAACCAGAAAACTGAATCCAACAAACGAGAACTTGAGAAATTCGTGCTTTTCACCTCTGTCCCAACTCAGTATTTTCCTTTTTGATACAAAATTTTTTACTTTGCCTTCCTCTCACTCATTATTTCTTCCCTCCACCCTTCCCAACTGCCTATGGCCTTAGGTTTCTTCCAGCTTTATTTTCTTCCCTGCTAACCCTAGAAAAAGCCATCAGTAGTTTCAACAGAAGGCTAATGTTGGAAAAGTTGGTTTTGGGTGCACAGAACCTGACAGCACTTCTTCCTGTAAAAGCCAAGGCTCACATATCACATTACCTAAGGGCAAAGCTGGAACTCAGATCCAGACCTGAGCTTAACCTATTAACCACTAAGTTATATTTGTACACAGTTCATTTTCTCTATACCTTGATTTAATTTTAGTCTAACTTATTTGTGTTGGCGTGTCCATTGTAATTATATCTCTATTAATTTCTTTTTTATTTCTAGCAGTTCTTGTTTTCATATTTTTGTTAAACAAATTGGTACATAGTAATTCATAAATGCTATGTTTTAATGGATTATGCTTTTTGTTTATATAAAATAATTATCATGTTAAAATCCCTAATATGTATTGAGGCATCTCTGGATGGCACAAATAGTTAAGTGCTTGATTATTACTTCCCACCCAGAAGACAGGCCAGGCAGTCTGCTTCTGAAAGATCACCTTGAAAACCCAATGGGAGTTCTAGTCTGCACACATAGGTTGCAGAATTTACTCAATAGCTACTAACAATAGCAACGGTAATACTTATTGAATTATTACTATGTACTAGGACACTATTCTAAGTACTTTAGTTCATTTGTTCTGTGTAACAGACTGCATAAGATAGGTACCATCTGCCCCCATTTTACTAATGAAGAAACTGAATTTAGGTAACTTATCCAAGTTTGCAAAGCTAAGAAAAACTAGAACTGGGATTTGAACCCTGTCAGTTTAGCTCCAAAATCCACAATCTTAACCATTACACTATTTTGCTCAGTTGGAAATGATTTATTAACTAAAACTAAAAGCATACCAAAGCAATTTCTCAAATGTCTGAACTCATGCTTGCCTAAAAACAAACCTTTTTGTTTAAGATTCGCATTAGAGGAATCGACTCCATGGCAATGGGTAAGCTGTCGGGAAAAGAGCCTTAGTAGCACAGCTGCTACCAATCACAACAGAGTCATAGCATCCTATCAGCATCTCCCCTGACCTTCTCTTACCCAAACAATCAGAAGAAGAGAAAATACACACAATCTGCAAGGTCTCAGCTGCTCATTGAAAAGTAGGCAGTTCAAACCCACCAGCTTCTCTATCAGAGACAAGACCTGGTGATCTGCTTCAATAAAGATTACAATCAAGGAAACGCTATGGAGCTGTTGTACTTTGCTATATAGGCTTGCCTGTGAGTCTAGTGCCCACAACAACAAACTGTCAAACTTTCAGCCTGATAAATGCATTCACTTCCAGCCTAGCATTTTCAAGGGTGCTACATAATATAGCTCCGGTAGCGTAGTGGTTACGAATCAGGCTGTGAACAGTAAGGTCAGCAGTTCAAAACTACCAGCTGCTCCGTGGGAGAAAGATGAGGCATTCTGCTCCCATAAAGATTTACAGCCTCGGAAAACCTGTACAGGGTCGCTAAGGGTCGGAACTGACTCGACGACACACAACAACAAGGAGCTCTGGTAACGTTGTTGTTGTTGTTGTTGTGAAGTGGTAACGTAGTGGTTACGAATTGGGCTGCTAACCTCAAGGTCGGCAGTTCAAAACTACCAGCTGCTCCAGATGAGGCTTTCTGCTCCCGTAAAGATTTATAGCCTCGGAAACCCTGTTCAGGGTCGCTATGGGTCGGAACCGACTCCACGGCACTTAACAACAACGACAACATAATGTAAATTCCTTTTTGCAAAGGTGACATCTTCTCCCGGTAAGTCTAGCTTTTGTTGTGGCATGTATATTAGGATGTACAATGATGGCTAAGCTTCTCTGTAGTAATGACATTTGTTAGAATCCTTAGCCACACTCCCGGAGCCCTACAGTATCCTGTGTAGTCCACAGTGATGGCACTCACCCTGAAAACTGTCGCCCTAGGATCCCCTGGGTACACACAATATTTTCTGTATCTCATGCAGTGTTGCTTTATACCCTTACTTTCTGAACCTTTCAAATAATTCCATAGACTAAATGGGAAAAAAATGTCCTCAGTCCTTATATATCTGAAAATGTATTCCTCTGTGATGACATAAACTACTTAATATGGTCTTCATTGTTGTTGTTGTTAAGTGTTCTCAAGTCAGTTCCAACTCATAGCAACCCTGATAGGTTTTCTGAGGCTGTAAATCTTTGTGGGAGCAGAAAGTCTCATTTTTCTCCCTTGAACAGCTTGTGGACTTGAACTACCAACCTTGTGGTACACAGTCCAGTGCTTATTTTACAGACCCACATGCTCCCACCAAGTGACTGGCTAGGACCTTGCAGATTGTGTATAATTTCTCTTTTCCTGATGGTCTGGGTCAGAAAAGGAGGGGCAAGACGTTGATAGGATTGTTTTACGTTCTGACAGAGCCTCAATCTAGTGCTTCTGCTAGGCATAGCTTAATTATATTCTCAATGGCAGCTTTTACTAAATAAATATTGCTCTTGATTTTCCACATATATTTAAGAAGGACTAATTTCTGTTTTTTAAAAGGTATTGTACTATAAGTGCCCTTGATTTTCTTGTCTTGGAAATCCTCAAAGTCAAAATAAGTAATGAGAATGGAAACACAAAAATTATTGTGCATAAGAGACATCTGAAACTTAAAAATATAAAGTAAGAGGAAAGTACCCAAATCACTGAAGATCTAGCAGGGATGCAAAAAACTGCAGAGAGAGGAAGTCTTTCACTGAAGATTTTAAGAATACAGAACAAATTTTTCCCAGAAAGTTTTCCCTATAGTGTCACATCATCTCCAACAATGTCTTATTTGTCCCAGACAGGGAGAAACCAATAGTTGCATCTAAATATTATCAATAATATGATTGGTGTTGTTATTTTGAACCAATTATGAATGTGTTGTGTAATGAACTAATTAATAATTAAGTGAATATTAGTAGCAACTAAGATTTCCAGAATCATCAGGGGAAAAAGTGTAAATAAAAGAAATTAAGCATAAACTCAATCATTTTAAATTTGCATTCAAAATATCAATTTTAAATTTGCATTCAAAATACATATATATATATAGATATATATATTTAACAAAACAACATATAGATATATAAATATATATGCTGTTGTTAAATACCATCAAGTCAGTTCTGACTCATAGTGACTCTGCATAGGGTTTTCGAGAAGCATCTGGTGAGTTTGAATCACCAACCTTGCAATTCAAACCTATCTCACTGTCCAATGCTTATCCTACAGTGCCAGACCAGGACTCCATGTATGCCACATAAATACAGTATAAATATATATGTATATAATTCACATAAATACAGTATATATATATGGAGTCCTGGTGTGGCGCTGTGGGTTAATGCGCCAGACTGCAAAGCCATTTTAACTACAAGGCCAGTAGTTCAAGCTCACCAGCTGCTCTTCAGAAACCCTATACAGGGTCACTATGGGTCAGAATCAACTTGATAGCACTTAACAACAACATATATATATATATATATATATATATATATATATGTTTATACTGTGTATAGACAAAATAGGAGTCCTGGTGTGGCACTAAAGGATAAGCACTGGCCTGCTGACCATAAGGTCAGTGATTCAAACCCACCAGCCACTCCTCAGAAATCCTACAAGTGTAACATCAAGACAGAACTGACTCAATGGCACTTAGCAACAACATAGACAAGATATGCCTCAAACTTCCAATTAGCCATAAGACAACACATACACCTATTGGTATGAATCATTCTATATAAGGTACTATGTTCATGTCATCAAGCTGGACACACAAGACACTTACACAGTATTGGCAAAGTGAGAACCATTATTATTATTTCTAAAAAACAAACAAGTAAAAAAATAGAATCCTCAAAGGGAGCATGCTTACCCTTTCCCAGATTACTCTTATCTGTTTTGTCTGGAGTCCTGGTGTGGCACTGCAGAATACTGCACTGGACTGCAAGTTCAGTTTGAACTGCAAGGTAGGCAGTTCAAACCCACCAGCCACTCCTTGGAAACACTATACAGTGTCTCTATGAGTTGATCCAACTCAACAGCACTTAACAACAACCTTCCTGTGGGTAGGTACACAGTGATTCAGGTCAGATGTCAGATGCTATCTTCTAGTCACTACAGCCTCTGGTGATCCACCAAAATGCTTAGGAGGCCTGCATGATTCCCAGTGTTTGTGTTTTGTTGCTGGGCCTTGCTGGCCTTTACTACCAGCTCCTATTATGCTACCATGGGGCAGGGGGAAAGGGGAAAGGAGGGAAGGTGTGCAACAACTGCATTGGGCACACTCAAGCCTCCCTTGCACAAGCAAGTATTACTTTTAGCTCCACTGACAAGGCTCTTCCCAGAGGTATCCAGCTCTGTTGTTGCTGTTAGGTGCCATTGAGTAGGTACCAACTCATAGCCACCTTATACACAGCAGAACGAAACACTGCTCGATCCTGGGGCAACCTCACTACTGTTGCCATGCTTGAGTCCATCGATGTTGACACTTGGCCAATCCATCTCGTTGGGGTCTTCCTCTTTTTCTCTGACCCTCCACCTTACCAAACATGATATCCTTCTCCAGCGACTGGTCCCACCTGACAAT
>NW_006408676.1:6542278-6543353 GCF_000296735.1 Chrysochloris asiatica | reverse complement strand
TTTCTCTGCTATTCATAAGGTTTTTAGTGACTAAATATTCGGAAATAATTTGTCACTCTTTCTTCCTAGTCTGTCTTTGTCTGGAAGCTCATCTGAAACCTGTCCACCATGGGTAACCCTGCTTGTATTTAAAAGTCTGGTGGCATAGCTTTCAGAATCACAGCAACTCACAAGTCACCACTGTAGTACAAACTGACAGACGAGTGGAGGATCCAGCTCTACTCTGCTGTAAAATGATCCCTACACAGGATCTTCCAAAGTAACCTCTACAGGGGGCACATAAGCATCTGCCCAACACAGCAAATGTTACAGTTCTTTTAGCTCTGCCAGCAAGAGTCCTGCCCAAAGTTATTCAACTCTTTTTCTGTGGGCTGGTGAGTCCTCTACAGTCACCTTGCTCCATGAGTCAGCAAGTCCAATGTCACTTTCACTCTCATGCACTGTCTTCAGGTCTTCAGTGTTTCAGCTCATTCTTCTGGGTCTATGGGGCTCTCAGCACAGGACTCTGGATGCTTGGTCCAAAGGACATGCTCAGCTCCAGAGTTTTCTTGATAGTAATGAGGAGACTTCCAGCAAGATGGTAGACTAGACAGACATGTTGCACATACCCTCTACTGCAATGATATGAGAGATGAAATGTAACAGACACAGATGATAATCCTGGAACCCTGAGCATCAGAGGAAAGGCTAGAGAAGTAGATTAGGTATTCACTTTTAGAAGAACCTGAACAGGGGCAGCAAAAAAAGAGAGAGACTGACTGGTGAACAGACTGCTTTTCAGACATGATTCTTAAACTTTTATGAGTCGCTTTGGAGACAGACTCCCTGGTGGCACAGATTCACATAGGCCATGGAAAAGGTGTGATTCCTTCTTGTTCCCCACACACCCCTGGGGACCAAAGGTATTGCTGGTCACCACCATCATCTACCTCCAGTGCAGGCCCTGCTCTCTGGGAGTTCAGAGACAAGTGTATGTGCGGCATATCAGTGTGAGGCTGGTGCCCGCTGTGTTGCCTTGGTACCTAGATTCAGGTAGGCTCTACTCCAGACCAATAGAACTCATAGAGCCTCCAGG
>NW_006408676.1:6539948-6540837 GCF_000296735.1 Chrysochloris asiatica | reverse complement strand
GGATGCCTGAATTATTGAGCTGGAAGATAAATCTCTCAATACTAGTAAACTAGAAGAACAATCAGAAAAAGGAATTTTAAACATCAGCAGAAAACCAGAGATTTATGTGAACCAGTAGGAAGAAAAGTAACTTACAGGTGATTGTAATTCCAGAACAGGAAGAGATGATAAAAAAAATACAGAGAAAATTTTCAAAGAGCTGTTGGAAAAAAACTTATCTAACATCATGAAACACCAGAAGATAAGCATTCAAGAAGCTGAAAGAACCCTAAACAAGACAGATGCCAAGAGAAATTCACCAAGACATATTATAATCAAACTTTCCAAAACCAAAGACAATGAAAGAATCCTGAGAGCAGCTCAGGATAAACTAAAAGTTATGTACAAAGAAGAACCAATAAGACTAAGCTCTGATTTCTGAGCAGAAACCATGCAGGCAAGCAGAAAATAGGATGTGATATACAAAACTATGAAAGAAAAATATTGCCCACCAAGAATCAAATACCCAGCAAAGCTGCTCCTCAAATATGATAGTAAAATTAGGACACTTCCAGAAAAAAAGTTATTAAAGAAATTTGTAATAATCAGACCAACTTTACAAAGAATACTAAAGGGTATTCTTTGGACTGAAAACCAACAACACCAGACAACAACTTGAGATTAATACACATGACAACAACACCTAGAACTCAATCCTGATATAGAAGTTTTTAAAGTACAACAAACTTGTTGTTGTTAAGTGCTATTAATTTGGTTCCAACTCATAATAGCCCTGTATAGGGTTTCTAAGAGCAGTTGGTGAGTTTGAACTGCCGAACTCACAGTTCAAATTGACCTTGAGGACTAGGGCTTATCCTACAGCACCACACCATCACTTAAAAGACTGAAA
>NW_006408676.1:6535744-6536808 GCF_000296735.1 Chrysochloris asiatica | reverse complement strand
TCATCAAGCCTCCTTAAGCTGAAGAGATAAAAATAAAAAGTTTATTTTGAAGAATTGCTAAAGCCTGAGTGTGAGCCAGCAAGAAAATGTGACACCACCCTCCTCTCCTCAGGCAGCAGACATAGGGAGCTGTTTTTATTTCCACAAATCCCACTAAATGTTCACAGTGATGACTGGGAGAGTGAACTTCCATTTCAGTACTGGTTAAAGGAGAGCAGTAGCCACTATGGAATTTTCTTCTAAACCCACCTTCCCTACTTGCTCCAGGAAATGAAAGCCTTAATTTGTAATGTGTAGAGCAACAAAACCCAACACCTTAGGGCACTGGTAGAAACTCATAGTGTTTGGGAAAAGAGTAAGAAATACTTAGGAGAAGAGTATAAATTCTTGCTAGGAGTCTTGATGTGGTGCCATAGGATAAGTACTGGCCTGCTAATCACAAGGTCGGTCAATGGTTCAAACCCATCAGTCACTCCTTGGAAACTCTACACAGGGTGGCCATGCATCAGAACTAACTCGAAGGCACATAACAACAACAGGCTCAAAATTACAGCAATAGAAATAAAAGTACCTACTCTGGTAGCGTAGTGGTTATGAATCACGCTGTGAACCTCAAGGTCAGCAGTTCAAAACTACCAGCTGTTTCACAGGAGAAAGATGAGGCTTTCTGCTCCCTTAAAGATTTATAGCCTTGGAAACCCTGTATAGGGTCACTCCACAGCACACAGCCACCACCACCACTACACCTTGCCTACTAAGAAAGAGACTTAATTAGAATATCAAAGAAGGTCTTCCCTGCCTCAGCATCAGGCTAACAACTGTTGTTGTTACTAAGTACAGTGGAGTCCTTTCTGACTCATAGTGACCCTGGCACAGGGTTTCCGAGGCTGTAAATCTTTACCGCTGGCAGCCCGACTCATAACCACCACGCTACCAGAGCTCCTACGGCTAACAAATAGTGAAGAGTAACACTAAAGGCAGGATACAGCCAAGAGCCCTGGGGTGGTGCTGTAGGATAAGCACTGGACTGCTAACTTAAAACCCACCAACTGCTCCTCAGAAAC
>NW_006408676.1:6533124-6534017 GCF_000296735.1 Chrysochloris asiatica | reverse complement strand
GCAGCCAAAGCCATATTTTTTATCTAAGAAACTTTAATAATTGGATGAAAAGTGTCCTCATTGGATAATTTTTAGAAAAAGTGCAACAGAAAAAAAACCATATCACTGTTTTGGACCTGGGATGCGGTAAAGGTAGAAATTTGCTCAAGTGGGAAAATTAACAAGTTAGTTTGTACTGATATTGCTAATGTTTCTGTCTAACCAGCAACGATATGAAGACATGAAACATCGCTGTCCTGATAGTGAATATATTTTTAGTGCAGAATTTATAACTGCTGATTGTTCAAAGGAACTTTTAATTGACAAATTCCATGATCCAGAAATGTACTTTGACATTGGCAGTTGTCAGTTTGTCTGTCACTACTCATTTGAGTCCTACTAGCAGGCTGACAAAATGCTTAGAAATGCTTGTGAGAGACTTAGCCCTGGAGGCTATTTTATTGGTACCACTCCCAATAGCTTTGAGCTAATAAAATGCTTGAAGCTTCCGAAACAGAATCATTTGGAAATGAAATATATACTGTGAAATTTCAGGAAAAAAAGGAGATTATCCTTTATATGACTGCAAATACGATTTCAACATGGAAGGTGTTTTGCATGTTCCTGAATTCTTGGTCTATTTTCCATTGCTAAATGAAATGGCAAAGAAGTACAATATGAAACTAGTGTACAACAACAACAAAAAAAAACATTTCTGGAATTTTATGAAGAAAAGATTAAGAACAATGAAAATAATGTGCTGTTAAAATGAATGCAGGCATTGGAACCATATCCTGCAAATGAGAATTCCACACTTGTCTCTGAGAAAGTGGATGACTATCAGCATGCAACAGAGTACGTGAAAAACAGTCTTGCAAGGTTACCTTTGGGAGCCTTAAGTAAATCAGAAGAAG
>NW_006408676.1:6524011-6532790 GCF_000296735.1 Chrysochloris asiatica | reverse complement strand
GGGTTAATGCACCAGACTGCAAAGCCATTTGAACTGCAAGGTTGGTGGTTCAAGCTCACCAGCTGCTCTTTGGAAACCCTACACCGGGTCGCTATGGGTTAGGATCAACTCAACGGCACTTAACAACAACAATAATCTACTTTTAAATAGTGTTCTGAGAATTCTACTTACATCTACTGTGTTAGCATGTAAACATTCTACTGACTTGTTAGAGCAGCTGAACTCTTCCCATAGTGTTCTGACTTGCTCTGTTTTGGTAGTGAATGTGCCACAGAGTCATTGAGGTTACTGGACACACAAGCATGTGTGTCTGTGCTTCTCTAAGTGGCCTTGTTATTTTCAAGATGAAGTGGGCTTTGTTCTATACCATTGAATGTAAATGTTTAATATGCATTGTTGAAGTTAGAAGTTTAAAACTCAATTTTATCTGGTCATAAAATTCCGGGCAAGTTATTTAGCTAGAATTTTAGCCACATTGCATTTCTATATAAATAATTATTACTTTTACTTGCTATTATACTGTAATTCTGCAAGTGATTAGAAGATTTTAGATAGCACTATAGAATTAGCTGGGGGGGGGGTTGTTGTTCTTTTTTGAATTTGGGGGCTTTCTTGTAAGAATTCCATACCCTAGCAATTAATGTTTCTCATTATCAAGAATGCAGTTTGACAGGTTTACTTTTCTTAATTGAGAAAAGACGGTCTCGTTATTTTTCTAAGGATTTAAATGAAAATTTCTCCCAGGTAATTTTCTCAAAATTATAATTGCCTTCTCAGTTCCACTTCTAAATTTAAAATATCTAGTTAGATATTTAAAATATCTAGTTAGAGCTAGGTTACACCTTGAAGAAATTGTTGTTATTGTTATATGCTCAGAGTCAGTTCCGACTCATAGCAACCCTGAACAGGGTTTCCGAGGCTGTAAATCTTCACGGGAGCAGACAGCCTCATCTTTCTCCCAGGGAATAGCTGGTAGTTTCGAGCTGCGGACCTTGAGGTTCGCAGCCCGATTCGTAACCACTACGCTACCAGAGCTCCTTTCTACACTACCAGAGATCCTTTTGAAGAAATAAGCAATGTTTATTTCTCTGTTACAACATCAGTATTTTGCATAGTAGGATCCAGTTATCTAATCATCATTAAAAATGTTGCCATTTTGGAACCATAATTTTAAAAAAAACATATAGACCATACTTACTATAAGCTATAAAACAAACCTTAAATGTAAAAGAAGAGAAATCAGACAGAGTATGCTCATTGACCCTAACAGTATTAAATTAGAAACCAATAGTAGAATAAGATCTGTAAAATTCTCAAAGATTCCAAAATTAAACAAGATGCTTTTGATACATGAAATAAAGAAGGATATTTAAATGTCAAGAGATGTTTAAAGATATTTCAAAGTCAATGAAAATTAAAATACAACATATCAAAATTGGAGAAATCAGCAAAAGCAGTGAGATAGGGAAGTTTATAGCAAGGAAATTTATAGTCCTGGTGTGGTGCTGCAGGTTAATGCGCCAGACTGTAAAGCCATTTGAACTGTAAGGTTGGCAGTTCAAGCTCACCAGCCGCTGCTTGGAAACCCTATACAAGATTGCTATGGGTCGGAATTGACTCGATGGCACTTAGCAACAACATAGCAGCAATGCTTACATTAGATGAGAAGAAAGGTAGCACTGTAGTATAAGTACTCCACCGTAAGATCAGTTTGAACTGTAAGGTAGGTAGTTCAAACTCACCAGCCGTTCCTCAGATACCCTATACAGGGTCATGATGGTTCAGAACTGGCTCAACTGAACTTAACACAACAACAAGATTCCATCAGGAAATAAAACACTAGAGAAAGAAGTGCAAATCCAGTCCAACAAGTAGAAGGAAGAGAGTAATAAATATCAGAGGAGAAATAAATGAAATTAAAACAGAAAAACCACAAAGGAAAAAAACAAGTGAAAAGCTGATTCACTAAAAAGATCAAATAAAACTGATAACACTCCAGCCATACTGACCATGATAAAAAGAAAGAAGACACAATTTATTAAAGTCAAGAATGAAAGAGGATTCTTCTAACCTCCTTATTAAGGAACCTTTATACTATTGTATTTATAACATCTATACTAGCCCTTCCTCCACCTCTGTTAATGGAAGAGAATAGCCAATAACTAGGAACTTGTTAAAAATTGCTTTTTCTTCAAATACATGTCTTGAGAAATGTTCTCTCTGTTTTGTTTTTTTAAAAAAAAGCATGAAAGAGGAGCACTATTGACAACAAAGTTTAAAAAAAATGAATTTAGTAAAGGCATTCAAAACTAGCGCGAGCCATAGACATACCCACACAGAGCTCCTTCTTTTTGGTAGATTAGAGACTACACAGAAATGAGTGAGGAAAGGAAACACCATGAACCAGGTCTCTCACTATGTGAAGCAGGGTGACAAGCTGAGGAAAGAGCCCTTCGGACAACAAGCAAAATAAGAAAATTGCAGGAACTTCAGGAAGTCCCCAGTGAGGAATAAGAGGAGTAGTGTGGGTTGAGGGTGGAAGTGAGGGTGGGTCAGGCCACACCAGGCTTGCAGCCATGGTAGGGGTTTGGAATAAGATCCTGGGCACATAGGAAAGCTAAGATGTGAAATCAGAGAGCATCATCACATGTGGATAAAGACTATAATCCTGAGGGCATGGACATCATTTTCCCATGGACATGAGTTTGTTCATCTTTACCACTGCCACTGAGAGGAGACTAGGGGCTGTACAACAAATGCTTCTTAAAAATCAAGGTATATACTTATTCATTCCTATAATTTTCATAAAATCTCTAAAAAAGTTGACCCACAAAAACTAGGTACAAGTCTTCTATAAGCATGACTGAGTCCATGATTGAGCTCCATCTTCAAAGAAGAAAGAGAATGTTGTCTTCTTGTGGTTCCTTAGCAAATCTTTCTCTCTCATCATCCTTCTCCAACTCTTCATTAAGGAGATGAGGCCAGGGAAGATGTCATCTCTATGAGAGGACCCACTAGCTGAGGTGAGAGAAGCAGGGATCTCCCCTCAACTCCACTTACCAAAAGGCATAAACTCCTGAAACTGCAAGTCCACTGAGGATCCAGGGGCAAGTCCAGTCTTTCACTGAACACCAGTTACATAGATTAAGGAGGTCATTGCAGGTGAAGGAACAAAAGCTCTTCATTTCAAAGATGTCCTTACCTGTACTTGCTTAAGCACACTTAAAGAATTGCTGCTAAATGTCTTCATATTGATAGTTGCCAACACTGTAGGGGGGTGAAAAAGGTAGTATGAAATGCATGGTGCTGTAGGATAAACACCAGACTGTGAACTGAAAGGTCAGCAGTTCAAACCTCCCAGCTGCTCCTCAGATACACTATACAGGGTCTCTATGTGTCAGAATCAACTTGCCGACACTTAACAGCAATAATAAATATGTCATCAGGGAAGGGGAAGGGGTGCAGCAGAAGGGAAGGCACACTTAAGAGTAAAGGTACATCCCACATTGCAGTATACAGGGGTTTCCACAGACATCCCATCATTGGACACCTGCAAGGACATCAGCAGGTAAGAAAGGCAAGACAGATGGTTAACCACACTACCCAGAGAAGTGGAATAGGTCATCTTAAGGTGACTCAACTTTATCAGAACTAGGAAGTGACCAATGACTTCCTGACCCCAAGCACACTTTCCAAGGCACCATTTCTTTTCTATTAAAATATCTTAAATAGTGCAGGAAAGAGTCAGTCAAAAGGAAAAGAAAACAGCAGCATATAGAAGTAGCTAATCTTGAGCTAAAGATTACCTCACAGATCCCTGAACCCATCCACCTCCTCCGCCCATGATCTCAGTGTCATCATTTAATGCTTCTACGAATGGTCCTGCTACTTCTTGATTCTCTAGGATCTACCACTTGTTCACTCTGAGTCTTAGACTGTAAGATATTTAGACCAGGACTTTTCTAGGTTAATTTTCTTACACAGCAACTATCTTCTGATTCTCCATGTGGTTCTTAGAAGTTAGTGGAGATGCTCTGATTCTAAACTATCCCCAACACCAAATTAGTTTCTGAGCCACAGGAAAATTATGGAAATACGGAAAATTATAGAAATTATGGAAAGATGAAGCAAGGAAAATTATGAGGACATAAGCACTCTGTTCAGTAGGAGTCCTGATATAATGATCTGCTTAAAGACAATATGCACAAGGTAAAAGTGATAGAGTTAGTGAGTGAACTCTTAGCTTTAACCTTGAGTTTCCATCTATTGTACTATCAGATCTCTGGGATCTATTTCAATGTACATGGAAAAGAGACATATTTGTTTTTTCTGAGACTAGTTCAAGATTTAAACTGGTTTTCTAAGAGCCTTAATTCTTCCTTATGATACTTTAAATTCATACCTCCTTTTATGTAGCCTTTGACCATGTCTTTCTCATTATCTGAGGTCAAGAGTAGTTCTACTATACCTCTTTGTAGCAATGCCTGTAGAGAAAACAGAAGAAAATAAGTGTCCTGCCCCATTTCTCTGCTCCTGTGAGAAAAAGGAAATTAGGAAATAAATACAACAAGGATACAGATGGGCAGAGTGTAAGCTCCACACCTAACACATCCCCTAACTTAGTTAAATTGAGACTCTCTGTCCCTGTATTAGCCACCCTGGTGCTCTCCATGGCCAACAGCAGAAACAGTGAGTGTAGACTTAGACACCCATGATCTCAGACCAAGGGAAAACACACAGCTAAGCAGGATGCTTTCTGCAGCTAATTTAACAGGGGACACTCTGAGAGAGACTCTAAGTCAGACAGAAAGTGAAGAGAAGACTTGGGGAACACATTATGTTCTGAGATCAGAAGTAAAAGTCACAAAACCTGTGTCACACCTGGACACTGTCAAAGGCAACAGGGAATCAAACCATGGCTACAGGGGCAGCCAGGAAATTTCTCATTTTAAAATACCATTTATTGAGTAGACAGATAGCCAGAGAACAAGATAAGATCCTGCCTGTATTTCTTATATGTATTCATTGATTCATTTCTGGTTCTGTGAAGGGAGAACAGGGGTACATTTTTTAAATCAAGAAAAAATAATGGTAGGAAAATAATATTAATTTGTAGGGTTGTATCTTTCCTGAGAAAAAGTTAAGGAAGGGAAGGAATCATGGCCCCAAAAGTCATGGCTCAGGACAGGAGCAACCCCCAAAAAGTAGCCCAGCCATGCCTTTCTCCTCTCTGAAATGTGAGCTCTCTTCCTTGCCTAACTGAGAGCCCTCTCCATTGCTCTCAAGGCCAAGAGGCCACTGTGTGGACAAAGCTCATTGGGCAAGGAAGAGGCTGGGATGGAAAGACCATCTCAGGTCAGCCCATGGAACCCTGAGATCTGCTTAACAACCTAAGGGAGAATTCAACCTGAGGGAGAACTAGAATTAGTATGAAACCTCATGAGCTTCCTGAATATGGTGAATCATAAAAGGAAGGGGCTAGACCCACCAGAGAAGACATCATACAGGACTGTAGTACTTGCCTGGCATGAGAAATCATGTAGGAGCACAGGGTACAGAAAAAAAGTATCTTACTACTAAAGGCCAGCAAGCTGCATACTGCTAGGCATCATCATTGAGTTCTTGAGGCATTATTTTCTGTGGATATGGATTCACCAAGCCCAGCTTTAATAAGAAATGCAGGTTATGAATAGCGACAGAAAGGAGTTATCTGTTAACACTATGTTTTGCTTCATAATACATTTTTAAAATACATTTCCACCTCCTTGGCTATACTGTAAATTCACAGATAAAATGAACTTGATCTTATGTATTCTTACAATCCACAGGGTGTAACAAAGTATCATACAAGCAGCGGGGACTCAGAAAATGCCCACTAGAAAAGAGTTGGATTGAGTAAGGAGGCATGCAAAAATGTAAACAAAGCAAGTCAAGGGTTTCTTACCTGGTGAATATATGGCATGTAGTTTTTATCCTTATTATAGGAGCCATATTCATTCTCCACCTGCACAGCAATGATAGGACCTCCCCGGCGATACTAAGACACAAGCAGATGAGGATTTAAGAGTGAGACTTGTTGCTGTTAAGTGCTGTCAAGCCAATTCCAACTCACAGTAACTCTTGTATAGGGTTTCCAAGGCTGTAAATCTTGATGGGAGCAGAAAGACTCATCTTTCTCCTGAGGAGCGGCTTGTGGGCTTGAACCACCTACCTGCAGTCCAGTACTTATCTAAACACTGTGCTCCTGATAAGAGTGAGTCTACTGGCAGAAAAAGCCTGGAATAGCTAAATCTGTTGCTAAAAATAATACCCCCACAGTAGTTTGCTTTGATCCAAGTTACCTTATAACTTTGGCACCATCTCTCTTGCCAGGGTTCTACAGTAACCAAGGCCCTCTGGGTACTTTGACTTCTGCAGGAGTTCTACCTTACCTGGAACTTTTGTTGTTGTTGTTCTGAAGTGTCCTAGAGTCAGTTAGGACCCATAGCAACTCTGTATAAAGTTTCCAAGGAGCGACTGGTGAGCTTGAACCACCGACCTTGCAGTTCAAACAGACTTTGCAGTCCAGTGCATTATCCCACAGCTCCATACCAGGATTCCTGGCAGTTAGTAGGTAAGCAATTACTGCAGCTTTCACTCTATTTCTCATACTAATTATCTACTTAAATGTTAGCTCTCAAACCTGCAAATCTACCTGGAACTCATCCTATCCATAAGGTCAACAGTTCAAACCCACTAGCTGCTCCTCAGAAACCCTATACAGGATCCCTATGAGTTGGAAATGACTCAAAGGCACTTAACAACAAGCAGGTTATTGACAGTAATTGAAGGTTATAAACAAGCAATTGTTGTGCTTATCATCTATATTTTACTGCTTCCCAAATCCCTGTTTTCTAGTCAGATATCGCTCTGCTGAACCACAGACCTATGTAGTAATTTCTTCCTTGTTACCTACTTGTGGATCTTGCACAAGTGCATCAAACTCAATGTATCCAAAACTCAGCCCAGTATCTTAGCAATAAAACATGCTCATTCTATTTTGTTCCAACACAGGAAATAGAATCCAGTCTCCAGAAGATCATCTCCCTACTTCTCAAATCAACTGCCATGTTACAACACCAAGTCCTGCCAATTATCTAGCTAAACAGCTTTGAAATATGTCCACTTCATTCTTTTCCACCATCACGCTCCAAGTCCAAACACCATTGACACTCTCCTACATGACTGCAATCCCTTTCCCAGTGAAAAGTAAACCGAAATCTATGGCCATCAAGTCAATTCTAACTCAAAGGCACAGAGTAGAACTGCCCCAGAAAGTTTCAGGGCTGTAACCTTCTTGAAAAGGAGCTCTGGTATCACAGTGGTTACGAATCAGGCTGCTAACCTCAAGGTCGCCAGTTCGAAACTACCAGCTGTTCCATGGGAAAAAGATGAGGTTTTCTGCTCCCATAAAGATTTGCAGCCTCGGAAACCCTGTGCAGGGTCACTATGTTGGACTTACTAGTTGGAACTTACTCCACGGTACTTAATAACACAACAACAATCTTCTTGAAAGAAGAGTGCCACACCTTTCTCAAACAGAGTAACTGGTCCAGGTTTGAAGTACTGACCATTCAGTTAACAGCTGAGCGCTTAACCACTGTCATCAAAACTCCATCCCATCAGGGAAATACCCCTTAAAATACATATCAGTGCGCAAGGCAGGACAAGCGCTCTAAAGTGAACATCTGATAACTTCACTCCACAGCATAAAGCCATCTGATAACTTCACTCCACAGCATAAAGCCATTCCCACAGACTAGAGGGTAAATGACAGTCTTCTTACTATGCATACAGAAATTTGCATGACTTAGCCCATTTTCCTTTACAGCCTCTCCTTTTGCTTATTTCCCACTTCACACTCCATGCTCCAGGCAAGCTGAGTTTCTTTTAGTTCTTCAAACTGCTCATTTGGTCTCTTGTCTTTTGGTCTTCACCCATGTTTGAGACTCTTGACCATTGCCACTTGCCTAGCAAGGCCTGCCATCCTTTAGAAGATTGTGTAAAACTTACTTTCTCTGGAAAGCAGGCCTTGAATCTCCTTTCCCCATCAAGGTCTTGTATGCTCACTCTGAGCATCAGCACCTCCTCCATAGCAGCAATTTAACATTCTTATTGTGCCTATTTATCTCCCATGTTGGACTATAAATGCACGGGCAGGGGCTCTGTATCTGCCCTGCTCAGCATTATCAGTCGAACTCTTATAGTACACACAACAGGTGGACAGTGATTCCTTATTGAATGAACATAATTCTTCTGAATGAATAAACTGAGAGCATTTGTTTTTATTATCATTCAGTATCATCTCCCATGTGGATGATGTGATTTCTCAAATCCCCATCACAGATAAGTAAGATTAGAAAAATAAAGGTCCCAACTAAAGCAATAAATTTTCTTCAAATGCTTTCACTGCATAATTAGAATAACAAAAACAACCAATCTAATAAAAAAAAACTAAAATAGTATTAACTTAGTAATAACAGGCCCTATACATTTTCTTTGGAATCCTGGTGTGGCGCTGTGGGTTAATGTGTGGACTGAAAAGTTGTTTTGAACCACAAGGTTGGTGGTTCAAGTTTACCAGCCACTCCTCAGAAACCCTATACAGGGTCGTTATGGGTCACAACTGACTCAACAGCACTTAAGCAACAACAACATATATACATTTCCTTTACAGTGATTGGTTGGTTTTGCTTCTTAAAAAGATTTCTGGGGGGTTTCCATGCTCATGATTTCAACT